>NC_137884.1:8379441-8794441 GCF_963924005.1 Protomyctophum bolini | reverse complement strand
ACAAAACTGATTGTATTTTGTTACAGAAAACCTCTGAGACACACACACACACACACTTCAAAGCACTGTGGCTTAGTGATTTTACTCAGCTCACCTGCCTTTTCATCGGTGCACATCGATCACCGCGTCCAACTCAAACTGGTGTCGGACCACTTCCAGAGGATCCGCAGGCTCCCTGCTGTGTGGACGCCAAGTATAGCATGCTATAGGTTCAGGCAGCCCTCACACCAAGACTCTATAATGACACGTGATGCGTGATTATGTGGTCTATCCGCATTAGCCAATTTTATGACCATGCTTTGTGTGTACCCCATAGATATGATTTGATTGGTTGAGCACCCCATAGCGATGATTTGATTGGCTGAGCACCCCCATATAGCGATGATTTGATTGGCTGAGCAATGTATGTATTGAGGATGAAAAGTGAGGACAGAAAATTGAGGACGCCAATTGAGCAGTTGAGACGAATAACAGTACAAAATCTATCTGTCCTGACCCCTTATCCATAATTTATACATGGATAATTAGTGTGGACTTAGACTGTTATTCGTCTCAACTTCTCAATTGTGATTGTCCGGAATGTGATGATGTGTGATGATGATAAGAGCGCCCCTCACTTCACACGGGTGTGATTTTTAATGTAGTTTTCCTGCAACTGTGAACATTTTCAGCAGAATAATCAGATTTGACATTTACGGGTTGAGAACCCGTATAGGTAGATTAGACAGCATTTTGTCGAGGTCTTTTCACATGGAATAGTGCATTCATCTTCGTGAGGGGGATATCTGACGGGCAGTTATGATGAGCGGAATTGCTCAGATCGTGCGTGCGTGTGTGTGTGCGTGCGTGCGTGCGTGTGCATGCTGTTGGCTAGCTGTTCAGTGGAGCCATGTGGCCATGTACAGCAGATTAACCCATTCTGACCGGGCACCCATTTTGGTGTTGGCATCATGTTATGCTTTAGCTATTGAAAAATAGCAGATCTACAAGCTCATATCGCGCCACCGAGTGGCGCGATACGAGCTTGTAGGTCTGCTATTTTTGAAAAATTCGAAGAACGACTGACATTTTTAGAATCTGATCTCAGGTCAGAATGGGTTCATCAGACCAGTGTGTGTCCAGTGGAAACCTCGTATGAATCTGATCTCAGGTCAGAATGGGTTAAACAGCCAAAAGCCCTTTAGTGGCTAATCGCCACGTCTGATCCGTTCTAACCCTCGACAACATGAATGATAATGATAATCCTGCTAAGCACGCACGCACGCACGCACGCACGCACGCACGCACGCACGCACGCACGCACACATGCTCACGCACACACACACACACACACACGTCTGCAATTAATGAATGGATTGTCATGGAATTTGCTGTGTACCATGACTCCCTTCACACACCCTCTGCAGAGGATGAATATTAGTTATTTTAGTGATCACATGTACACGTTTCCTCCATCTCAAGATCTATTGGGCTGATTTTGTTTTGTAGATCTGTTTTTTTGGGGGTCCATGACCAAGTAAACATCATGTTGTGTGTCTTTGACATGAAACGTTTGAGCACCACTGATATAGCAACGTTTTTCAGAAACCTATTTTAGAAGATTTGTTCTTTTTAATATCTGGCCTTATTAATGGATTAAACTCTTCAGCAATAGCTGTACCCTATCTAATTTCCTGGCTGCTGTGAGACTACATCAGCGCTGCTGCGGTTCTCAAACTTTGTTCAAGTTTAATACTCCCAGCTGCTGTTTCCAGGTCCTCGAGGTATGAAAATGTTTGCGTGGGAGGTTACACCAAGGAAACACTGCAACACCACGCAACCGTGTTACATTTAGGCGCTCTCCCTCTCACTTCATCTTGGCTGATGGGTGTACCTAGCAGGTGTTAGTTCCAGGGAAAGCAGGCTAATACCGATCTAGCGGGGTCTCTGTCACCAGAGAGCTCCTCTCACCTTCCATGTTGTCCAGGCAAAACAACGGCTGGACAGACTCAAGCGTTATGGCCATACTTTCCATTCAGTCACGTGAGCGCATGCTGACAAACTGTTGGAAGATGTACTCACGTGTTTTACTAGTTTGATATTCAAAATGTACGTGAGTAAAAGTACAAAGTACAGTATACCTTTTAAAAGTATTGGCATCAATATGTACTCATTATGCAGAAATGTCCCATTTCAAGTTTTCAAAATATATATAATTCTTTTGAAAATAGCCGATATGCGACGCGTTGTAGATCAGCGATTTCAAATAGCGGAAGTATCTATAGGGCTGAAGAGGTTAATATTTTATAATAATAAGAAGAATCTGCAGCATAACTAGTAACTATAGCATTCAAATAGTTGTAGTGGAGTAAAAGTACAATATTTCTTTGATGTAGTAGAGTCGAAGTAAAAGTGTAAACATTTTTAAATATTCCAGTAAAGTAAAAGTACCTAATAAAAAAAATACTTGAGTACAGTACTTAAGTAAATGTACTTAGCTACTTTACACCACTGCTGACAAAGGCACAAACAAGGTCTCAAAGACTTGGTACCATACAGGGCCATTACAGGGTATCAATACATGCCATTGTCCATTCACAGCGTGAATGGACAATTACGTGAACATTTTCCCTTTAATGGCATTACCTGTATATGGATTTTGTGTTTTGTGTTTATTTTCTCAAGTCATCAAAAAGTTACCGAACAGACCTGATTATTTGAGTCAATGTTGGACATTGAGTGGGCCCAAAAATAAGTCATGGACATTTGGAATGTTGTTCACGAATCAAGAATCTATATTTAAACGAGGCACAATTTTCAGCAAGACTTCCAAAAAATACTCACTTTAAAATCTAAACAGACAGACACACAGGCAACGGTTTCACATGCAAATTTGGACACTAACTAATTGATAACACCCTAGCAGATGCACTTGGACACACACAAACAACATCTAGTCGCCATGGAATCTTTAAAGTGCAGATAAAAACCATTGAGGTTTTGTTTCGTCATAAATAGTGAGCGTCTGTTTTCTACTTCTATCGCCCTGTCCTCAGATGAACAAAACAAGAGTAAGTGCATTTTCGTCTGCACAGTTTCGAGCACCTCAACAAACTTTAGAGTTTGTTGCAAGCCTCTCCCAGGAAGATGAATCATAAATAATAATGTGGAAGTGGAAGCTATGTGGAGAGAATTACGTTTCCAGAGGCAGCCATGGAGGACAGATGGACATGCAGGACTGTTATACACAGTAAAAACGTTGGTGTTTGTTAATTTAACTCTGTTAAATTATTCATTATAATTGTGTTTTGGACTCATTCACCTGAGTATTTTCATAACAATATTTTGATAGTTATAGTGCATGTTGTTACCCCAGGTGAAGGAGTTCACAAGGTCTTGTTCACGAGTGGGGGGAGGACGGAGAAGTCGGAGCAGCAGGGGCGGTATTGCAGTCGCTGTACTGCACTGTTGTGACGAAAAGAGAGTTGAGCCAGAAGGCAAAGCTCTCTGTCTATACCGAGCGATCTTCGTTCCTACTCTCACCTATGGTCATGAAGTGTGGGTCATGATCGAAAGAATAAGGTTGCGAATACAAGCGGCCGAAATGAGTTTTCTCCGACGGGTGGCTGGCATCTGTAATCTGTAATAATCTGTAATCTGTAAAAATCGAGTTGAGGCCCTTTTTGCTGGCCCCTGTCACATATGTCTATGGTGCGAACGGCCTTTGAGGAGTGAGTCATAAGGGGGCTAAAGGATGCTATTGTAAATCATACAAGGCTGAAAATATCCTAGACAACCAGTTATTAGTTACAAAGAAAAGGAGCCTCATAGAGGCTCATGAATATCTGTAGAATTATGAGAATGAGCTGTAAAGTGTCCCATTTACTGGTTGTGAAGACAAATCACAAAAAGGAAAGGAACCACCTAAGCCATGACAAAAGAAAAACCTGAAATATTTAGGAGCTATTGCAAAAACCCGGGCAAACTGAGGTTGAACAGGGAACCAACAGTGTAATAACTCAATGGCTGAAAGATCAAAGGGGCACTTAGGGCCTGAGGAAGGTCGTTGCAAAGTATTAACAAGAGCTTGTGACTAAAAAAAGAACTACATTGGATGTATTGGTTTCCACCCGACAGCGATAACTTGTAATTATATACTCAAGTTGAAAGCTGCTACACTCCCCCGTATGGCCATAGGATAGGAGATAATAGATGGAGATATAAAAAGAGAATGAAACAATGGTTTTAGAAGAAAAATACAGGCATTCAGCATGTAGCTCAGTAGCTGTAATAGTAGCCGGACCCAGTGTATGAACCATATTGATGAGCCTATACATGAGGTTTATGACCCAGTCATAAAATTACTTGTCAAAATAACTGGAATTCTACCAAGCTTAAGAAGTGAGAAAACATTCTTGGCAGTACCGAAGAGCATACATGAAAGATTAGTGTCTGAAATACCTGAGTGAGCAAAAAAGGTAATGAAGAAAAATAGTTATAGTTAATAGCTGCAAGCCCTAAAACCCTTATGGGTTGGAAGATTACAAAAGGATTTAGTACGGTCCTAGAGAGGGATGGTGGAAATGCTGGAGCTCTTCTAGAATATGTCCAAGTAGACTCATAAATGATAATCAACTAGAATTTCAGAACAAACAATGGAATAAGAAGGACTCAGAAGATACTGTAGATGCTCAGGTCGGCTGCAAGCAAACGATGTCTATGCCAGTGTTTTGAACCAAAGGAAATCTTGCTGACATTAGGACTCTGTTGGTGAATTATGCAAAAGCTACAGAAATATAAGACACATATCATAGGAAAACATCCATCCAGGATTGCAAAATAATCCAGCTGTCAAACTTGTTGAAAAACCCACAGATCAGGAGAATCAATTATGCTACCCAGAATGATATGATCACAGAATATCTTATATAAAAAAAAACAGTCAGATCGGCATGCAACAGTAACTGGGCCAGTAACACCGTCGGTGCAAGAAAGAATATATATTAGAGGGAGATCAAAGTAGCCTAGGTGACGGAGATTAAATGAGGTTAGTTGGGGGGGGGGGGGGGGGGGGTACACAACACAACACATGCAGATCAAAGGGGAGCACACCGGTGTTTTCTAAATCCAGCACTGAGAGGATCTCGAGTCAAACTTTTGGGGAAGTTCGACATAGAGCAATCTAGAAGTAATGGAGCAGCCGGGAGTTCACGCGGGTCAAACTAACCTCATGGATTACTGGACCAAGACAATTATAATCGACACACTGCCAGGGCCTGCGGTGTATAGTGTGCCCTGGCAGGGGGGCAGAGGGCAGAGGTTTCCAAATCCCCAAATGAGGATAGTGTAGCATAGCTGCCGGGCGGGCGGTCCTCCCAGAGATCTCCATAAATGGACTGGTATTTATATAGCGCCTTTTATCCAAGGCGTTTTACAGAGTTTGTGCATTACATTCACCCATTCACACACACAGTCATACACCGATGCCGGAGGAAACCATGTGTTGCAAGGCACCTATACCTGCACATCGGGAGCAATTAGGGGTTCAGAGTCTTGCTCAAGGACACTTTGGCGCAAACTCTGGGGGAGCCCGAGATCGAACTGGGAACCTTGTGGTTCAACCCCCCCCCCGTAATATGACCATAATGGTCATATTGGTCAGATCGGCGGTGCGACATATGTGTGAAGGCAGACAGACTTTCATCATGGCATCCCTTTTGAGCATAGGTGTCGGTGATAATTTTCTTCACAAAATGACATTACAAAAACAGCAGATCTGTCTGTCTGTCTCAATACACCAGCATTTATGGACGGGTGGTGTGTTCACGTACAGCGAGGTTATTGTCTCTGTGTGTTCTCCAGAAGCCCAGACGGCAGGGCACAGTTTTCCGAGCCCCCTGCCGCGCGTGTTGTTTTGTATCGCTGCTGAACAGACAGTCAGACGTGCAGTATCTCTGAAGCCTGTTGACGGGCCAGACAGGGTCTGTACAGTATGTGACAGCAATGAATGACTGGACTAGTGGGGTCATGTTACCAGTGGAAAACCTATGAGGAGGCACAGACACCTTTAATATGGTGTTACTTTGCGTATTGTTCGCTGCATGTCGGGTGGAAACCTCGTACGGTAATGTCGAAAACCGTTATTATTTAGTCACAAGCACTTGATTTTATTATTATTATTTGTATTGCTTAAATATTTATAACACCCACACTGTTTTGGTTATGTCATTTTAGGCAAAGATTTTCAATTGTTTTCAAAAATGTCCCTAATATCTACAATTTTCACATCCTGAATGCTTGTAGTCTGCCTATTTTCACTAGTTCTGCACAACAATGACAGGTGCAATATAAAATAGGGCCTTCATTTATGAACCAAAAAAAATGTAAATGTAAAATGTAAAAAGAGAAGATACAAGGTTTCTGCCCGACATCGACATTATGGGTTGATTGACATGGCCTGGTGCAGCTCCGTGGGGTAAATAAACACTCGACCACCACCTAAACTGGTAGCAGACCAGACTTAAGACAATGTGTGCTGGATTCTGGTGGCCATGTGGTGCTGCAGAGTTGTTGGTTTGAGTCTGGCCAGCTGGGGCAGAGTGCTGAATCAAGGCCTGCCAGCAGGCCAAGGGAACAGCATCAGTCACACATGTACGCCTTTGCCTTTAGGCTGGAGTTCACATTTTGCCTGCCTTATGGTGGTCCGCCCTGCTGGCTGTATTATGGAAGAGGCGCCAGACGCCTGGTGGGAGGGTGTGTGCGCCCACACTTTTACTATAGAGGGTATGCGCATGCTTGAAGTGAATGGCACATCGAGTGGCAAATCAACATGCAAAGTGAGTTTAACATTGTTTAACGTTGTTTAATGCAATCAGATAGGACTTTTCTGTTTGGATGCATGGGCTGTCAAAGCCAGAAAGTAGTTTTTTGCCACTCGGTAGGCGTTCCTGCATAACTTCCTGGTTTGATGATGATGTCACACACATAGCCTCTATTTCTTAACAAATGGGATTACTACTATACTTAATGTCAGCTACTACCACCAAATCGGGTGAGTTTTATGACCGGAGATCAAATTAGGTTACTCGGGGGGTATACACATGCAAACCAAAACATACTTTTTGTATGTTTTCAGCAGAGCTTCTCCACTACCAATTAAAGACAATTGACCATTTAGGCTTCCAAGGAGCTTTAGATATCTACTGTAGCTGGCCTGGTGTAATATTCATCTGCAACCTCTTTTCATTTCAGTACAATAAATTTGGCCTCGAGTTTACACTACAAACCCTACGTTAACTTATCATGACATTAGCATGGCATCTGAGATAGGGGTGCAACAGTTAATTAAACTAATACACTTAATTGTTGATACAGCACACACACACACAGCACATGCACGCACACACACACACACACACACACACACACACAGCCACACAGCAGTTCTACAAACCTCTAATTATCCCATGTACGACTAGTGGGCCGTGGACCGCTGGTTGAGAACCTCTCTTTGAGAGGACGTGCATTGGGCTGAGGGCCACAAAATATTATTTCTATGCATGGCCTCTGCTCCTATAAAGCCTCATTAGTTACACACAAATCTGCTCCCACTGGGGTCGATACCAACTATTAGCACACATGCACACACACACGCACACACAAGAATGCGTTCTCACAAATGCACAGAGGCATACAGACACGATACAGCGCTGGTAAACGGGCTGGTGCAGGCCAGCTGGCATCCATCTTACTGACGATCGACAGGCAGCGAGAAAAGAGTGGGTAGCCGAATCACAGTGACCTGTGTGCGCATAATGAGCAGGCGAAAGTCATCGCCAGAGTGTGGAATCATTGACAGACAAACTGAGAGCAGCCAGTCTTAAATAAGCCCTGCAGATAGTCAGGGGGAGGAGAGTCTTTGAACCGACTGATAGCGTGGTAGTTGGAAGGGTGCGTGTGTCGTTAGCGCACCTGCCAGTTGGGTAATCTAATTCCTCTAATGTCAATGCGGAGTTCCTATAGTGAAATCGTTGCGAGAGGTTGACCACTGAATCTGATACGTGAAATTGATCCGCAGTGCGGTGGTCCGTGTCTAAAATGAAAGCATGGTGTTGGTTATTCAGCTGAGCATGATGTTCATTCTGTAGCAAATAAAAACTTTTAAACCACTCTGAATGATGGGAACGAACTCAACAGTGTGTACAGTATTAGACTAATACTGTAGTGTACAGTATTAAGGGCCTTGCAAAGGGGGAGCGAGGAACGCACACATTGTTGCCTGGATCAACGACAGGTCTGCTACAGGTCTGCTCAAGAGGGGCGCGACAACGCAAGCGCAAACAAAAAAAGCTAAACCGAATCCAGGTCTGGTGAGCACGCGCACAACAAATTCACGGGACCATGCTCACGTAAATACGCTTGCATTGTCGTACCGCAACTTCTCTGAGCAAAAACGCAAGGCCGTTTTGCAAGTTTACTTGACCTTAGAGATGAATTCATCATTACAGCAACCAGGAATACGGTAGCCAGAAAGTACAGAAATGTTTACCCATTCAAGTCCACACTACAAGTACAACTAGCCCTTAATCGAAGGCAGTTGATGGTGAGAGCAGTCTGTGGCGGCAGCAAGCTAATTGTTGTGTACAGCTAACCGTTAAATAACTCTAACTGGTGGCGCTACATTGGAAGCCACATTTTGGCTGTGGTCTCCCCACTGGGGTAGAGTTGTCAGTGGGAATTCGATCAGGCCGGCTGAGAGATGGGGCTGTCAGGGCTCGCCGGTACCCCTGGGCTCTGTAAATTGGCGCGACGGTCCGGGTCCGGCCAAGCGGCTGGGACTTGGCCTGAGTGAGATGGAGAGTCCAGTTAGTTGGGCTCAATAGATCAATAGATCGTTAGTTATAGCAGTGCCACAGCTCCGCCTGAGCTCCCTGGCCACGGCATTGATCAGTCAGCCACATAACGGTCCCCCTGGATCTTCAAGAAGCAAAGATCAGCCGGAGTTAACAATAAGAGGTTAAGTGATCACCCGGCAGTGGGCTGTGACGAAGAGACAGTGTGAAGAAATGGATTTGTTGTCCACTTTTATAAATGGCCGCGGGCCAACACCATCTTTGAAAGCTGTGACTGCATGTGTGTCCATGTGTATCAATAGCCCTGTACGGCAAATGGGATTAGACCTGCGTTATCGGCGTCCCAATGACATCATCAGGGCCCTCGTCTGCAGTCTAAGAACTAGGAAACATTGCATCATGTATACCGGTGTTTCTCAGCCAATGATCCACATACCAGTCAGTGTTGGTCTATGACATCATTCAATTGACATAAAGCCCCCCCCACCCTCTATGCCCAGTGTTGTGTGTTTGTACCAGGGAAATTATTTGATTGGCTGAGCACGGAATGTGATGTATGATGATAAGAGCGCCCCTCACTTCACACTACATCCAGCTGTTGTTTACCGTCCACAAACCTCGTCTTAAAGGACCGCTTCACCTTCAATCTTAATATAGTTGGTCCTCACTAATGTTCATGATAAAATATTTAAAAATCTATGCAGTCTGTGGGCAGTTCAGAAACCCTTCCACCAGTGACATCATCATTAGGCAGATTTTCAGCAATGTCCGTGTTCACCTTTGTGCCTATGTGTTGGTTAATGAGCACCAGTATAATGAGTACCAGTAGGGGCGCTGTTGTGCAGAAACAGAGAGGGGGGGGGGAGTTGCACCACTCAGTTCACACGGGTGTGATTTAAACAATACTTTTTAGATTTGAATTATCGTCAGAACAATGGCTTCTATTTTAGCATTGTAGCATGGCCTACTTGTGCGCGAGCAGAGCACAGATATAGTTTGTTGCATGTGGTGGCATAGAAAAGAACAGATCTGCAAGCTTGCTATGCATCCCAGTGTGACGTGTTGTGAGCTTGTAGATTGGCTGTTGTCAGTGCACGACACCAACAACTTTTATCATAGAAAAGACTGTGACATTCACACTATGAAATGTACCGTATGTACTAACTGAATCCTGTATATTGTTGTGGGAAGGTGATAGGTGATAGATGGTCTTTCAGCATTGTTCCAACTATGCCCGGGAGGTCAAAAAAGGTTCATAAACCTTGAAGTACACCCACAGCCCTGTGCAACGACCTCTGCATGCTCGGGTCTATTTTCAGTGCCGCATTATACAGTATACATACAGGTACCAATTTCATCTATGAAAAGTCATTTTAGATATAGGAAACTATCAGTTTTCCACAGTGCATTGGAGATAGAAATGAGGTTCCGCGTGCAGTTTAAAGGGAAGATGTGAAGAGGAGGAGGAGGAGGAGGAGCCCAGGAGTGCCCGGAGGGGAGCCGAGTACATTCTCCCCCTCTCTCCTCCGATCCCCATGGACGCCCTTGCTATCTCTGAGGCAGCAGACAGCTTCCTGCGGGGCTGGAGTCCTGTTTCTCAGAAAACCGCGGCATAAGTTTGAGCATTCCAAAGTCACTGCTGACACATTTTGTGTATATATATGTAGTAGGTACAGAAGTTTTAAAGTGTGCGTGAGTGTGTGCATGCGTGCGCTTGAGACTGGGGGAGGGGGGGGGGGGGGGTGTCAATGCAAGTGGGTGTAGGTATTGAGTTTGTGCCTTTGAGTGTCAACGTTCTATCACCGAGCCCGGCGGCTCGTGCAATACTGGTGCAATGCACGCCAGAAATTCTATTTCTGCAGTTCGACGTCGTCGCCGAGTTGTTCCAGCCTTCATTATCGGTGAGACGTTTCACTCTGTCCTGTCACTGGGACTCCTCTCCAACTCATTTTAATTGGTCTGCCGTACTGCTGCCACCATACATTCCTGCGTCCCACGGCACCCGTACCTCGGGAAGGCGCGCGACAAATTACTGCATACTACTTGAACGGGGTGGCACGTCGTGTTTTCATGCTTTCAATTATCTGTCCCAGTGTGGAGCGTACTTTAGCCCGCTCCGCCTGAGCCATTAAATGAATGAGAGTCCAGTTTGCTACTCCAGGATGCGAGCGTGATTTTCTCCTCTGTCACACTGCATTTGGGATAATGAATCATGTTGATGCTCGCTTTCCCTATCTCCCTCCCTCAGTCTTGCGTGTGCATTCTCCCTCTTTCTCTCTCAACCTCTTTTTTTGTCTGTCTCTTATCCATCTCTTTGTCTCCTGTCTTCTCCATCCCTATAGTCTTCTCCCTCTATCTTCTGTCTCTCTCTGTCTCTCTCTCTCTCTCTCTCTCTCTCTCTCTGCGAGTTTAGACAGAGCAGTGATCTGTCTAATTGAAGTGTGCAGCTTTGTAATGTAGACGTGTGAAGATGGTGGAGTGCTCTCACCGCACAGATAAGCAAGGTGATGTGAGGCAAGGTGTTTGCGATGCGATGGGGTGCCTGAACGCAGCCGAGGATGGAGCGTGTGATGGGGTGGGGGGTGTTGATCGTAAAAGGGATCGACGGAGGTTGAGGATTCTAATCTGTGGCCGCCAAGACTTCTTTCCAGGGGGAGAGGGAGTAATTAGGGAGAGGAGAGGTTGAGAAAGCAAGCAGAGGTTTGTTGAGGGGAGACAGAAAAAGAGGTGTGGGGAAGCGAGGTGTGAATATCGAGTTGGTTTACTTCATTAGATGAGGGATGTGAAACCTCTCCTGCAACAACAATCTATCTATCTATCTATCTATCTATCTATCTATCTATCTATCTATCTATCTATCTATCTATATATCTATCTATATCTATTTTAAAGATTGACTGGAATGTACTCTTTTCCTTATGTTTTCCTTATGACTTTGATTATGTATTTAAAATTATCAGAAGATCTACCACAATGACGCCCACGGTTTTGACCATTTTGGTTGGATTAGTTTACACTAATTTTGGAATGGGGGGAAAAAAAAGAACAAACTAAGCTATGCAGTGTGTCTATATCTAGAGTACACGTTATATGCGCCTGTACAATACATGCTTGTTCATGAAATGCACCATGGGAATTGTAGAAATAAAGAATGGTCAAAATGGACACACGAGTGCAGGCGTGTTCTCTGTCAATATGGATTGCATTGTAAATATTGCTGTGTAGACCGTGTAACTGTTTAAGACTGTAATCATCAATACTGACCCGAAATTCATATTGTCTCTGTCAGACGCAAACCTCGTGTCTCCATAATGCCCTACTTGGTCATACTACAGTCTCATACAAAAGTTGCAAGTGAAAGAGGTTAAGTGTGTCTGGTATTTTATAATTATGGAACCATTGAAAATGATTTACAAAAGCTTGTGACTAAATAATAACTACATTGGAGCACAGGTTCTTTTAAATGACAACATGAACGGTGTAATAGATAATGCATTGGATTGGTGAGCTGAAGACCTTGTCTACATGGTTTACTCAACCTCTAATTATGAGTTCTGCCAAGGACCCAGCTGGCAGGTAGCCTACAAAAGAGGATTTTGTGAGATACATAATTAGCTTCGGCATCTTCAATCACACAGAACATGGCTTTTCATTCGGAAGGACATTTATTTGTCTTGCCGCATGTTTTCTCATTTTCACATAGACACTGACTGCACTCCCTCCCTAGCCTGGCGCAGCCACACTTCACCCGCCCCTATTGCATATGCATATTCCACATAGCCCATCGCAGTGGTATATTAGTATCGCAGCGCGAGGCTACTCCCTCCCTCCCTTCCTCTCATGCTAAATATCCCACCTCCACCTCCACCCCACTCTCTCCTTTCTGTGTCGTCAAGGTCACATTTAATTGAAAAGTTTTCGCCTGCGGTGCAGTGCAAACAAACGCACACTGAGGCTTAAATGAATGGCCACACATGTTAGTTAAAGAATGCCTGCTGTGCCTGTTAGTGGCTAATGGGGCCTATTCTGGCTGTCATTAGCTGGGGGTCTCCAAAGTTGAAGCTCCTGCTTTTCAATCAGCTTCCTATTATCCTTGCATTAGAACGGCATACTCCCAGATGAAGGCATTTAAGTGTGGCAAAAGATGAACGGTGCACACAAAGCAGCCCTGTAGCTGTTTGGAGAAGGCTGGTCCATTATGGTTGCATCAATATACCTCTCTCTCCTTCCCCCAGGAACGCCCTGTACCTTTTCTGGTTTATTAAAACAAGAGAGACTAATAGACTAATAATGCTGGGGCTTCCCTGTGCAATCTGTAGCTATGGATAGAAAGTTAGGTGTGCGGAACCTCATTTCCATCATTTGGCACCTGCAGCGGGTCCCGCCAAAACAGCAGAGCTACAGTGTGAGGACATATCTCTCTGCTGCAGCAGCACTTTAGCCATCCCAGCATGAGATAATTCAGAGTAAGCTCGCCTTTTTGCTGCAGGGGTCCAACGAGTTTAACACACTTCCAAACGGCGTACATTGTTTAAGTCACAGGAGCATATCATAAATATGAACTTTAGCCAAAGTCTTTTGTGTAAGTACAATCTTGTTTACGTCTGAAAACCGGCATGGTAGTTTAGCCGCAAGTTTGCTAACAACAAGCAGAAGTATTTCCTATTAAAGTACATTTCTAAATCTGAGCCTCTCGTTATATAAATAAATATACTAAATTAGAAGTACATGACTCCCAGCCGCTGGGAGCTCAGCTTTCTGGCATGTTATGTGTAGTCTTTTGCGCACCAACAACGACAGACAGAGGTGCGACATTATAAATCCTACACAGCTTGTGCTTATACAGTATATAACCATGCCATGCTTCTGTGGCCAACGTGGAAGTGCCTCTCGCCTACACATTTCTTTGTTCAATAAAGTATTAGTTTCTGACCACAATGGAGGCCAAAATGATTGAGTGGGCCAGTTTTTTTTCTCACCTATGGCTGCACCAATGGCTTGTAGAGTTGCTATTTTTGATAGACATGCAGGTGTAGAGGGAAAAGGTGGGCATTGCTGGATGTTTGCCCCAGAATAGGGACACTAGGGATTATGTGACTAAGCTAGCAGCCAGGAAACAAATGTAGTAGAGTCAAAAGTACAATATTTCTTTGAAATGTAGTGCAGTAAAGGTCATAAGTATCTAAAAATAAAAATGTTCAAGTAAAGTACTCATACAAATGTACTTCAGTACAGTACTCAAGTAAATGTACTTTGTTAATGCCCACCACTGTCATGTTATGCAATAATAAGGTAAGATATATGTTGGCAGATAGATGACCTTTAGAATGCTGCTTTCACCGTAGAACTGGGCCACGCTTCTATTGGACTTTAGATGGCAGCTTGTCTCCTATCTTTCTTCCTGTCTCTGTGTGTGTCTCTCTCTCTCTCTCTCTCTCTCTCTCTCTCTCTCTCTCTCTCTCTCTCTCTCTCTCTCCTCTCTCCTTTGCTGTTTCCTCTCTTTCTTTCTTCGCACAGGCAAAAAAGTACTTTCTCTGAGCCATAAAAACAGAGCTACAGCTCGCTGTGGGCGATGAGTGGACACTGAGGCGGACGCAAGGAGAGAGAGAGAGAGAGAGAGAGAGAGAGAGACGGAGTGGGAGGGGAGGGGAGGGGACGAGAGAGGAGAGAAGATGACAGGGAAAGTGGAGCGGGGGGGAGGAAACAGGGCAGTCTGCGTTCAGAAAAATGTGTTTTGGGTCTAATGGATTCCAAGACCCATGAAAGACCCCCATGCACATAGGAGCGCACGCCCTTTCACACTTTACAATTCACGCGCGTGCAAGCAAACACACACACACACACACACGCACACGCACACAGGCAGGAGGGTTGAATCAGAGCTGTTCCTTTGGGGGTTTGGGAACCATGGGGAAATGTGTTACTATTACTCTACCACAGGTTTAATACCTGATCCACTGTACACACACACACGCACACGCACACACACACACACACACACACACACATACAGCTGATTCCCAAGTTAACTTCCAAGTGATTGATCAAAGCATTGATCGGCTGTGGCATGGACTGGTGCTAATCACACTGAGGGAATGCAGTACAGTTTTTCCCCGAACGCCCACAACCAATCTGAAAATGAGAGAGAGAGAGAGAGAGAGATGGAAAAAGAAAGAACAGTTGTTTTTTTCCATGGTAAACATGGCGATTACTGTTTACATATAAATAACCTACAATCTACCGTGGCTTCCTGTGTGTGTGTGTGTGTGTGTGTGTGTGTGTGTGTGTGTGTGTGTGTGTGTGCGCGTGCGTGCGTGCGTGCGCGCGCATCTTGTATTATGCCTGTATTATGTCTATATCGACAGTAAATTTTGTGTGCCAGTCTGTAATTTACCTGTACTTCACAACCACGGCAATTGAACGCTCCACAGGTCTTCACTGCCTTATTGCGTGCGTGTGTGTTTACTGTCAGCGGAGCCTGCATCATATTTACACCTCTCCATACTGTATCATACTGTATCTCAGAGACGGCAGGGGGGTGGATTGGCACTGCCAGGCCAATGAAAAGATACAGTCAGCAAGTCCCATGATGATAGGATGGAGAGAGAGAGAGAGAGAGAGATGGAGAGATGGAGGGATAGGGTAATTTAAACAGCAATGGGCTCTGCTGCAGTGCAGGACACACTGTCCAAAAATAGTACATGGTGCTCAGTCCAAAATCGGTAGTTGTTTCAAGCCATTTAAAAAACATCTTTTAGCTGAACATGTTCTCCTATACTGAACAGATTATCCAAGGCCAGTACAGACTGTGTCCAAAGTCTGGATAGGCATTTTACTACAAAATTACATCATTCAGAACATGGGGATGAGTGACGTTCTTGCACCGCAGAGATTTTCTGGAGAGTGTAATTGGTCAGAAGTTGATTAGACCTTCAAGGTGGGCATGATACATTTCGTTTAATTTCCGCATTCAGCCCTAGGCTTCATCCTGCCAGCGGCACGGTGGAAGCATATCGTTTTGAAAAGACGTTGGAGAGCATACATACCGGTATGTTCTGTATGTACTCTATATATTACTTTGATCCTCCGAAGTTTCTTCAGATCGGCGAGCCGAAAATAGTACAGACTTCGGCTAGGGTTAGAATTAGGGCTATTCAACCATTTCATCCAGTTTCATCCAATCATTAACTTGATGACATCTTGATGATGTCATCAAGATGTGATTCACAATGTTAATGATTTTTTCATACCTGCAGTTCTAGGAAACACAGAATGGGGGGGACTTTTTTATTACAGCTCAAAGCTATATTAATGACATAGTAAAATGTGGTCAAATGTGGCTACTGTAGGCCAGAGCCATCTAATAGAAGAGTTACGATATAGAGGGGGCAGAAACCGAGCGCTCGAGCGCTGTTCATGCATCCTGAACTGAGCCAAGCTGGAAATACATTGTTTTCAACGAGGGCGGCACAAACAAGAGCTATTTTAAGCATGTGTGCAACATGACTGTTTTAAAGTATTGTACAGTAACAACTAAAGTCTCTTTAATGTTTATGTTGTACTATTACTACAAAACAATTTAAAATAAAGGGATTTAAGATCATTAAAGCTGGGCTGTTGCCAGAGTCCAATGCATTTCTGCCTATACTTCCGGTCCAGGACTTGGCCCAGTTGGTTGTCCCCACGCTCAATGCGTAGCCTATGTAGGAGAGCCGCCATTGGACTGTCCCCATGAAGTGAACGCAGTTTGCGTAACTCTGTCTATATCTACGACTCTGCTGTAGGCCTAGTGAGATGACTTGTTTAATACCTTGTGTCCTACACAGTAAAGTATTTCGTTCATTTATCAATTTGTGACTGAGAGTTAGCTCTAGGTGTTAAATTAACACTGGAAATCTTCAACACTGTGGATTGTCCGGTGTACTAAATGCCAGAGAGGACCCATGTGCTACACAAGAGGTACTTGACCTGGTGTAACATCAGATGGGATGAGAAATGTAGGCCCAGTTTGCACTTAAATGCTGCACACTGCACAATCCTAAGAGTTCCTTTAGCTTTCAAGAGTGTGTGAAAATGTACTGTACCTGTTGAGAAACCCTGAGTGCAGCCCAGCATACATTCAATGATAAAATGTATTTCTTTGGCAGAAATGTAACCGTCCCTGTTGATGGAAGAACAATAGAACAAACACTTGGCATTGGATCGGCTTTGTATATTCTGGTACTTTGGTACTGTATACGTTCAACGCAAGTGATTTGGTTGGCTGTCCTGTTTGTCACAGAGGAATAGAATCTTGGTGAGTCCATTTTGAAATGCAATTCTTTACATTATAATTGGATATCAAGCCCTATATTCAAACAATGGGAAAATATTGATTTAACTTAACTCGGCATGTAACAATATTGTAAGTTCATAACTCATTCAATGCAAGTGAATGGGCAGCAAAATGAATATGAACACCTCCTGTTTATCACAGAGGAATGGAATCTTGATGAGTGAGTCCATTTCTATACACAGGTTATGGGATACATTGGTAATAATTCAACAATTGGAAGATACCACCTTAACTTTTTTTAAGAATTAAAAAAGTATGTTGCATGTTTCATAACGTTTTCTAATCTACGCTATAGGTATTACTTGATGAGGAAGGGGACAAAGGAAGACATCTTTATGTCTAAATCTCTTAGTTCCACAGGTGGCTGTAACGAACGCAGACGTACATTTCCCTAATGGCACGTCGCTTGCTTTGAGCAGCGTGCATATTATGGAAATAAGCAGCTGCTTGTTTGACACGACGGGGAGGCTGACGCTAAGTGTCAAAGTGATCCTCTAATGTCCCCAGTATTGACTTTAGAGTGAGAGGGGCAGTTTTCATCATCTCCTAGACTCCTAATGTTCATTACATTGACTGCACGCTGCGCTGCATCCGCAAACACATGGTACACACAGTCTCTATCTTTGTCACTCTCACCAGAGCACGCTCTCTCTCTCTCTCTCTCTATCTCTCTCTCTCTCTGTCTCTCTGTCTCTCTCTCTCTCTCCCCCCCCCCCCCTCTCTCTCTCTGTCTCATTACCTTTTTTAGATTACAAATCTCTCATTCAATGACTTCCAGCAGGAAAGTGGAAGAAATTCAGATTCAGATTTTTGGAGAAATCTTTGCAATGGCCCCAGCCCCATATCGCTGGACAGACAGAAGTGACATGGAGAGGGCTATATGGCACAGACCGTTTCACAACCATGCTGCCCTTGACCTGATGTGTTGTCAGATTTAGTTTTTGCTGAGAAATCAGTCTGAAGTTGCTCAATATTGATTTATTTCAGCTAGTTTAAGATTTTGTTGAGAATATTCGGGAGAAGAATTACATCTCGGCATTTCTAGTCCACGCACTCTCTGATCAAGCAGTGGTTCTCTCCTCCCATACAGTACTCCACACCAGGATATTCCATACCCAAAGCTGCTCAGATGTCAATGAAAATATCCATGCACTGCATTTAAAGTGTATTGTGACTCCATTTATTGTGAGTGGTCGCGTCCACAAATAATACAGCGGTAAATGAAGAGACGATTTGCTGCCAGGTGATCATTATCGATATTGACTGTGAACTTGTGCCCCCAGGATCCCAACCTGAAAATGTATTTGCTGTTTACTTAAAATACTGGTCCTCAAAGTGGCGTCCTCGGGGGACCCGCAGAGGTTCTTGGCGGGATTTCAGGAGGTCCCCCAGCAAAATGAGGAACAGTTACTTTAAACACTTTTATTTTACAGCTATTCAAAAGAATGTGTGCGGCCCCGGCACACAAATGTCAGGGGCGTGCACAGATAAGACACCAAGTGGTGCTATAGAGCACCTGCCCTTTGGGCCCTCTGGACAGCAATGTGCCCTTTTGAAAGTTAGTTTGTTAATTTTATTTTCGTTTTGTATACAGTGTACCAAAATGAAAAATCAAAGAAAGACTGACATAGAAACATAGATTTTTCAGAAAACTGTCAGGATGTAGAAGACATTTTTAGAATCTGATCTCAGGTCAGAATGGGTTATACTAACTGCATAGCAGACGTGAGGTCCGCTGCACCAGCCACTGACACGTGTGTGATAAGCCGCGGTTCCCGGAAACCGTTCTAAATGTGACGTGGAACCTACAGCTGCAGGTTTTCCCATTCGTCAATGTTGGAAGCCGAGGTGTGTGTTCTCCAGTACACAGAGAAACTCCAGGGTGTCGTTGGGAGAGTTAGATGAGCACTCAGTCAGAGCAGAATGAACAGTCACTCTGCTGCCATGCAGGGCACCACAACACAGACAGGCTGTCTCTCTGGAAACCTCTGATATCTGGAGCTCTGCTCCGTCTTGGCATCAAAGCAGCAGGGAGGCGTGTGTGGTGTGTGGTGTGTGTGTGTGTGTGTGTGTGTGTGGTGAGTGGTGAGTGGTGTGTGGTGTGCGCGCGTGCGCGATGCAGCACTGCTGATAATATTTGATTAATATTTGCTTGTGTGTGTGAGAGCACACCAGGAACGATAATAGTGTGCAAGTATCCCAGTAAGTTACTAATAATAGGATGCTAATATGTAGTGTATGAGTATGCCCTTATCAAGACAACTGACAATGGAGCCAAGTATGGATATTTCCTATTGACGTTGTTAACTTGTCAACCATTGCACGACATCGCTTTTGGTGCGTTGGTCGATTACTAACCCTAAATCTAACGCTATCTCTAACCCTAACCTCAGTCTTAACCGGCCACGTAAGGAAACGTAAAGCGAAGTTGTGCACGTTTCACGATTTTCACGATTGTTTTGCTTCGGCAGCAGTAAATTAGAAGTTTCCGTAAGAATAACAGTAATTTCACTTTCCTAGTCGTCTACTCGCGATTAGCCTCGGCCCCAGGCTTACTCGTCTGTGAAGAGAATAGCCTGGTCACAACCTAAGGCAGAGACGCTAGCGGTCCGGAAGTGTCGGTCCGGAATATCCGTCAGATGTATTTCGCCCGGATACGATATTTTCCAGACCAATCGCAACACTGATTTGTAAAGCATCAACGTAATTTCCTTGAGCGGTACTTCCGCCAAAATCCCGCAACTTGCCCAGCGTGACTCGCGGTAGGCAGTACTGTATGTGGTAATGTCCATACTGGCTCCATTGCATGGTCCTGATATGAACATACTGGTGATGTATGCTGTATGTGTACTGCAATTTATATGTTTGTTGCATGTGTGCTGTGTGTGTATGTGTGCTTGTGTAATCCTCACGGCATTGTGTGTGTGTGTGTGTGTGTGTGTGTGTGTGTGTGTGTGTGTGTGTGTGTGTGTGTGTGTGTGTGTGTGTGTGTGTGTGTGTGTGTGTGTGTGTGTGTGTGTGTGTGTGTGTGTGTGTGTGTGTGTGTGCGTGTGCGTGCGTGCGTGTGCGAGCGTGCGAGCGAGGATGATAGATGGATAGTGCGGCAGCTCCAATCTGCTGTTTGACATGTTTAAAAATAGACAGATGAATGGGCGTCTCTCAGGTGGCCTTTACTCTCCCTCTCTCTCTCTCCCTCTCTCCCTCATCCTTTCTTCTCTCCTTATCTGTCAGCTAAGGTGAGTTGGCTTTGGCCGTGGAATGACCTGACCTGCCTGCACTGTAACATCCAGTCCATTTAACTCTGGAGAGTGTGCAGAACACGTCTCCGGTGTTATCCTGTTTGTTATGCTTCTGTTCTATTCTAGACCGTGTGACGTGGCTTTAATTCATGCACCGACTGGCCTGGTTGTGGAGAGCAGAGCTATAGCTAGAGCTTTAAAACTGTCACACCGCTTAGGTGCCTTCTCTGCTGTTTTAGGTCACAGATGCCCCCCCCCTCTCTCTCTCTCTCTCTCTCTCTCTCTCTCTCTCAATTGAGCGCAATTGGTTTATTTGCATGATAAAATGTTTTCCATTGTCAAAGCATACATACCACAGATTATCTGCACACGGTTATATTATGCTCCCACTGTACATTGAATCGACGTAACGTTTCGACCTACAGTATGCAGTCTTCATCAGGTACATGAATGGAGATAGGTCGATGCATTGTATATCTCTTCCATAAATGCACTGTGGGAGCATCGATAGTGGTGTGCGGAAAATCTTTGCTCTTGTATCCAGCACCCACTGAATTAGACTTGGATGTGAGTGCATTATCCTACGATTGCAAAGCATAAATATAACATTATTTTATGCTTATGCTTTTATACATAACAAATCATGAAATTACATAACATACAGTATGTAATCTACTAATCTACATGACACGTGAATAACAAACAACTTCAACAAACAACCTAACTCTCCCCCGGTGTCTCTCTCTCTCTCTCTCTCTCTCTCTCTCTCTCTCTCTCTCTCTCTCTCTCTCTCTCTCGCTCTCTCTCTCTCTCTCTCTCTCTCTCTCTCTCTCTGAGTCTCTCTCTCTCTGTTAATGTGTGTTTTATACGGGGAGAGTATGTATTTATGAGTATTTAAACCCCTTTTTATTGAAACGGCAGCTCATTGATTTCACCTGCTCACCCTCTCACAACTAGAACAAGAACTGGGGGATGGGAAATAATTCAACATGTTTTAAGTGCTATATGCGGGGAGGGAAGGGAGAAAGGAAATGGGGGGGGGGGGGGGGCACAAGAGAGTCAATAAGGAAGTGGATAAAGGCACTGGCAGATGGGTGGGTGGATGGATGCATGGGTGGATGGGCGGACTACAGTAGGTGAGAGTAGAGGCTGGTGAATGCAGAGTGATGGATAGTCAAAGCAGACAGTTCAGTTTAGATGGGTGGATGTCAGCTGGCCTGCAGACGGGGACCTGAGCGTCACTACACAGCTATAGCTATAGGAGGCCGGTGGTGGCAGATGGTCCGGCCCTGCACACTTCACTTTCAAAAGGAGCAGGTCTTCTCGCCTCGCGAGCATTCCGTTCAGTGGTTGACAGATGCCATTGATTATACGGATGGCACCCTGGCATGTGCTGTCACGCCGTCACGCTGTCATGCTGTCGCGCCCCGTCACTCATCGGAACGGCACGCCGCGAATATGCCCGCGCTCACGCTCGCCCACAAATCACACGTCGCCGCCATGCACAGAGAGAGAGAGAGACGCTAATTCATAATGAATGTGTTCTCAAAGCTCTCATTATTACGGGCCTACAACTATTGTGTGTGTGTGTGTGTGTGTGTGTGTGTGTGTGTGTGTGTGTGTGTGTGTGTGTGTGTATGTATGTGTGTGTGTGTGTGTGCCGGCGCGCGTGCATGCATGCATTTACCCCTAATGGTGAAAGAGGCCAGCGGAATGAAGGAGAGAGGGGAGGGACGGGTGTTATAAATGATTCAGTCTAACCGAGCGATCAACGCTACATGAATTCACTTGATGAAATGTTAAACATGCTGTCGACAGCGGGCATATTGCTGAGCGCCGCCATCGGAGGTCACACACACACACACGCGCGCGCGCCGCGCACACACACACACACACACACGTACACAAGAATACAGGCACACATACCTGCACATAAACACTTGGTTGTTTGCAGATTGGTAATGGTATAAATTAATTCACCGAGATGATTTTACCTGTGATTGCTGCACAGGCGGTTCAGTGAATGTTTGTGTGCGTGCGTGCACATGCGTGCGTGCCGTGCGTGTGCGTGCGGCACCTTCGCACAGGGCAGAGGACCATTAGCCGTGTAGAGAGAATATTTCCTGCCTCATGTAATGTTAATTATGATGATTCTGTTAAGTTTACCGTGGTACAAAGCTCCCATAAAAACAAACAAATTACGCCATTAAAATGTCTTTGGCCCACGCCGGCAACAAACAAAGAATTAGGGTCGTCGTCATAGACGGAGATTGTAATGATGATTATTAAATTATGAGTTTGAATGCATGCACACAGCATGCCTGTAGCGGGCCTGTTGTGTGCAGATAACACGAACCATGAGAGGCAAGCAACTGTGTGCCTTGCATTCATATACTTACAGTGGTGGATAATGTACTCAGCCCCAGTACTAGTGGAGCAACTAGTAAAAGCAAGTACTGACGTACTTGCTTTTACGCAGTACGATTTATTTAACCCTCAGAGTGTTCAAATGTACAACTGGATACATTCATTCTGAGCATCTTACCATGTACTGTAGTTGTCTCATTCTCTCTCTCTCTCTCTCTCTCATTCCTTTACTCTGTCCATCTCACCTCTCCCTCTCAATTCAGCTCAACTGAAGATGGATTATTGACGTGACTGTCAAAACACTGTCACAGAGACAGTTTCCAGCGGATTACTTTACATAACGCTCGTATCAAAGCAACATAACCATGGCCTCCTAACCAGCTAATTTATCTCTAGCCCCATCCTCTCTATCTGGTGTGTGCGTGCGTGCGTGCGTGCGTGCGTGCGTGCGTGCGTGCGTGCGTGCGTGCGTGCGTGCGTGCGTGCGTGCTTGCGTGCGTGCGTGCGTGTGTGTGTGTGTGTGCACGTGCATGTGTGCGGCATTGCCTGTGGTGCCAACAGCTGTTAGTGTTTACCGCTATGCCCGTCCACACAAACAACCACATGGGCAACCTTGGTCCAATGCTGAGGAATAAGTGCATGTGACACTATATATGCTTCCCTCAAATCAATGGAGAAATGACATTGAGCAGCCGGCTTCCATTTGTATAGTTCAGTACAGTGGAATGGCCAATGACACTGAGAATTAGATGCAGCTGGAGCTACATTCACTCAGATACAATGGTTTCATTCCTGTGATACATGGATTTTACTCCACCTCAGTTGCGTGGTTAGCGTTCTCATTATCTCCTTGGCTAGTCAAACACAATGGCTGTTAGGCTATTGTCTCTGTGCATAGAAGACTAATACAGGCACACACACACACACACACACTCCCACGTGAATACTTATTATGAGATATAAAACAGAAATGAGGGGGGGGGGGATTTCAGCTTGCTACTCCATATTTAATATTGTGCGTCTGTGTATTCATTGCATGACCGTAAATATTGTGGAAGATGCTGTTTGTTTTTTGAGGATTGTTATCCACTCAGTTCTATGTATCATAGTTTACAGTATATGGCCCTGGTGTAAACTCATTCCAGTTCAAGTGGTGGACTGAAGTGTAGTCAACTGTGATGTTTGGTTGGCAACACACACACACACACACACACACACACACACACACACACACACACACACACACACACACACACACACACACACACACACACACCTTAAATTGGAACAGAGCAGCAAAATGCGATCTGAGACAGTAGTCAAGTAGTATCCTCCCATTTTGACAAATTAATTTCAGGCCGTGACACAATGATATTTAGTGTGATGATGAATTGCCCATGTTAGGGGTTTAGGTTTAGGGGTTAAGTTATTTTCCTCAGGGATGCTGTTAGTTGAACCAGTGACCTTGTGATTACCAGATGTACCCACTGAGCTACAGCCGCCTCGGGCCCCTTTTTAGTCGACCACGGTCTCTAGACGGCAAAATAAAATATCAGACGTGCCTTTCCGTTTAGACGACAGCGGCGTTATCGGGGGTTCCAGAGTGGAAGTCTTTGAAAAGGCTCCACCTCCATGTAAACGGGCAACGTGAGGGAAAAACGCTAAATGTGTGACGTCATGAGGCTCACGGCGCGCATGTGCAGAGCCATAGAACCACGCAGCATTGGTGTAAACCTAAAACCAGTGGTTTTCCACTAGTGGTCCGGGGACCACCGCTGGTCCTTGAGGGGGTCCAGGTGGTCCCCAACTAAATGATGGAGAGTTGGTAACAAAATGGACCCTTATATAGATCTGTAACTCTTGAGAGCGTAAAATGATTACATTATTGTTAAACATCTGCATTACTTAATTTACTAGAAGTCTACACAATTAGAGAATGTGGAAGCATTGTTACCAAAAGCATGGAATTGTGGACTAAATTCTTTAGTTTTGGATCTGAGAGGCTAGATCTTATCAAATGGTGGTCCGTGTAGACATATGCATTGTTCATACGCATTATGTTACCTGTCAGCCACCGTACTAGAGAGTAAAGTTGATTGATGCTTAAACAAGTATTGCACTACATATTGTAATTCACCTCTTTATAACTTTATATGTTGACTCACAAGACAGGCAGGGTTTGTCGTCTTTGTCGATTTCAGTTACACTAACCTTTGGTATTTATTATTTCAAGTTATTCTATGTGCATAGAAACTAAAGAGGAGAGATGTAGACATATGCATTGTTCATATGTTACCTGTCAGCCACTGTACCAGGTGGAGAGTTTGTATGTGCGCATGCGTGAGAGGACTTGTATTATTATACTGTGGTATTTACAGAGTCGAATAAATTAACCCGTCACGGCCCACCAGCGGGGCCCCCCGGCCCACAGGTTGAGAACCGCTGTTTGAAAGTTATACTTAGTGCGACTTCACGAGGACATTGCAGTGATTTAGTGGAATGTTCCAATGCAGTGTAGCTGCATTGTAGTTCCACTCTGCTGCAGAGAAAAGGTTAGTTTGTCTTTCCTGATAGGACGGACAGAGAATCACCTCTTTCAATGAGCCCGAGGAGATGGCTATGTTTGACATTGCACGCTCTCGCGCGCACACACACAGACACCTACCACTCCCAGGGGGGTTATGTATTCAATAAAAGTGTAAGTGTGTGTGTGTGTGTGTGTGTGTGTGTGTGTGTGTGTGTGTGTGTGTGTGTGTGTGTGTGTGTATGGCGCGCGCGCATGTGTCCTCCATCAATGCAAACAGAAGAGGTGTTGACAGTGACACTGGTTAGCACTTCCTCCCCTTGGAGAGGAGAAAGTGCTGACCGGTGTCAGTGACCATGGTTGAGGGTCAGGGCTTTTGGAATACCATACCCAGCCGACCCGCTGTGAGAGGAAATCCACACCGCCCAACTCACCAAAATATGCGTTAATCAATAATCGACCAACCGCATCTGACCCGACCCGCAAATTACCCTACTGTAAACATCATAGTCCAGACTGAGCACAGAGAAAATAATTGTTACCGGACACAACATCAGCAGAGCAGCAATACTCCAAGTTGTACAGTACCTTAGGCTTGTTCTTCAAGCATTCTTTGATGGAGCTTGTAGAGTGGGCTTAATGTCATCATTGTATTTATCTACAGTATTTATAATTGTACAATACCTCAAAACACAAACAGACACTTGGCAGCTTTTA
The DNA here is from genome assembly GCF_963924005.1 of Protomyctophum bolini. Lineage (NCBI taxonomy): Eukaryota > Metazoa > Chordata > Actinopteri > Myctophiformes > Myctophidae > Protomyctophum > Protomyctophum bolini. Next base: position 8,768,428 of record NC_137884.1, on the reverse strand, counting down.
CATACACAGAGAGATAGGCCCTATGGCCAGTATGTGTGTCCCACACACTCATTCCAATGTGTTTACAGTGTACCTTTTAACATGAGATGAAGTGGTGAGAGCATACCCGATTGCCATATTAGGATGTGTCCACAGTAGCTACTGTAACTAAAATTGGACATATGATTCTGACGAGAGAGTAGAGAGGCGGAGTTGGCTTATTTTATAGCTATACTGTTGCTGTGAGCTTAAAACTCTCATACATCATAACCTACAATAAACGTCGTCACAAACTTCAATAACCAAAATACAAGGATACCACTTAGAGAAAACTAACTTGTAGTCAAAGCCGGTGACTTGTAGGGGGTGTGTGTGTGCACTCGTGCGTGCGTGCGTGTGTGTGTTTTGACCCACTGCCTGAACACGTGAGATTTTCTTGTAAGCTTACCCAAACCTGCAGGTTGTCATTTCTCTTCCTTCATTCCTTCCCTCCTTCCTCAAACCATGCTGAATACTCCATCTAATCACTTCATCCACCCATGCGATATTCTGCAGCCAGTGAAGGAGAACAACGGTAACAGTAATTGATAGCAGATTACAGTAGAAGGAGACCATGGTAGCGTATCAGTTATTAGGATATGCACCGGTGGCTTTTCCCCCGGCTCTAGACATCGTGACGTATAGCAGGCCTTTGTCGTCGACGAGTCCTCTTCATCTTAATAAAATCTCTATTAGCAACTCACCCAGCCAGTCTGATTAACACACTCCCCACTCCCCTCTGCTGCGGACCCTCCATCAACTCACGTATACGGCTCCGTTCCACGTCGAGGTCAAGCCACCACTTCGACTACACAAAGATCCCATCTGTGTGAAGCGCTCTTATCGTGACCATCATACATCATCATAGATATTAGATCATGTGCATCGTATTCCATGCTTAGCCCAATCAAATCATCACAAATGTCATCCCGGCCAATCACAATTTGAATCTTCACTTTTCTGTCCTCACTATTTGTCTTCAATGTTTGTGTTTACACATAGGAGGGGCTAGCGTGCCTCAGAAAAAACTGCAATCCGGAACTCATTTAAATGAATGAAATGTTATATTTGAACCAATTTGTATGGTAGAGTATGTTGATGTCATGACAATACAGCACATCTGCGGTGGTTGGAGTGAAGTTGGTCTTCCTACTCTTATTGGCTGACACGTATAGTACTGTCTAAAACAAATAAGTGCAATATGGTATCTCCCCTGGACAAGTGGCGACTGCCTCTTTGTAGAAATGTCAAATCCCGGATAGGACATATTGCGGCTTTGAAGACAGCTCACCGGATGGATGAGAGCTTCTCATAGCACACAGACACAAACTTGCACAAAGACAGCAAAAGTAATCCTTGGCTTACTCTAGCCTGCAGGTGAGCTGAATGGAGGACATAAGACCTGGAGGGAGATGATGGAGTGTATGGAGTGTATGCCTCGATATGCCTCCAGCATATCGAGATTAAACTGAAGCATGTATCGATTAGAACAACAGAACTTGAACTGAACCACAGTTATTGATTTCAAAACTTGAACTGAACCACAGTTATTGGTTTCAAAACTTCAACTGAACTAAGGTTATTGATTAGAGTGACAAAAACATGCTTGTTTGGCCTCGTAGATGTAGAGTCAGCACAGCAGTGAAAAAAGGAAGCGGGGTGAATGACATCCGACTCTACTCCCAATGTGTGTTTAGGACACACAAGTTTGTTTGTTTGCACACTGTTCTGGGAGTTTTCGATGTCAACTATTAGTAAGTAAACATCAGGAAGAAGCGTGACTCAACCATCAGGATTCGAACTCCATTCTTTTATTGTATATGTCATCACACCGGAGAGAGACTAGTGTCTTCCTCCAGAGCCAGAGTGTGTGTGTGTGTGCGTGTGTGTGTGTGTGTGTGTGTGTTAGGCTGCACAACAGTGACACTTGATTAAAACCACTATTTTCGTGCTGGGACACAGTCAGGGACACAGAGACACACAAAGCTCCGTATATGAGTGGTTGCACCACTCAAGACAAAAAGTACTATATTATGAGAGCACCATGTTATTATTTTATAAAAGTGAATTATAACTCAACACATATATTTTCTTGATATTTGCATTAGCCTATGATTAATCAGGAGAGGTTCTAATAATGCCATGGCACATTTATGAGGACATTAATTGCCCAAATATGAAGACCCAGACGGACACAAGGACACACACACACACACACACACGCCCTCCAGGTGGCAGATTGTAAATTATTGAATTGGATGAAGAGATTAACATTGTCTGAAATGTAAAAAATTACACAATACGGATTTGAGGAATACTTATTATACTTGAATTCTCATATTATGCTCGCTGATTATTATTCACATCCCATAACTTTACTTTACATGAATGCCTTTTATCGAAAGAGTGTCCCTGAATGTGCCTGCACTTGATTGTCCCTGGTAAGATTCTGTTCCATCTTCACAGTGACCTTAACAGAAGTCAGTGCAGGGACCTGAGGTGAAAGAGAGAGAGATATACTTGGACAAAAAAGGAAGAGACAACTTCTTGATAATAGGACACTTTCTTTTTGCAACTTGCAAAAATGCAAGTGGCTCCACCAAAGCGTGACAAACCATTCCATTCCCTCATCACTTTGCTATAGATGTGTGCTAGTGGAAGACAAGACACTTTCCTTCATCCCTTGTGGCAGTGTAATAAACTAGGCTTTTGGCAGGGAATCTGTGATGCTTTATCCACAATTCATGGAATGACTTACCAATGGATCCTGAGATATGCCTTCTGGGGAACTTCTCAAACTTTAATATTACACATACTGTAGTTATTCCATCAAGCTTACAGAAATCCAAGGCCACTGCCAAAAACATGTATAGCAATGAAATGGGAATCAGATCTCCCTTTGCCAGTTTGATTGTGGCTCTCAAAAGTGAAATGTTTCGTGCCCTTTTGATCGGTAACTACAGTACCTGTCAGTGGGGAGTGTTGGAATATGACAGACAATACCATGAATATGACAGGCAATTCCTGCTGTCAAAATATGACCCCCCCCCCCCTCCAGTAAAAAAAATCACTGTTTGAAATAGATGCTTTCCAAGGTGTGATTTGGGGTCCTAAGGATGAATACAAAATGAATATCAACATCTTAAAACCAAAATGTTGAATTGTGAGTTTGAGCTCACATGCTCACATGGGGGGTAACTACCTGCCAGTGGGGAGTGTTGGCTGGGAGGAGGAGTAGGACAAGACAGCCTACTTACTAAGAAATCTGATCATCTTCTCTATACAATTTGGCAAACATGTCTCAATTACATGGAGAATCTCTCGTCTCACACCATCATCCATATCTCTGTATTCTCAACACACTACAGTGACATTAACCGTAGACCCTATTTCAAGAAAAGTTTACAATGCATTGCACCGCTGCTTCTTGTGAGCTCGATTGTTTTTTTCTATTTTTGAAAAATTGTTGCCTAGGAGTTGAAAGTGGTTATAGTCTTGTGCAGCCAAATGAACATCTTCGCCTGCTGATACGCCTGGTGACATCCTGGGGATTGCAGGAGTACGAATAATTCAAAGGTTGGGGGTTTTGTGAGTGAGCTTTCCATTTATGCGAGACAAGTTTAACACATTTTGTACATAATACGTCCTGAAACGTCATAAGGATTGGAACCGAGAGGTGCCTTAGACGTCTGTGGACGTCCTAGCGACGTCCAAACGACGCGGGGCGAGATAATAATATTCAGAATAATTACTTCTTTTTTTTTTGGCATTTCGCTTTTCGCTTGCCGTATGCTAACGCTCTGTGAAACTATTAGCTTGTCATTGACTCCCATGTTAGCGCGGCGGAAAGAATGACTCGTATCTCCTCATCCAGGGCGCTCTCCGTGGTGATGAATGGATCGATATGCTGGCGCTGCGTTTCTGCTCCTCATCCGTCTCTCCCGCAAAATATGAACTCTTTTTGTAGCGTATATAAATATATTAAGATGATCGGAGATTGTGATGGCACTTTGTCAGTCAACTTTTTTAAGAAAGTATTTCCGGTTCATGGCTTTCAAAATGGAAGCGATCACTACTCTGGCGATTACTCCGGCGCAAGCAGCGCCTTTATTTTGATGCAGTTCCGGTACTAAATGTGTTAAGGAGCTTTTTGCCTTGCATCTCCTCTGTCTTTGAGGAGAGCATAATAACGAGTGTCTAGTCAAGGTGACGGGTACAGTTTGTGTCACTGACTGTTCGCCCTTATTCCTGCCCCCAAACCTTGAGTCGCTCCTCTAATACTTCACCCAGGGAAATTGGATGGCATCCTATGACCTTGCTGCGTGCGTGCGTGCGTGTGTGTGCGTGCAAGCAAACAAAGTCACGAGGTCGTCAAACACACACCGCAGTTGGTGTGTTGTCCTCATCATACCCATGCGACTGCGCCCTTCATCAAAGACAGGGTCTCTGTGCGCATGCGCGTGTGCATGGCAATGTGATGGACTTCTTTGACTTCGTTTGTTTACCTTATTAAAAATGACATGCGTACAAAATCCACCTCCTCTCCTCTCCTTCTGTCAGCGCCTGCCCTTGTGGACACATCAGTGGTTGTTTGACTGTCCGCCCGTCACGTCACACTACACAGTCGTGTCATCATTGCAGCACACGGTTTTGGGCCCAGAGGTTAATTGGCATCCTGTCATTTTTAATTGTGCCAGACAGATCTTGGAGTTGGGAGGGCTGAGCAGCCTGCAGAGATATGGGGACCTATCGTTGCGTGCTATTTTGAAAAACATTACAAAAAATGTTCAAATAGCCAATCTACAAGCTCACAACGTGTTGATAGATCGGTTAAAAAGTGTTTTTTTTTATACAGTAAATAGTAAAATATGGCTAAGCTGTTTAGGGATAAGGGGTAAGGTGGTGCGCAAGATATGGCCCTGAGAGTTTGGATGCAAGACCACATGGTTTGCACACACACACACACACACACACACACACACACACACACACACACTTGCGCGTACATCAAACACGGCACGTTTATACTACTTGCACGACTATGCTGATGATCTAAGGCCAGAAAGGTTCATGCTCTCTTTGTACATGAGCGTGATCGACCTGGATAAGAAAAGAGTGTCAGTTCCCTCTCAAGCACACAAGTCCTGATAATGTGCCGATAATGTACCTTACCCGATGTGTTCTTCTTTGTGCTGTGCAAACTGTGGATGTGTGCGTCCGTGCGTGCATGCGTGTGTGTGTGTGTGTGTGTGTGTGTGTGTGCGTGCGTATGTTGGGGGGGGGGGGGGGGGGGAGCTGTCATCGTGAGCAGGTAATCAAGCATTCATCATTTTATGGAGAATGGATGAGCGGTGAGGGGCTGGCAGATCTCCATTCATAATGTATACCGATCTAATTAAGCGATGTCAAGGCTGCACGCTGTGCCCCTGTCTGCCTTTGATCGCCGCCATGTTGGATGTGAGTCACGATGAGAGGAGATATCGGATGATGACTATAGCGCACAGCTGTCTGTTCTGGGCGTCAGCGTGGACGTCCTTTAAAGGTCTTTGATAACATTTGCTCGTCGTGTTTTGTGTTTAAACAAAAAAGACAGCATGCGGTCTTCTCCACTTTGTATTCTTTACACTTTATATCGAGGCAGACGCTAGGACGCATGAGAGGCATGCATAATAGCAGAGAACGTTCCGGGGGGATTTGACGCTACGGTATAGGCCAACGCGGGAACACTCGGCTCCCACGTGGCTCCGTTCTGACTGTGAATGTAGAACTAAGGGAGTGTTTAAAGAACGTAGACAGGCTTGCACTGTATGTGTCGCTAATCAATGCACACTGTGTTTTTCTTGTGTTTAACCCATTTTGTGCGGGAACCCCTTTTGGTGTTCAGGCCTAAATGGGTTAAAGAAATAAAGAAAAGTAAGGATGTCATTGGGAAGGAATCTGAAATATGGCATGTAGCCACGAGATTTGGTGATGATACGTACCTACCTAGCCTGGGTTCCAGCCTGATTTGCTGCTTTCCGTGGACCTGAAATGTCACTTCGCAATCACAGAACCCAGGCTAGATGATACCGCCTCTCCATTGAAAAAGGAGAATTTGACACCCTCGTGTGCGCGCGTACGTGTGTGCGCATGTGTGCACGCATGCGTGCGTCTATGTGTGCACGTTATTGTGCCATGACATTGTGCATGTGTGGTCTCCTTTGTATGAAGTTAATTATAGCAGAGCCTTCATGTACTGTGAAAGATGAGCCCTGCAGCTCGTCTTAGTAATTAAATGACAGTCACCAGGAGACACCGTCCCTGAAGTCACATCTCAGTGTTTCTTCAATCTAACTCGGGGCTTTGGTGGCACGCTTAAACACTCTTCATTCAGTCTCATATGGAGAGAAAAAAGGAAATCTTCTCAAATTCTCGCTTGCAGACACTGGACTCTGCAGTACACTTTGCAGAGTCCAGGCACCGAACATAAACACATTCTAATTATTAATTAACCATTTAAGTAATTGTACACTTTGTTGTGCTACTGCATAGTGTTGCGCAGCAAAAACATTGCCATCCTACAAGCTCACAATGTGCCGTGATACAAATCAATCGTGAGCATGCAATGCAATATCAACAATTTGTCTTTTTTACTTTTTCTCTATACTATACTATATAGTATATACTATATAGATCTATATACTTGTATATACTGCTGTTAATGCAATACTCTTTCTCCTGCCTAATCGAAGCACTCTGGAGTCCCCTTTCCAGGGTCACATTATGATATATGACATCATCACCATATCCACTCCAAGCCCAAGTTTTGCTCTGCCGCATGTCGAAAAAAAAACCAGAAGACCTACAAGCTCACAATGTGTTGCTTCTGTGACATATTGAGAGCGTGTATAGGTCGTCTATGTTCGACGTGAAGTATGAATGCAAGTATGGAATCTGACTCTTTTTCATTCACGAAGGCAGAAACACTGTGCATGCGGTACACAGAGGCAAATGTACTCCTGACTTTGAGCCTGCGTGCGCTCTGGCTGATAGATAGGCTAATCACGTATGCTTCAATCAACGTCGTGCTTTGCTAACCTTGCACAAAGACACATAACAACTTCCACCGTGGCTTCCGGCCCACTTTCTCAAATATTGTGAGAAACGGTCAGAGAGGGCATGTTCAATCAACCCTATAGCAACCGGGGGGGGCGGGGGGGGGGGGGGGGGGGGGGTGCAGATTTACAGGTCTGCGAGCTATATGCGCGCAGTAACATGATAGTCGTATCTCACCCATATTCTTGTACAACTCTTTCCATACATGATCTTCCAGAATCACCTGATTATTGCCGTGGCTATACTGTACTCCCATCTTTTACGACTGCTATACTGCATGGACACTCACTCATGTTCCACGCTTGTCATTTACTACTAGGGCCAGGTGAGGCGGGCCAGGTGAAAAGGCTAAAAGGTGATCTAAAATGACAGCATTTGAATTGCCTGGCTGATCTATGTCAAACATGCAGCAGGGAAAAACACAGTCACTCCAACACTGGATCCTCTCTCTCGCTGTGATCTGTGTTCATGCTCTGTGATCACAGAACATGGGGGGTGTGCAAATAATGAATGAATGTTGTCTAGAGGTTGGAGCAGGACATGGCAGAAGATGAAATACGGGAAAGTAGGGCCACGGCGGTATTCACAAGAGAGACTGTTAAAAGTCTCTCTTGTGAAGGTTGTCTTTCCGCCATCTTCTTGGACTTTCTTTTTTTAATGAACTGCTGCCCCTCCAGAAGCAGAAAACTACCAAAAACATGTATTTACGGGCACTGTCTGTGATGCATTGTGCGTGCACTTTGAAGTGAGCATAAAATAAGTCATAAAGAAGTCATAATCATAACACTCAATAGCTTTGCCATCAATATTGCAGCGTCTACCTACCTCTGTGGCTCACTGGCTCCTTCAAGTGGCCAGTTATGGAACTGCATGTGTGTGTTATCTAATCTATTGCACTGGATAGCAGAATGCACGTGCACTGACTGGACGCTTCTCCTCTCTTCTCTTTACAAAACAGATATGGAGACATGGTACCTAAGACCATCCTGGGAAGATCTTTGGTTCTATCTGCTCGCTGAGCGGCGTTCTGGTCATCGCTCTCCCGGTGCCCGTCATCGTCTCCAACTTCAGCCGCATCTACCACCAGAGCCAGCGTTCCGAAAAGAGACGCGCACAAAAGGTGACCTGCAGCCGACAACCCCCCCCCCTACACACACACACACACACACACACCACACACACACACACACACACACACACAGCCCCACCGCCAACCTTACTGACTCCTTATAGAAGTCCACAAAGGGTTCAAACACGACGGAGGTCTCTGTAACAGACTGTGTCGAGGCCTGCTGAGTGTGCAGGAAATGCATGCGCCAAACAAGTGCATGTACAGTATATTCTGTGTACAGCAAATACACAAACGCACTACGGTGCAGTTCTCAGACAGAAACCTTCAGTTATTCTTCTGGGTTGAAGCTAGAATGAGAATCTCATTCTCCACAGTTCTCTTATGTGTAAGTGCTTGTTGGCATTGAGCATGGAGTGGTTTGTGGCATGTTTGCCAGGGCTGCCCGTATTTCCCTCCTCGTCCTCGAGTTCCCGAAAGCAGCAAATAATGAACACCTTGAAAAAGGAAAGGAGAGCAGCACACATCCACGGCACCTCATGTCTCGTCGCAGTACAACTCGTGATGCAGCCCCTTGCTCTTAATTTAGAAATGTTGGTCGCAGTGGAATACACACGGGACGAGTCGGAGAGAGACCCATGGAAAGACAGAGAGAGAGAGAGAGAGAGAGAGGACTTTATCATCAAGCACTTTCAGGGCATCACGTTCCTCCAAGATCAACATACTGTTTTTCTAGTTGAGTTTTAGAGCTTTGTTTTGCCCTAAGGGAGACATTATGGAAACATGCATGCTGGACAGGGAGCTGTGTGTGTGTGTGTGTGTGTGTGTGTGTGTGTGTGTGTGTGTGTGTGTGTGTGTGTGTGTGTGTGTGTGTGTGTGTGTGTGTGTGTGTGTGTGTGTGTGTGTGTGTGTGTGTGTGTGTGTGTGTGTGTGTGTGTGTGTGTGTGTGTGTGTGTACTGCTATCATTGTGAGAAACAAATGTCCTCTCAACCATAGAAAGATCAGGACAATTAGATGAATTAAGAAAATGTCCTCATTTTACAAGAGGCTGGGTTAGGGTAGTAGAACTTATGGTTAGGTTTACGTTTAGGGTTCAAATTAGCGTTAGGTTACAGTGATGGAGGTTAAGATTATAGGTTTAGTCTTAAATCGAGATAAATCAGTCGGAAGTCCTCACAAGTACAGCAGTGCAATGATGTGTGTCTGCGTGCGTGTGTGCATGTATCCACACTCCATCCATGCCCTAGCAGGGCTTTGCTAAGCAACAGGCATCATTCAGTGCCAGAGAAGTGAGCTGATATTCGCTGCACTGTTCAGCGCCTCCATCCCCCAAAGGTGCGCTTTATTTACTCTTCTAAAGCCGACCGCGCGCCAAGCTCTCCACTGTTTCCAATGTACAATCCAATCCGCCATGGTAGCATTCGCACAATATACATAGAGACCCAGAGGTACACACACACACACACACACACACACAGTACATGGACGGGCTAAATTAACATTTGTGTTTGTTCGCAAACAGAAAACCAGGCTTGCTAGAATTCGCGCGTGGTCGAAGAGTGGAGGGGCTAGCGCTTATATGCAGTACAAAAGCAACACGCTCTTGGCTATGACGCTGACAAGGATGTAACCGTGGAGATGCAACTGCTCTCGGCCGCTGCCGGTGTTTCTGTCTCTTTTTCTTAGCTTTTGTTCATTTGTTTTCCCTTTTGTTTAGTTCTTTCTCTTTTTGACCCATCACATGACATGACATGCCAAGGCTAAGTGCATGCTGGGTATAACTGATTCCCATGCTATACCGACCCCTCCTGCGCTGCTCATGTCCTCACTGGATTCCATCACCCGTAGAGGAAAGTGGCCGGCCGAGCTGCAGGCCAATCAGCAGCAAGCGCACCACGCGCCACAGGGGCACAGAGTCAGTGTGGCAACGAGTCCAAATGGCTCTTTTTTTTCGACGGCAAGAACTAAGTGAACCGGGCCAAACGTATTTCACGGGTTCTGGGTTTGTTTCCATGCGTTTCAGATAAGGTTCTCTGAACCTCCTCCCTGCTCAGGAGGAGGTAGTATCACTAACTCTGAGTTATGGGTTCCCTGAGCTCAGAATTGTATTATTATTTTCTAAAATAGTGACTTTTTTATGACGTATACCTCCCCCTTGAGGGATGGTTGTGGTCACAATGGAAACGTAAGCAAAGAAAGCAAGAAAAGAACTGAACTTAATTCTGGTTCTGTAGGCTTGACAATTATGCCGTTTTATGCAGATGATCACTCTCCAAAGGCCACTTCCACTGCGTCACAGTGATTCTGTCCCCCTCGCCCCCGACACCACGTGGCTCTGCTGGATCAAACGAGGCTCGAGTACAAAGTGGTTTTAACCGTGCACACATGAACACCTGGATCCAAACACTGATCCACACATGCTATATCGTCTGTGCTGTGAACGGGCTGAGATTGACACTCAGAGCCAGCTGTCATTATGACAACAGTAACACCTTAAAATGAGACGTTGAATGCATCCACATGTTCTCACCACGTTCTGGTAACAAGCAGGAAGGTTGCTGCCATGTCGTGAGAACGTCGTAGCGCTGTCCGGAGCTCCAGCTTTCGGACAGGACTCCTTTGTGCTGCCGGTTGAGGGATACCTTGTGTAGAACCTTTGAGAGATTAACGTTGTTTTTTTTGTGCTCCGAAGGCGTCCAAGGAGGCGGGCAAAGCGCTGGTTTGTAAGATCAACCCCACCTTCGAGGTGCACCATCACCATCTGCTACACTGCCTGGAGAAGACCACAGTAAGAACGCACACGCATGCAAACACTGAAACATGATTAGCATTAATAAACACCCATTCACCAGTCAATTACAACCTGGGTGCCATTGAAAAACGTTGGAGTTGTATGTTTCTGCAAATCACAGACGATTTTGATGTTTCTGAACCTGAAATAAGTTGCATCAATGCAATCCAGGTTCTGACCCAATTGTAGCTTTACACGTCAAGTAGGCTACTACGACTACTGTATGTCATCGTCTTCTTTCTTTTATTTTCTCGGCTAATAATATCCCATCAGGAGTCACTCACCACAGATCTACTTGTAATTGATTATAACGGCCTATTGGCAGCTGATTCTGCACACCTGCCTAGAAACGTTGAGATTCAACTTATCAGTGGTTTGCAAAAGCATGCAATGGCTACATTTTTCGTTGCCGATACATTTAGTAAAATCATGACCCACCTGTAGGCCTTGTCCTTCTGCTTAGTACTGACCGCCGTTTACCGCTTACGTCGCACAATGCCCCTGACTCTCTCCCATGTGCCCCGTCCTCGTCTCCAACCCCTGTGCCTCCCCCTCTTCCTCCATGCCTCTCCCAGAACCACGAGTTTGTGGACGAGAAGACGTTCGAGGACCGCTGCATGGAGGTGAGCATGGTGAAGCAGCCGTCTCGCTCCAACTCCGTCTCCTCCACCTCCTCCTCCACCCACGGCCTCACGTGCTGCTCTCGCAGGAAGAGGAAGACGAGCTTCAACGTGCCCAACTCCAACATGGCGGTGGGGCGGCGGGGGAGCGTGCAGGAGCTCAGCACCATTCAGATCCGAGAGAGGCCCGTGGCCAACAGGTCCTGAACACTTTTGAGAGCTCCTTGAATATCGGTGGTTCTCAAAGGTTTTAATATCAAGGACCGCCCCACCATAACTCTGGAGTGTAACCGATTGAACCAAATGGACCAACGGGTCCAATTTGGTTCAATTTGTACACTCGGAGTTATGGCGGGGGACTCAGAATTACAGACTTGTAAGGGTCCATTTGGATCAGGCCCGGCGCCACGCGGGACTCAAAATGGGTCATTGCCCCCCTTAAATGGACCACCTTGACCCCCCTAGTCAAGATTTGTTTTCAAAGGGCGCACGCCACTTACAGTAGCACGGAATGCAGTGCACAGACAGACAGACAGACAGACAGACAGACAGACAGACAGACAGGCGCAGCGTACCCAAAGGCATCTAAATGTAAGGCTGCCCCCTACTTATGCAAATGATCCCCAACTCCTCCCGCCGGGCCTGATTTGGATCCCCTCAAGGAACCCTGAGGGTCCCTGGAGGACCCAACTTTGAGAACCACTGCCTTTAAAATGATTCTTTATTTTGACAGTCAAATGGTACACCGGTTTGAGTGAATAATAGTGGAATGTAAACGCTGTATTTATTTTATACTTAATTGCGTGTGGGTGTCGGCACACCCGAAAAGCGAAAATGGCCAAACTCACTCAGCTTCAGCCTTTCTTGGTGCACGACACCTGCACGCAACGATGTAAACTCAGGATTAACTAAATGCATTTACTGAAGTACTGTAATATAATTTAGAGGTACTTGTTTTTTTACTTGAGTATTTCCATTTCTTGCTACTTTTTACTTCTACTCCACTACATTTGAGAGGTAAATATTGTACTTTTTACTCTTGACTACATGTATTAATTCAAGGGTAGTGGACTGCCTAGATGTAACCATGTATAAAGTGTGAAATCTGTATTTCTGTCTGGAACAGTTACAGTGGCGACCTTTGCAAAATATGTTAAACACAGACAAACGCGAGTCACTATCATCTCTGAGTGAATAACAAAATGGTCTAACGAGTGAAATGAGTTAGCGGCACCAGAGGTCCATGTGACACTCTATTCCCACGTTGAGTCAGGCTGGAGGAATCCAGGCTATGTCCAGCTGTGCTGGGGGGGCTGTGGGTGGTCCGAGTGGTCTGGGAACCCCAGCCCAAACATGGACAACTGCCTAAATCTACTTCACTGTGTGAATATTGGATCTCTCTTTCTCTCTCTCCCCCTCTCCCTCCTTCTCTGTGCAGCAGGAGAGCTGTATCAGCAGTGACCCTCGTCACTTTATCTCCTGCCCTCTTAGTCTCAGTCTGTCCTTATCAGACCTATAGTCGCTTCTCTAGAGGCTTTTTCCACTTCGTCCAATGTGTGAATTAGCTCATATTTCGGTGTGCTGACTTTCACAATCAATCAAAGATGTTCACATTGCGAGTTTGACAGAACACTCTACCTATTGAGAATCCGTTGCTTTAAATTACCTTGAATTTGTAGAAACTGCTGGAAGAATAATTGATCAAAACCTTGACATAGCCCCACTACTAGTACAGTACTAGCTTTTGCATTGGACGCTACTTCTTTACTGTTTTAAAACTCTGCACAAAGCCGTTGCATAACTATAACCGTGTGTGTGTGTGTGTGTGTGTGTGTGTGTGTGTGTGTGTGTGTGTGTGTGTGTGTGTGTGTGTGTGTGTGTGTGTGTGTGTGTGTGTGTGTGTGTGTGTGTTCGCGTGTGTGTGTGTGTGTGTTTCTCTCTCTTTTGCCGTTAGCCGCTCCAATCTGAACGCTAAGTTTGAGGAGAGGGCGCCTCTGAACTGTGACCAGGCGCCCTACATGACGGCAGCAGTCATCAGCATGAACTCGCCACCCGTCACCTCGCCGGAAGGGGACGAGTCGGCCAGCTGCGCAGACTACTCTCAGGCCAACATCGTCAGGGTGTCTGCCCTCTAGACCTCCAACCCACCGTCCTCTGACATGGCAACCCCAGCCATGCCTGGAGGAAGGAAAATTAAATGACACAAAAAGATGAGAATGGCGCGGGGTCGGGGAAAAAAACGGGCTAGCGGCATCGCTGGCTGCAGGGAGCAGTGTTAGCAGCCTGGTACTACCCTCCATGAAAACATCTTTCAGTCATTAGCCACTATTTTCTCCTTTATTCCCCCCCCCCCCCCAATATTACGTATGTTCCAATTCTATGTCTTATAGCGCAGAAGAAGGAAGCCAGCGTTGAGGGTTGTACATTTTCTTCTCTTTTTTTGTACCACAGCAAACGGTGGTATCATTCATGAGAGAATATTTAGTCTATTGAGCTCTTGACACGGTAGATTCGGGTAAGTTGAGTTGTGTGAAACAACTTTAAACAAAATGCAGAGCAAAAGGGGGTGCATGGAACATGTCTGCGTAAAGCGTGTCTGAGCTACGAGCGGAGCTGTACGTGTGCACACGTGTGGATGTCTCGCTGCATGTCTGTCCATCATCCATCCATCCATCCATCCATCCGTCAGTCTCTCTGTCTGTGTGTTCGTGTGCATGGCCCCACTGCCCTTGCTTGTGTTTGTGATTTTATGAGTTAATTGCCAGTCGGCATGAGCAATAAGAGGTTGGATCTTCTTCACTGCACAGCCTCTGTGTTTTTCTCTGTGTATATATGTTAAATATGAATATATCAGTTAGCATTCCCACCCCTCACAGCTGACTGCCTTTCCTGAATGAACAAGACTCCACCTCTCTCTGTACATACCCCTCCCACCACACACACACACACACACACACACACACACACACACACACACACACACACATCTTGTTCATCGTGTTCACAAAGCGAATGGCCATTGTGAAAACCTTTGCTGCCGTTACAGGAAAAACAAAAAATAATAAGGATCTCTTTCTCTCTGCACCAGAGATGACATTTATCTTGGTTGTCTTGGTTCCAAAAACAACCCACATGTTGCCTGACCTGAAATGGTTTTATGTTTTAGTTATGTTATGAATTTGTGTCAATGCCGCATTTTAGGAGTTTAAAGAAATGTGTTTTCTGGCTGGGCTATCACTTTGATTGAGAGTAGATGTTCTTCTTAAGTAGACACCGGTGGTGAATATTGATGTCTCAAGATGAACATGTCTTATTTGAATCCATTCCATTTTGATACAAAGAGGATTTTCATTTACCTATGGGACAAACTGTGAGCGGACTTCTTTGACACGGAGAGCTGGCGTCTGTTTTCATTTCCAAAGCGTGGATTTGTTCACAAGGTTCATTTTGGGTTTGCTGACTCGTTGCACAAGGCCTAACTTTACTCCCTGACCACCGTGGCGTTTTAAAAGGCATCATTAATGACTGAACAGGACATTTTCAGGGTGATAGCGGAAGCTCTCCAAGTGCTTTCCCACCATGGCACAGAACAGTCACCGGCCCGGTGTAGGTGGACTGGTAGAGTCCTTCTAAATCAGCACCATTTTATTCTCATGTTTTGCAGCTGATGAGCCAAACTTATGATGTCCAACTTTCCACCTCCCAAGGCTCATGTTAAGCACATGGTTGAGCTTAATGGTACAATAATGATGAATTTCTTAATGACTGGAATGGCCTTTTTTCATTTTTCGTTCAAGATGGTCGACAAAGTCGGACCAAACGAGACAATTTCAAGTCAACATGCAAACCTGGTTGGACCTGCAGAGCCCTCCTCCCCTTCAAGCCCAAACCATTATCCATTATTGCTTGACTATAATGTGACATATGCAATGCTATATTTTTCTTTCTCTTGTTTTTGTAAAAAAGAAAAATCATAAATAGCCTATGCTTTGTATTTTAGGGGTGAAGGGGTGGGGTATAGAAACATATTTTTAAGAACATTTGTTTTCAGTTTTTCTTTGGTGTGTGTGTGTGGGGGGGCTTTAAAAAAGAGAATTTTATGATTATCACAACTGTTGCTAGTGCACACGTGCTGTAAATCGTTCAGTGTAGTAACTCATTTTGGTTTAGTCTCTTTTTTTCTTTTTGGTTGTTTACTTTTTCTGGTCATTTTCATGACGAGTTGTAGTGTCTATTTTATTTTTTATATCATGTTCAGCAACATAAATATTTTTCTAAAGGGTTACCGTTAGTAAAATGCATGCGTTTGCCAGAGGCTTTGGGTTTGATACTTGCACCAGAGCAGTCTCCATGTCTGTCTCTGTTTCTTTGTCACTAAAAAAAGGGAACTTCTTTTAGATGGTTGCTGGGTGGAGGAGGGACAGAGGTGGGCGTTGGTAACGGTGTCCGCGTTTTAAGGATTATTTCAAACTTGTACATGGCAAATATGTAAATTGAAGGAATTCCAGAGGATGATTATGGCAACTAATGACCTTTGATTTGTTTCAGCTTGTGTTCTTCTTGACAAAATACTGTATATGAATTATTGAGAATAATATTAAAAGAGCATACAATTCAATGGTTTTAGTCTGGTGCTGTGTCTACGAGTAAATAGAATAAATAATTGTCCTATTAAAATGCTCACACAGGCCTGGGTGTCTCCTTTTACATTTGACACAATGATTCGATACTCCAGTTAATCGGTGGATGTAGCTGCACCGTAGAGCTGATTATGGTCCCCTGCGTGGGAAACCAACATCTACCGCTCATCCCTCAGGCCAATGGGGGAATCCCCCCAGGCCAAATAGGTCAATATTAGGTTTTCTGGGCTGCAGGCACTCTCACCCGTGTTTGAGTCCCCCCTATCCCCCCCCACCACCGGATAACTGTGCCAAAGGAGAAATTAAGGATCAGCTGTGTAGAATGATTGGCCTTGGTCGTGTGTGTGGGGCTGTGCGTCTGTGCGTGCGTGTGTGTGTGCGTGTACATGCCAGTGTTTTGTCACTAGGGAGCTGGTAATTAAGTTGTTTTGTCCTGGATGCATTATTTGTCATTGCAGACAACACGCATTGTAGCGAGGAGGGTTTGTCCTGGAGGTGGTGGGGGGGAGGGGAGGGGGGTTGTGTACAGCATTGACTGTCAACGTGGGTCCCGGGGAGGGGGGGGGGGCACATGAAAACGTTTTGACAACCACTGGCATACAGGACATAGGGGTTGGGGTCGAGAGGGAGGGAAGGGGGGGAGGGAGTCAGTCCAGAGGGGGGTTGGAGAGCCGTGAGGACTGTTGCCAAACTATTTCTGCCCTGCTATTTTTACCCGGGGTCAGAGAGTAATGGTTTTATTCCCGCCCGGGCTCAATTTACTGTCGGGGGAGGGAGGGGGGGGGGGGGGGGCATACTGTACAGGGAGTGGGGATATAGAGGACGGAGGGTGAGGCAATTACAGGGAAGAGAAAGATTATACAGTACCCTAAATAATACTTTTCTGTGACCAGTGACTTAGCTGAGGCACGAGGCTCATCTGCAGGGGACAAGAGAAGCATACAGTGGCGTCACCGCGGTGACGACGTGGTGATGCATGTGGCGCGAAACCAGAGAATGTGACGTTGGCCTTTATCACTGCAGAGACAAGTAATGAAGACGCTCACTGTTTCGTCTTAGCTCTCTCTGCGCACACACAGTGCACATCAACAGGGACTGTAGAATGAATGGACAGTGAGAGAACAATATGTCTTTTGTAAGCCCCTCTTAGGCTCTTACAACAGCCATGCTACGCACCTATTTCTGGTCCATAAATCATAGCCTTCAGTGTCATGCTGCAAACTCGGAGAGGGGAGGTGGGAGGAAGAGAAGGAGGGCAAGAGAGCTCAAGGGGGTGGGAGGAGGAGAGGGATACACAAGAGATTTTGTCTCAGGGATATCTTCCCAGTAAGCCTCTGAAATTAAAGTCATTAGTCAGTAAGGGTTCACACACCTCCTCCAGCTGGAGTCTGGACAGATTCACTTGACCGTGCCCTGTTCTTTGCAGTCGAGTACACATAACAGGCAAATGTGTTAGAGCGACTACATCTGCACATAACCATCGGCTCATGTTGGTACAGCATAATGTTGCAAAACGTATCAAAATAGATTTTATATCACTGCCAGGAATATTTTTAGGGAACAGGAGTCCCCTATTGTCATCTGGGCTGGGCTGTGACGTCATGTGGGTTAACAAATAGGAAGACAGATGGACGTCATGTGGGTCAATACAAGACAGCTACACGAGCCCACACTGTTTCTTCAAGAACAGTATTGGCTTTTGAAGATTACGTCATATGGCAGCCAAGTCTATGGGATTTTTTATGTTTGTTCAGAGCACTTATGACGTAAATCGTTTGCCAGCCAAGTTTATGGACTTTGATGTTTGTTTATGTTTTAAGTGTCGTAGTAAATCAGTGGCATAAATATGCTAGAAAACCTGCAGACTGACATTCAGTAATTGGGTCTCAAAACGGGTGCAGTACTTACTTATTAGTTTAGACAGACAAACTTTCATGTCCCTGCTTTTGTCGTTGACTCGTAGCTGTCAAAACTAACGGCCAATAGAAGATTTTGGTACCTAAAAATACAATCATTCTTTTTCTTCCAGTTTCCTCGTCAGATCGTCTTGGTACAGAGCGCCCCCTTGTGACTGTAGACAATATGTATGTTGTGAACTGAAAATGAACTACGCCGACACGCCGTGCACACGCCGTTGATACGCCGTCTTTCTCTGGACGGCGTATCAACGTCGTATGCACGGCGTGTCGGCGTAGTTCATTTTTCAACAGACTGAAATCCACAAAAACAGTCCAAAACCGTGACGGCGTGAGCGGACGTTGATACGCCGTTGATACGCCGTCGGCGTGTTAACGGCGTGTGCACGGCGTGTCGGCGTAGTTCATTTTCAACTTCTGCTATAGATTTTTATTTTCGTGTCCTGCACACAAAGTGCCCAAAAACCAGTTTACATTTAATTATTCATAATTGAATTAGAGTGAGCTGAGTGAGTGTTGGGCGTGTTTAAACTGAGCTGAAACTGTGGCTCACTGTGAAACCAACACCAGATGGAGGAAGACGTCTCTCTGTACATCCTGAGTCACAGCTATATTTGGGCTGATATTCATATCAGTGTATCCATTCCTAGGTGTGTGTGTGTGTGTGTGTGTGTGTGTGTGTGTGTGTGTGTGTGTGTGTGTGTGTGCGTGCGTGAATACAAGATTCTTAGATGGTGTATGTTCCAAACAAAATTGCATTTTTCACTGGGTATGCTTCTTTCAGCAGAAAGAGGATTAACAGGCTACCTGAATGGTTCAGAAAACACATCCATCAGAAGAATTGAAAGTTGAAACTCAAGAATGTATTACTTTAGGGCAGGTCAATATAAATGCAACCAAGGTGTTTCTGTCTCCATTTATTGTGC
This sequence comes from Protomyctophum bolini, assembly GCF_963924005.1. Taxonomy (NCBI): domain Eukaryota; kingdom Metazoa; phylum Chordata; class Actinopteri; order Myctophiformes; family Myctophidae; genus Protomyctophum; species Protomyctophum bolini. The sequence goes on along the minus strand of NC_137884.1, from coordinate 8,749,352 downwards.
AATCTCCAAAAGATGTGTACCTGATCCTCCACTTTTCGTGTTTCAATTCTGAGGACATTTTCTACATTCCGCAATTTCCGCAATTTCCACAATTTTCAATTGCCTCAATTTTATATTTCCGCAATTTCCAATTTCCGCAATTTCCAATTTCCGCAATTTCCAATTTCCGCAATTTCCGCAATTTTCAATTTATTTAATCGCAGCAAAGCTCTCTGGTGAGAATGTGACCTTAGTGATTAGATTTGTTCCAGTGCAAGTCAAGAATTACATGAATTCACTCACACAGCTAGTATAAAACCGACCTTACTATAATGGGAAATGTATCAAGCAGATACAATCCAATTAGGCAACATATTCATGATGCGACACCAGCTTGCTTTCACTGCACAGTATCCACACGTCTGGACGGTGCTGCTAATTCAGGCGCGAGTGTTTCTGGACAAACACGTTTTGTGAAGCAGTCGGTGATCTCCGTCATTCTGAAGCGCAGTGTGGAATCGAGCACACGGGGCTGGCAGGTTTACTGGCAAAAGTGCTTTTTTGAGTGGTACAACCACTCCAAGGCACAGCAATGTCCCTATGTCCATGTCCCTATGTTTAGAGTACCAACAGGGGGCGCTGTTGCACCACTCACTTCAGACTGGTCTTGATTTTTTATACACAAATTATTAAATATGAATCTCCATGCACCGTTTTTTATTAGACAATATAAACACCCCAAAAAGACTTTACACGGTACTAATAACCCCATCTCGATCTGAACAAGGATATAACCAGAATGAAAAAACAAGGGTAACTTGACATGGATGCAATTCCTGTGTTTGTTTACACATAAACAGTGAGTGGTGTTGGTGAACACAGTGCCAACATTTCAAAAAAATAATTTCAAAACATATGGAAAATAAATACAAAAATTGGACTTTCATCTCATATGGTGATAGCTTCAGGGCTGGATTGTTTTTGTGCATCTGATGATGTGTGGCCTCGTGGGAGATGATGTTATTGGGCCTGATTCATTAAAAAGAAATACGCCACCGTTACACTGTGGCGGAAACGGATATCGTATTTATCCGTCCGATCAAGCTACGTTGAGATGACGTGTTATTCAGAGAGCGGTGTGTACCACAGGTGCGCTGGCGTATCGCAGGTGTATGTCATACTGAATGCAGTGGGTGCAAAGTGATCGGAAAAGCACCCGACAACCTCATTTGCATTGATCCACGCCCCATATCGCACCATAAAAGGCTTCAAGCATGACTCAGCAGACAGCAGTTTGGTCTGTCAAAAAAAGAAAAAAGGCTTTGCAGCCGCAGACTATGCGGCAGCCGCGGCCCGCGGTCACTGCATGAATATAGCCCGCACTCTATTCATGTAATAATTCTACACATGTAGGAGCAGGACAGTTTGGGCTTTTATGTTATGTCGTTTTTGCACAATTGTATATTGCCACTGTAGGCTACTATATATGTACAAACTGACATCAATCCATCAAAGGACACCAAAGGAAATTATAATTGCTTCAGCGGAGCATGCACCACAACGGTGCGTGCTCCGCTGCAATATTAAGCAATATAATTATAATTTATTGAATTAAGTTCGGGACCAAGGCGGGTGCTGCACTCACACCTTTGCAGTCAGAGGTAAAACATAGGCTATCCGATATTTAAAATATCGGATATAGGCCTATGTCAATGCAAAAGTCGTCTTTTGAGAGAGAGAGAGAGAGAGAGAGAGGGGGGCATTGCGCGATAAAGAACAGTATAGCATATACATTCATAAGTGAATAATTGGGATCCTCTTGTCTGAAGAATTTAATACATTATAATCCAGTGAGTTTATCCAGTGAGTTAAACTATTCTGTGTGTGGCATCCATGCATGTGATCAATATCAATACATGATTATAAAGTCTGTCCTTCATATTTGCAAGCACGGGAGCAGCGGATGTCGGACCATCGCTTTTTCGCATCGCAGCGAATGTGGAGCTGCCGAGCAGACCGTTGCCCCGTCGGCTAGAATGCTGTCAGAAAAAAGGCCGCCTCCCAGGCTAATGTGGTCTTCTATTTTTTATACAGGGCTATAGCCCATTCATTTTCCAATGTGAATCGGATCGGCAGCCCCCCCCCCCCCACACACACACACACACACACACACACACACACACACACACACACACACACACACACACACACACCGACCGACAGTCAACTGACTCAAGGAGCTCCGTAACAAAACAATTTCAATAGGCCTGCCGCGGCCTACTGCAGGCATTACTACACTAAACAATGTTGGATTCGTAGTGCAGAATGCAGATAAGCCTATATGTTCTTATTATAATTGTGAGTTTGTTTTTTAACATGCACGAGAGCCGATCTACAAGCTCACAACGCGTTGCACTGCGAGTAGAAAGCTGTCAAGTGAGAAGCGCAATCGCGCATGCTATAGTAATATCCTAATGAATAAATAAAAAGGTGTCGGGCTTGCAGGGGCAGTTTCTGTATGGGAAATGCATGCATTTAGGCATACAAGTGCACTCAGCTTTTATTATATAGGCTATCATTTATTTTGTGCTGATCGACCAATATGTCATGGGGACACATGCCTACATATTTTATCTGAGATTTGGGAACAATTTATTGATTCAGCATGAAGTCTAAAGCCTTCTGAATAAATCTCACGTGTACGCTTCCGCAAATGTCTCCCGTCTCCGCCACCTAAAGACGTCCCGTGGGAATTGACGGAGTTTCCGACCAACGTACGTGAGCGTCAAGTTCACGGCCATTTCCATGAATTCCAAATTAATGTGGGAAATCCACGTAAATGCCTTTCCGCTAGCTTCACGTCATGTTATCACCGTAAACGCCGTTGTGAATCAGGCCCATTGTGTGCATGGAAAACGAAACCATTGACAGGTAATTATGAAACGTGTCAAAACAGCAACTCAGTAACTCCATGTTCTGTCCCTGGTGTGGCTACCGAAGCAAAGTCTTTACTAAAACAAAATAAAATAAAAAGGAGTTTAAATTAAGACTTATGTTTCTGTAAGTGGTGACAATCCCAAAGAAGAGAGAGTGGTTTTGCAATAAAAAAATAAAAAATAAAATGTATCTTCTAATCAAATCCTCTTTTCTCTGTCGTTTGGTTCGATTGAGGAGCACACAAGCTTAGTGTGTCTCTCTGCTGCTAAATCCAAAAATGTCCAACAAAAAAGTGCCACAAAGTACCAAAGACAAAGAAGGTATCCGAGTATCCAAAGGCACTGGTTGGTTATCACATAGTCCCCTCATGGTCGGTTGAGCTTAAAGATATATTATCTTTATAGTCCTGTCACTGTTCTTTGTATAAAGCAGCTTATTCTTTCTGTGTCGGACTGGTCGGCCCTGGGTGGTCCTGGGCTAGGATAGCCTCTCCATTTCAAACTGGCTGTGTCCATTAGGTGTGCAGGTGCTGTTTGGAGAGTTCCCCCAGGCTTCCGGTGCACGGCTGTAGCCCGACTTCGGCGCATCCCCCGAGGGTCCATGTGTGACCGTGAGGGGGGTAAAGTCGTCCGGCGCTGGTGGAGGTGCAAGCTCAGGGGGCTTGCGGCCATAGTAGAGCGCCCAGAGCAGGGTGAGGGTCAGCGTCATGGCGAGGATCTGAGCCACGCCTATGGACACCCCCAGGAAACGTAACACCTGGAGCTGCTTCGTTCCCCGGATGAAACTGTAGATCTTTGGCCCGCAGCCCTACAACACACACACACACACACGCACACACACACACACACACACACACACACACACAAATATACGGTAAATTCTTGGTGAAGGGGGTGAGCCAGACGCTAAACGTAAAAGGATAAATCAACGGTTGCTCTTTTTGAGGAAGTGAAGAAGTTTTAATGTGAACATGAAACTGGGTCTGTTGCTTTTCTTCTACGATTCGCTGCCGGTAATTCCCAACCGGCACCAAGTAGAGAGAACACATCACCCCCGTCCTGGCCTCCCTCCACTGGTTGCCGGTGTGATTCAGAATACATTTTAAGACCCTTTTATTTGTATACAAAGCTCTGATGGGACTAACTGTCATGATCTGTCACTCCACAGACCATGTCTCCTCCCTGGCCACTCCCTCTTTCCATTCCATCACACTGCACACCTGTCTCCAACTCCCTCGTCAGCCCACCTGTGCCCATTACCTGCTCCCTATATAACTGGACTCCTCACAAACACAAACTGTCAGAACATTTGTCTTCGTCCCTGAGCTGTACCCCTATTGTTCCTGGTTCTCCTTGAAAGGTTTGCATTTTTGGACTATGATTTACTGCCTGGTTCTGTACAGTTTTGCCCTTTGGACTTACTAGTTTGTTTTGTACCTTTTGAATGGAGTTTGAGTTTCCTGAGCTTACAGCTTCCTTTGTTTTGTTACCCTTACTACCTACTACAGACCTGGTAAAGTACCCCCCATAGTCCATACCACCACTAGGCACCTCAGATCAACGGACCTGGAGCTACTGGATGTTACACCGAACAGATTAAGGCTGAATTACTCCATTAGAACTTCCCCCCTTTTTAAATCCAGGCTAAAAACCCTGTTTTTTGCTATTTTTTTATTGGAATCCTGAAAAGTCGAAAATCATGCAAAACGACATACTATAGTATTGTCTCAAATGATATACTATAGTAGACTACTTCTAGTGAGTCAATCCACGGTACTGGTGGTTCACCCAGTAAATCAAAGTGAATATTCTGCCATCCTAGTTGACACCACGTATTGCTTTGCAGACAGCATGCAAGCCACTTGAGCTTGTTTCATTTGTGTGCAAAGCAAACCAGAGTCTCTTGTACAAACAACATAATCGCAGTCATCAGAATGTGTGTGTGTGTGTGTGTGTGTGTGTTGCGCATGCATGTGCACAAATGCAAGCACATGCACACATTTGTGTATACATTTGTATATCTGTATGTGGGAAAAAAAGAATAAATTAATGAAATGTTATGCTTCTTTGCATGCAGCTGTTGTTGCAACCCTTCCAGCTTCTCTAGGAACAAAATGAGAAATAAACTGGGATGGATTTGCTCCAAGTGTGTGTGTGTGTGTGTGTGTGTGTGGGTGAATGAGTACGTGTGTGCGTGCGTGCGTGGGCGTGTGTGTAGCACCAAAACAGGCAGTAGTACAGTCAGTGTCAGCCCGACCTGCTCCCCACGCAAGCTTAATTAGATGTAATGGGCACACTATGTCTGTGTCCAATCTGGCAACCTCAGGCCCACAGGACACACAATGCTATCAAGGCTGAGATTGCCTCTAATTGCTTTGAATGGATTTCTTTCCCTTGCTTCAATGCGCCCCATCATATTTAGTCCGCAAATGGCCTCTGAAGGCATTTCACACTGTGAAATGCTCCGCGTGGGAAAACTCCAAACAAATTCCATTTCTTCGGGACGAGCTAGCGAGTAAGCGCCACTCTTTGTGTACTTCAACCAATGTAGAGAGACTCTGGAGAGTGCAGAGGGATTTTTGCCTTAAAACGAGAAGAAAGGCCACACGGTTTTGACATTTACTGTATATATGAGTAACCTCGGATTGCAAGCCACCCGCTTCGAATGTTATCAGCCGATAATCAAGAATATGTCCGTTATCAGAAGCTTGGAATAGAGCCAATATGTAACCTCGCCCACCAGGCTTTCCACCACCTCGGAGGAAAGCCTGGTCTCTGTTTCATTTCGGTATTATGATCCGCTCGGGAGCGGATGATATCGTTACGTCATGTTGTAGTATTGTTTTGTAGTCGACAGGCAGGAACAACAAACACGGACTTCCTTTTCCCTCAAACCGGAAGAATGACAATAAAAGCTCTCGTAGCCTGCAGCTTTTATTGAGAAAAGTTGGTTTGAGGGAAAAGGACGTTTTTGTTGTTCCTGCCTGTCGACTACAAAACAATACTACAACATGACGTAACGATATCATCCGCTCCCGCCCGGATCATATACCGAAATGAAATGGTGCCCCGGCTAGCCAATATGTGATAATCAGGCATACTAGGAAACGCGGAAGTGAAACTACTGACACGTTAGGGAGCGCTTGCTTTCTGTGACCATGACCGTGACCATGACGGAGGTGTGCTGTCTCGGGTGGCCTTGAGCCACGTGAGGCACCGCCGAGCGAGTCACCGTGCCGAGCATTGCGACGGCCACCAGAGCCGACTCAGCGCTGTTCGAGTTGCGTACCGATAAACATAATAGCAAATATTAGTCTAATATGTCTGCAAGGTCCTGCGTGCGCTCCAAGTGAACACAGCCAAGCGCCATCGCTGAAAACAACGTCAGCATGGCCAATATGGCCATAGTCCAACGTCGTGATAACGGTTGATAATGTGTATTTAATGCAGTGATAACATATGAATGTATATATATTTTTCTTTTCCATAAATAATATATAAAGTCTGTGTGTAATCTCCTACAAATATAGCATTTATTTCCTACTTTATTTCTTAATTCACAAGATGATGTCTGGCAACATATACTGTAATGTCCATTTGTTTGTCTTATTGTTTTCTGTGTGTTTTTGTTCATTTTTGGTTGTTAAAAATGTAAGAATTAAAAAGAAATGTCGACTGCAGCAATGTATGAGAAACTCGCTGCCATGTAGACTGATGTATGAGACACTCACTGCCTCACGTCCTGATGTCTGGCAATCCCCACAGGCTCCATTTCATTCCAATAATGTGGATCTGTGTGTTTATGTATGAATGCTGTATGTTTGAGTGCATGTGCACTTCTTTAGTAGGGAGAGGGATCTCACTTCTTGATGAAGGTCGCTGAGGTCGCGGTAATGGGCATGGCGGGCGCATCCTGGATACTGATTGGAGCAGCAGGAGTCAGGTGGCCACTCCATCTCTGTCATCTCCAGCCAATCCGTGAAGTAGATCACTCCGCAACACTTAAACTGACAGTGACAGCCAATCAATAGTAGGACAACGCAATCAATTGTGTGTGTGTGTGTGTGTGTGTGTGTGTGTGTGTGTGTGTGTGTGTGTGTGTGTGTGTGTGTGTGTGTGTTTACCTCTGTCTGGAAAGTGTTCCAAGTGTGTGTGAGCCATTGATAGCGCTGCAGTCCATAGTTTGGCATCCTGGACTTCAGACTGATCATATCAGACCTCTGGACTGTGGGCTGAAAACACGCACACGCACGTACACACAGACACACACAGACACACGTGTTGAAGATTTTTATCAGATTTTATTTGACTGTCCCCAAGTTTCCAAAAGATATGACATTGCTGCAGTGTAGTTACAGTTTATATTTTATTATTAATGTTCAAGGCATTTTATTTTGCTACTGATTTTACCATTATTTATTTTTGCATATACACATATTTGAGTCTTTTTTTATATTTTATGCTTTTATGCTGTTAAGTGAACTATGGTACGTACAGGACAAGTGAAATCTCAAATAACTTAAAATACTTCCGATGGGCTTCACTGAAATTTTATCTGATTTGTTTAACCAAGCTGTGACAATATGTTAGTTTCCATAATTTTTTTACATGAAATCTTTCACAGACTTTCCTACTAGGCTGAGGAATATATCCCAACCTTTTCACAATGGCCTGTTATAGCGCCACCAACAGGTGGATTTTTGCTAAACACATTTTTAGAACAAAATCCCTCAAATCATCCAATTGCCATCCAAGGCATAAGAAGAAACGGCACCCTTTTCACATTGGCTTATTATAGCGCCACCAGGAGGCCACAACCTGACCTGCCCTGGTGGAGACCTGTGCCCCGAGGGGCACTTTATCTAGTTTGTCTTGTGCTTCCTCGACGATGCTACAGTATATCTTGGACAGATCTTCCTTGAGTTGAGATAGAGCTGTCCAAACCAAGGAGACTTCCTGGTTCTAAATATTGGTTTACTAACTGTCCAAGGTCAGTGTAGTGGACTAGTGGTGCTGGAAGCACGTCTACTTCAGCTGGTCTAGGATCAGATCCCACCACAGCTTTTCACTTCTTTGTCGCCCTCTCATCTTTAAAAATAGTACACTGTAAAGTCCTAGGTGTTAATTTAACTGAGCGTACAAATGTCTCCACTAATGGACAGCCAATATGGGTTCAGAACAAACAGATCAACATCTTTGGCACTTTGGAAACCACGAATTATAATGATATCATCATCATACAGATACATACATACATACACAGTACAGATGCATAAATGAACACTGATGATGTTACTATAAGGTGTGGACTCTCCACTTTGCTTATGAATGTGTTGCACACTTCTGTGAAAAGAGATTCACTGTACAGCACACCGAGTCACATTCATCACACAGTGCACATACATATATCGGGCGATAATAATCGTGTTTCTGCTCCTGAAAGGTGAATCATCGTAAGATGTGAATCATCCGTTTGCATTTGGGTCGAGGACGTGTGCTTCTTGTGGAATGAGGCCTTATAAGACCAACGCGGCTCTCCGTTCCACATGCCACGGTTATCTAAACAACAGTCCTCTGGCTTGACTCCGAGTGCTCCAGTCACTTAGCATGCACGGCCCAGTCCTCCTCTCGCTCTCTTACACACGCACACACTCTCTTACACACACACACACACACACACACACACACACACACACACACACACACACTAGCCTTTGTACTCTGGGCTTCTGGGCAGCCAACCTTTCATCCTTCGTCCTCCTCCCCTACCCTGTTGTGATAAGCAGACATGCAGTCCATTAGCCGGGGCTCCCCTCAGACCCAGGTGTGCCAAGCCCCTGTCCATAATGAGCTGCTGATAAGAAGCCATTCGGTGGTACGGACTACAATACCCACAACCCCCTGCGGGCAGGCAGGCAGGTGAGTGCTTCTCTGATAAGGTAATGGTGAGGCGGTGCTGTCACCCACCCCTGGGTCAATGCATACACACACAGGCACACACGCATATACATTTGTCAAAGGTCAGGTCAGCGGCGTGTGTGTGCGGATGGTTGTGTTTGGTTTGTGCACTGACTCGGCGCCATAGACGCAGCGCACACACAAACACAACCATCCGCACATGCACGCACGCACACACACACACACACACACACACACACACACACACACACACACACACTCACACACACATACACCTACACACACACACCTGCTGTGGGACAGAGCTGCTGTGTTCTTTCAGGTGAAGATAAGGCCCTGCCTGGAGGGCAGCCATTGTAGCAAAGAGCGCTGCGGTCATTGTCTTCACACCCCCACTGGGAAGCAGGAGAGTGGAGGGGAATGAATAGAAACCGCATTAGACTATCAATTCGGACCATCTCCAGAATGCTTTTGAAGCTATTCTTAGCCCGACGGAGGCCCCCAGCGTCTAAAACGTTAAGCAGTTTTTGTATGCTGGCCTATACATTTGCACGTACAAATTTCATTTCAGGTCTTGTTTATTTGCGTGACCAGCAGGCCAGTTGGCGCGGGATGTTGTGTAATGTTGTTTGTGTGAAGTGCACAGACTGCATACACCTTGTCTACAGTCAACAGAAAAGGCACGGAGGAGCACGGAATAGTGGAAAGGGTGAGACATGACTGACATTCCTGGTTATTCTTAGAATGGAGCGATCACAGCACGGCACTCAAACTTCCAATTGCAGTCACACGAGGAGAGGCTTTCAGGGTGGTTCTTATCTGAAATAACCACCTTTTCGCCAAATTAAACATTCTTTAAACTAATTAAAAAGCAACACCTCTGGGAGTGTGAATACATCATTGTGGGCATCATTTAGCACTTGTGTGACTACCTACTGTTCTAAAACTATTCAATTTGATTAATTCAAACGAGCGGCGTATGAGTAAAGATGGCACGTGGTTTATATCCCACTATGGCTGCAGTGTGACCAGTGCAGACATAACCGATACAGTAGCCGTGCCGTTCAAATGGAGAAAAGGAGAGTCACACAGAGTTTCTGTCACCTTGTCATAAGTCCACACCCCACTGGCCAGCTCCACGCAGAAGATCACCAGCAGGCTGCCGAAGTACTGCAGAGAGAGAGATAGTAGTTAGCAGACAATTGTTCAAGTCGCTCCGGTCCGAGTTCAAGTCGAGTCCCAAGTCGTTTGGTCCCAAGTCCAAGTCGAGTCCCAAGTCTTTCTGTTGTGGGCAAGTCAAGCCGAGTCACAAGTCGAGTCACAAGGTTGTGTCAAGTCCCTCACTACTATTGTTCCCCAGCCCACCCACAAAGCACTCAGGTTTATATCTTGAAGAGAGAAACCGTATCTTAAAGTCAAGAATTAAACCAGCATAAAGCTGTTCATTCAGACAAATAGCCTATAATTATATTCATTATTAATGAATATTGGATAAACTGTGGGTGAAATGATGCAGGAAAGGAAATACATTAATGGCATTTATCTATAGGCCTATTAGGCCTATAATCTTGACGTGTCTGTGTTTGTTTTGTAGTATTTTAATATTCCGTCATTTTCCATCAGGCACAGTTTAGCCATCTACTACAGTACACATGCAGTGTTGCCAGATTCTGTGAGAGAAACAAGCAACCAGGTCTAGGAAAACCAGCCCAAAATCAGCCCAAAAGAAGCGACTAAGGGCCACATGAGCACTTTAACATATACATCAGCTATTTGAAAATACTAGTAGATCTACAAGCTCGTTGTGAGCTTGCAGATCTGCTATTTTCAAAAAAAATCTTGCTGGGAAATGATAAGCACTAAGCAGATCTGGCAACCCTGTACACATGTTTTTATTTTTATTTTGCAAAGGGAGAAGAGAAGAGAAGAGGCTACAACACAGTGGAATAAAGGCATCTCTTTAAGCTTATAGCAGAGAGAAACTTATGGTGGAAAAAAAGGAAGGAATAAGGAATTCAAGTTTGGTGGGAGTGATTTAGTGAAGTTAAAAGTTATTAAACCTGCGGATGAATGGAAAAGTGGCGACGTGAGAAAGTGATGGATTACGCAAAGACTTTATTGCTGTTACCATGGATAAAGTATACTGTCACTTCACTACAGTACATCATGATCGGTGTGATCCTAATTCGACAGTGGTGAGTGACTTTCATGTTTACAAGTATGTATATCTCGCTGGCTGGTGCTACTGTTGTTGTTGATTTCTAGCTTGGCGTTAGCTATCTGGGGTCATAAACAACCTTCCAAGTCCGAGTCGAGTCGCAAGTCTTTACATTCAAAGTCCGAGTCGAGTCGCAAGTCGTCAAATATGCGACTCGAGCCCAATTGTCTGGTAGTTAGTTTCATTATTCATTATTGTTTTATTTCAGTTATTTTTACACTAAAGCGTGGATGGGCAAATCAAAAGGAAGTGGGTCGTGGTGCATTCAGTGTACGATGATTGCATTAAGAGTGCAAAGCGTTGAAATGAAAATTGAGTGACAGAAAGAGAACGAGCGAGACACACAAACAGAGACGGAGACGGAGCGAGGAGAGGAGAGTACAGGAGAGGAGAGGAGGCATGACATGCGAGGACAGAGACCAGAGACAGAGCACTAAGATGCGTAGAGCTAGCCAGTCATACACATGTTCTGTGTAAAGTCATGTCTAAACTAATGCTCCACTGTTAGTCTGAAGGTGTCTCTATGAGTGATTATGGTGCTGTCATGGTGATGAAGGCCACCTCCCCAAGACCGGCGCAATACCCGTCCGTCCGTCCCCTGGATCCAGCCAACACCATGACTCTCACATTCTAGACAATTTAGCAGCAAAGTAGCTAAGTTAAAAATCATGACTTCATCTTAACACAAACTTGTCATAAATTATGTCTTACCCTGCCTAGGCCGCTCCTCTGGTTGCTTTGGATACTATACTCTTACCCCTTGTCCTAATTTATATTGTTCCAAACTGCATAGGGATTACATTCCTTTCGTTGATTTATGGTTGCTTGTACAGTATGTATGACCACGATGGAAACTCCATGTTTATGTCACGATGCATTTTTTGAATGGTGACACTGTTGTGATTTTAAAATTGCCAATAAAGTATCCTATACCCTACGCCAGATTTATATCTAGTTGTGTGCCTGTGTGCGGACCAAAAATAGCCAATCTACAAGCTTGCAGATTTACTATTTTTGGTGTGCGATGCCATGCCACACGAAATGAAGTACATCAAACCCTTGGCCTTTACAATCACTGTGTCAGACGCACACACACACACACACACACACACAAACACGCACGCACAGACACGCACACGCACACACACCACACACACACACACACACACACACACACACACAAAACCAGTTATTATAAAGATGAATGCGTGTGAGAGCAAGTCTCTGTCTGACAGGCCTGTCAGCGGGGGCCTCGGCTGACGAGCTGTTTGTTTGGGGAGAGTAAATACTGGTGGCAGACAGATGGCTCTGCCTTTGTTAGTGCAGTCATTCCATTTGCACACCTACGGTCCCCCTATACCTAGTCAGATGACACGCACGCATCTGAGTGGCACACAGAGGGTCAAATGTAGAAAAACAAAAATGATTTCCCCTCGAGAATGTAAAGTAATACATCTGTCTCTCTCTATCTCACACTCTCTCCCTCTCCCTCTCTCTCTCTCTCTCTCTCACACACACACACACACACACACACACACACACACACACACACGTAGGGTAGGATAAGTTTAGGCAGAGGTGATTGCTGTCTTTAAGTGGCTAGTGAGGCCTATTTTTAAGCGACCTTTTCCTCCTCAAGTGGAAACAGCCAGCAGGCTGCAATCTAAAACCTGCCCAGCCCCTAAAACCCACCCAGCTTCCCATTGTGCCTCGATTGAATGCAATTTTCAATACTATTCGACTTCATCGTCATTCCACCTTGCACAAGCGCAAAGTGACGGTGGGGAGGTACCAACATACACGATTGGAAACAAAAGCAGTGCCGACAATGCAGACAGTACAACAAGACAAGATGCCACGGTTATGATGGCCGATAGGTAAGTGCACATTAAAGTCCAACTGATCAGCATCCACATCAAACTGATGCAAATTTGTACCAACCAAACGGAGCGGGGGCCTTAAAATCCTGCAACAACAGCACAACCAAATGGTATAGTCTCTACTATTGCATGCTGCTAATGCAAGAGAAAAGATGATGAACCATTTTGACATTTCTCACGTTCCTGGGGTGTGTGACTGTAACTAAGAAGCCATGTCTGAGGTCTGAACCTTTGGAATGGTGGTCTAACAGTTACAAAGCGCGTAGCTCATGGCTTCATTCATACCCCACCATAGCCAAGAAATCTATCAAAATGTCCAGTGTGAAGCGCACAACACATCGCACCAGGAGTTGTTGTGAGCTTGCAGGTCTGCTATAGAGGGTATGCGCGTGACATCATCATCAAACCCGGAGGTTATGCAGGAACGCCTACTGAGTGGCAAAAGAATACTTTCTGGCCATGACAGCCCATGCATTCCAAACAGAAAAGTCTGATTGCATTAAACAACATCGGCTGCATATTTGCTGATGCTGATATCAAATCAAAATATCAGTTCAAATAATAGCCAGTATATTGGCCAAACCAATATATCGATCGGAAATTTTAAAAGCAGCTTGAAGCATCCACTTTCTTCTGTGTGTGCATATGGGCGAGCACTGCAGATGGACACAAGTGTTGCCGTTGGCGATGCTGGTACAGCAGCCAGCGTGTCTGTCCTTGGGAACCTCGGGGACGTCCCCCAAAACAACGGCCGGCTGGTGAATAAGGCCCGTCGTCCGTAACCCTAGCAGCACTCTCTCTCTCTCGGCCGCCCTCAGCAGGTGGGGACAGATAAAGTTACCCCATTGTCCCGGTGCTGGAGAGATAGTATTGTCCCCTCGGTGCGTCAGCGAAACACAAGAACGCCTCTGGCAGACTGGCCCTACAGAGAGAGGCTCCACCTGAGGTGAATGGAGTCGCGACAGAGGGGAGGGGGGGTGCAGAGAGGAGAGACGAGAGGACAGGAAGTGAACCCGTCCTACCACGACGACCCCAGACAACCCAGAGACATTTGGGAGATAAGGTCACAATACAGGACTTCTATCAATAGTGTGTGGGGGTGTCAAGAAGATTCCAAGAGCTTATACGGGGCACTTGGAAACATGGCATGGTTATGTATATTTTGTTTGTCACTATTGTGCCCATAATTAATTTCTATGTGAATCATGATGACCGTGTCACATTCTCTCTCTCCCTCAGTCTGTGACCCCATGACACTGGCCACTCCCATATCCCATTCCAGCACACCCAGTTCCATTTACACACCTGTCTTCAACTACCTCATCAGCCCAGCAGTGAACACTTCTCCAATCAACCTGCTCACTATAAACCCGGACTCAGCGCAAACACTCATTGTCAGTTCATAACCTGGTGTCATGGATGTCCTGCTTGTTTCCTGTTTTGACTACATTGTCATTTTGCTATTACCTGATTCCTGCCTGCATCTTCAGTGTAAGATATCTGCCTGATTCCTTATTAAATACTTTATTATCTATTCTACTCTTGTTGTTGTGACTTTGCATTTGGGTTCAACTCACTCTGTCTGCCTCCGTGACAGACTGTGTCCCCCCCCGTCCCCCGTCCCCCACACACAGTTGAAAATGCATCACTATTCCTCCTGTCCTGTCCTGTCCTGTCCTGTCCTGCTGGACAACTGGTTGGCCCATTTTTTACTTATTCATTTCTTATGTCCCATGATCTCTCTCTCTCTCTCTCTAGGTGAGTGAGTGATTGAGCACGATCAACACACCCCTAATGTTCGCTTTCTGCTTCACTCTCATATGCATGCACACACTTTCTATTTCTCTCTCTCTCTCTCTCGCTCTCTCAAGCCCTGGCAGATCCAGGCAGTGCTACCGTTGAATAGTTTTACAGCTGCACCCGTCTGCAGAAGTGCTCATCAGCAGGCCGCTGACATTGGCAGATGCACAGTAAAATCCTCAGCGCTCACTTAACTCAGAAAGTACAGTACTCATGAGTTAAATGAGCACAGTGAGAGTGGTGAACGCAGGACGACAACACATGACGGGCACCGTGTCGGGCCGGATCCCATCCCAAACTGAAGCCCCAAATGTCGCTATTTGTTTTTATTTGGCCCTCTGGGTTCTCTAGCGGCCTTGTTGGAACATTCATAAAGCTCAACAGTGCATGTTGCTGTCAGAAGGGGCCTTGGGTGCCAGTTGAGAGCACCTGGCAGCGTCTTAACTGTAATACCACTGGCACACTAAAACACAGAAGTTGTGAACTAACACCAGAAGGGCTGATTAAGGGTGCCTATACCTACCACAATTACAACTTGCTCTTCCAATAACAACCAGTTGAGCTCAGAATAGTTTCCACACACACACAGACATGAACAGCACATATACTGTACACTACAGTATACGTGTGCGTGCGTGCCCGTGCACAAACAAACAGACATATGCAACCACACTCACTCACGTAGGAAAGCGAGGGTGAGCACAACACCTACCCAGGATAGGAGCAGCAGATTACATTTCAGTGTGCCGCAGTAGCCCACCATGGCCACTATGATTAGAAAACAACACACTGCTATGATGACTGGATGGACGGCAGGGGAATACGTCAGGACTGCTGCTTCCTCCAGCCTAGAGAGAGAGAGAGAGAGAGAGAGAGAGAGAGAATACGTGTTTAAGAAAGAGTTATCACACCACCACAATACAGGATTTCTATTGGGGTCGATTCCAAAAGCTTGTAGATTAACAGGGCCCCTTGGAGTGCTTATTTCATTATTTGTGTTCATTAAAATGTCAGGGTTCCAGCATGATATGTCACCACCACTGTGTCCACAATTCTGCAGCTCGTGCTATATACTTTCCTGTCCTGTTGGACGGCGCTCCTCTAACTCTCCATGTGGTTCTCACTCAGCAACCATGAATTACATTGTTACCTTGCATTTATATTATGGTACGTAAATATGTCATCGTCCCCCCTAAGATACAGTATGCCACGAGAATAACTTGAGAGAATGTTTTCATTAGGACAGCTTGAAAATAACTTTATACTCATGCGGTGCGCTGTGGAATACTAGATCGGACTTGTAGATCAGACAACGATCGCAACAAGCTAAACTGAAGTGATATTGATAACTTCCAAATGTTATCAAGGCCAGGGATTCTGCGTCATCAATCGCAGTCGCACCCTAGGCCTAGGGTACCACGCACAAATTCTGCTCCATAAGTCTCATTCTCTATGTTGCATTTCTCTCTGTTCTCCCTCTGCCACTCTCACATTTCAGTCTCACTCACTGTCTCACTCTCCCCCATCTCTCTCACACTCTCCCCCATTTCACTCTCACTCACTCCCTTTCTCACTCTCACTCTCCTGCTCTGTCACTCTCACTCTTTCTCCCCCTCTGTCACTCTCACTCTCTCTCTCTCTCTCTCTCCCCCTCTCTCTGTCTGTGGTGCATCATTCAGTAAACAGTGAGGGCATTCTGCAGGAATGTAGATGTCCTCTCCGAACGTTGCACTCACTTCAAAATGACAGATGGGAGAACTGGGGGTTGTGTCTGGGAGCGTGACTGGAAAGTTTTGAGGTGAACTTATTTGGAAGGATATTGCAAAGTGCCTGCCCTGTCTAACGGGTTCTTGCAGGGTCGCGTATGAATGCCGATCGGATGCATGATTCAATTAGATTTTCATTAGAGGGGTGGCGGGGAGTAGAGGCGACTATTGGGTAAACTGTAGAGCTGGTTGCTTCCAGGCCTCTGCCAAGTGCCAATCCACCCACCCGCTTCCTTATTTTGTTCTCTCAAGTTCTCTCAGGGGTTCCCGCCTCTGCCGTATCAGGGCCCACTTGAAAATCTTGAAGGCATTAATCTGTACATTTAGATTTTAATAGACCACATTATTGAGACAAGCCTCTGGCTTTTTTTGTCATCTATCTGGTGTGTTTTAAGTCATTGTACCATACGATAATTGTCTATAAAGTAACCGATCACTCACCGGGTGTGAGCTGTCAGGGTCAGCACAGTATTCAGATAGTCTCTAAGCCAAACCGCAACTCCCAGGACACATGCTGACATCAGCTGGGGGAGAAGGGCACACATCATAAAAGACAGACACATGTTGCAGTAGGGCAGGCAGATAGGATTTCAGCATTTGAGTCACAGCAAAAACAATATCATAGCCTAGTAAAGTGAAGCCTACAACTGTACTGTAGTGGGCAGACTGGGTTAATTAAATCCTTCAAGGTGGTGTGTAAGTGATATATGTTTTGAGTTTTAAAGCTTTTTATTCTGGCAGTAATCGTACTAGTAGTACAGCTGGGTTCTCCCTGTCTCTCTCCAGCAGAAAATGCATTTTCAGGTGATTAATCAGCTTCACTTTTATAGTGTTCGACGGCTCATTTCTTACATCACATGTTCATCTTGTTGTTCATACAATTGGTATCACAACCTGAAAATGCATTTCATGTTTACTAAGAGAGAGGACGCTGATGACTTTTGGATACTTGGTAGACGCCACTGGATGTCTGACTGGATCTACTAGATTCTAGACCACCTGCTTCTCTTACCCAGAAGAGTAAATTGAGAGCGTAGAGCAGGCAGCGCAGGCACCTCACCGCGTCCTCCCGAGCCATTCTGAGCGCACCAACTGTTGGCCAACACTCCTCATGTTAACCCGAGGCACCATGGCAACATTCACTGTCAACAAATAAGGAAGGGTGGAGGGGGGCCGGGGGAGGGAGATGTGAATTAATTAGATTATATCACCAATTACTACTCCCCGGAAACAACGACCCCTTCCTAGAAACGGCCGCGCGTCTCCTCTGTGCGTAAAACATACCGGGTTTTACATGTCTTGGGGTGCTCCGATCCGATGTCTTGTTTTAGCAGGCTGGGGTATAATAATCCGTGGGAAGTTCCAGAAAGCATTCGCAACAGGTGGTTTCTTACTTTCCTGGCCCGTGGGATGATGGAGTGCGCGGATGAGCATTCGGCGGCGCTGACATTTCCAAATCAATCATCACTCACTTAGCGAAGCTACCACGAAAATGTCTCACACGGACTTTAGTTTTATGCAGCCCTTCTCCGCGCTAAAGGCATACCATACACTTAGCAACTACAGGCTACAGCGACAGTTATATCGGCTACTTCTTGTTCAGTTAAGCGTATCCAGCTTTCAAGTAGCTAAATGAAAAGTTAAATAAAAACTTTGAGAGACGTCCAATCCAATTCCGCCAAAAACAGACGGTAGAAGAGGTGAACCCGCTCACAACCATAACATCGCAGTCACAGTCATCTTTGTGTGGTAGCGTTTGCCCAACGCCGCCGTTATTACTGCGTAAAACATACCGTATTCCGTTCTTCTCAACCTGGCGAGCTGATAAGAAGCTGTGTCCTGTTCAACTTGTGTGTGATTGCGAGTGGTCGTTTGTCAAGCAGCCGGGGGGCGGTCCACAGGGTCCTGAGTCTATGGTCCTGACGCTACGCCTAATTGCATCTTGGCAGCCATGTGCACTGTGAAACCCAGTGTTCATTTAGAGCAGTGGTTCTCAACCTGTGGGCCAGGCCGCGAGGGCATTGCAAGTGGGGCCCCAAATAATTGTTTTAATGATATTAAACAAAAAATAATAAAAAACGCATGAATAGTATTTACTATTTATCTTGAAATAAACACGGCAGCCAGCCATTGATCACCACTGATTTAAAGGATAATTTCACCCATTTTCAACCTATCTTCATATTTGGTATTTTGGTATTCACTAATACTCATTAGGATATATATAAGATGGCACAATTTGGAATTTGGTCTGTGCATGTACTTGGTCTGTGTCTCAGGAGTCAGGAGGTCTGTGTGGATGGTTCAGAATTAGCTCAGCTCAGTTCAGAATGTGACTGAATGTGGCTGAATCTGTTCTATCTCCTCCAGGTAGGATTGCATCCAGCTCACTGATGTGCTTGCTATCTTACAATAAATGTACCACGTCTGTGTGTATGTGTGTAGTAACGTACACTCACCATGTACGTACAGTACGTACATCTGTAATCCACGTAACTCGAGAACCGAAGCGGGTGCCCACTGACTTCTAAATCATCCACACCATGACACAGAGTGCAATGCCTGGCCGTGAGTCGGTCGGTTACATGGTTGTCCAGAACCACCGTCTGTATGTGTCCCTTGTGCCCATAAGGGGCGGCCTTAGGAATCTGGAGGCCCGTTTCAAGATCAAATATGAGGCCCCCATATATACCTGACATAATTATTGTTGATACAGGCGTATTGATACAAATAGTTTTGTTCAAAAACGTCAATATCGCACACATCCATTTCTCTCGACAATTACACAGCAAGAACACCTCTCCTCATCCTGTCGTCCCTTCACAATAAGTGTCTCCCCTTTACCTCCCAATGCAGCACATTTTACCTAGGTTATTAACAGGAAATAGGTGTAACTTAACATGGCGGGAGAGAGCAAGGCAGCGAGTGAGAGAGAGGGCCAAGGGTGGCGGGGGGGTTGACTGACGCCTGACGGTCAGTCAGAGGCCCCCCTGAGGGTGGAGGCCTGTTTCCATTGAAACTGGTGAAACATAGCAACGGTCTGTATGTGGAGATCATTGTATCTGTTTGCCATGCAGAGTGAGTGAGTAAACAGAAATTGTGCCATCTTACGATAAGCATTAGTGAGGAGGACCAATTATATGAAGGTGGAAAATGGGTGAAGTGCTCCTTCAACTCTAGAAGCCTAACTAGAAGTTAGGCTACAAAATGGGTGAGAGTCCATTCGGTATTTCGGTTCCATTTGTACAGTCTCAGAGTCAAACGAATTTGAGGATTTTATTGTGCAGAAGCAGCCCGACTGCGCGTCCTCAGAGAGGAAAGGAATGTGGCCCACTTATACCCGCCTCCGACAGATAGCATGCATGGGTCAAGAGGGCACATTTTGAGAGGGCATTATTGTGTTGAGCAGAAGGAAGCTTAATCACCCTGTTTTTTTCCTGGATTGCTTATGACTGGCGACTGTTAACTTCCCATATCGGCTACTGGCTACTGTGCCATTTGGCACAAGGCTGCAGGGAAAAGCACGAGGAGAAACAATATAAGCGTACAAAACACTGACTGACCTCTGCATATGCCGCCAATCTGTCACAAAGTTGCATTTATAGTAAACTTCCTCCACTACAAGACATGCTATGTGGGTCAGGACTCAGGATCTATTGGTTTAGTGATGAGTGTTGATTTAAGTGCATACTGTGTATGCTTGCAGTGAGCAGTAATTTAGTGCTAGCGTGCAGTGAGATATGGCCTTCTCTATATGGAGTAAGAAGAATCAAACAAATAGCATTAAATCAGTGCAAGAATAACAAACAACATCTCCAGGAATGTTGTGACTCGTTACTTTAGGCTAATTTAACGGTAATTTAAAGTATTTTAGAAGCATATAGCATCAATAAGCAAAAACAGCAAGCTCACATGACGTGGTGCAATGTGTTGACTGACCTTATAGCGATATGTATAGTCTAGGCCCTATGGGCCTATAGGGTTTAAAGGGATATTTCACTTTCAAATAAAATAAGCATAAACAAAATGAAATCCTTCTAATGTGTTTATTTTTAAAGTCCCTTTAAGGGGTTATTCGATACAATACAAAATCTATTCAAATGTTATTGATATTAAAATGTTAAAATAAAAATAAAATGGTTCTTGATCATGCAATGAATCGAAAAAGTAATCGCTAGAATAATCAGTCAAAAGAAGGGTTTATGAATGTGTGTGTGTGAATGGGTAAATCTATTGCACAATCTATGTAAAGCACTTTGGATAAAGCGCTATATACATGCACAATTTGAATTTACCATTTACCAAGGAAGAGAGGACACCTTGATATGAATTAAATTATATTTTCTAAAATGTAAAAAGGAGAAAAAAAAGGATGCTTGAACATTCGACAATATTAAAGGCCTAATATTTCTACAATTGCTACAAAACCTGGATAGCCATCTAAGAATGGCTTTGATATTAGTATTACACAAACATTTCATACATGAAACGTTTGTAATATCATCACAGCGTTCTAGGCCTACGATAGCCAGTGATTTGGGGCATAAACAAGAAGTTGCATGTTTTTTTCTCATCGAGGTGCCCACTTTTTCTTGGTGCCCAGTGTTGCTGGGCAGTGGGCACACTGGGCAGCCCACTCTTTGTTGTTATGGTTGTTTCGATGTTTTTTTAGAACTACAAGTCCCATGGGCCACGTATATTTAACGCACAAACCGACGGAACGACTGTGATTAGCCAATCACATCACGAGCAGCGCCCTGCGTCACATTCTCTGACCTATTTTTTCCGAGATATTTTTTCCGAGGCAGACAGCGAGTGGCGGCGCCATATTGAAAGACGACATATTTTTCGATTAAACGGCTAAAACGTCCAATTCGCCAAGATGCTTTACCTGGAAGACTATCTGGAGAGTAAGTATGAGATTCGAGTCGCGTCCTTGGTCGACCGGCGGGGGCGTTTTGGACCCGGGTGTGTGTTTTATTCGGTGTCGCTCGCTCGAGCCGTTAGCCTAGCATGCTAGCATTTTAACGGCTGTTTTGTTCTCTTGGCAGTGATCGAGCAGCTACCCATGGACCTCCGCGACAGGTTCACGGAAATGAGGGAGATGGACCTGCAAGTGCAGAGTATGAACACGCACGCGTACACAGTGTACACACACACCACGTGCTTTGTTTGTTGTCCTGCAAGATCAAAGTTAGGATGTTAGATGTTGTTGAGCGACCTGCTGAGACATTTAATTTCATTCAGTGAGAGAAATATGTCAGTCACCATTATATTAATAAAAGAGAAAAAGTAAAGTAGCTGCAAAAGATTATTGCAGCTACCGTTAATAACTTTTCTGAAGTTCAAGCAGGACCACAATGGAAACATCATCAGGGCATTTTGTGTTATCCTTTTCCCATTATTGTACATAACTACTTATAGTCCGTACCTTTTGCAAGTTTTAATAAAGTATTCATTAAATCAATCGCCTTAATTGCTGGTCAACTAACTTTAAACTTAATAGAGCAATGGTTTTGTCTGTGGTCCATGAATTGGGGGTTAGGTTACCCCAGCAAAACGACATGTTAGTTTGATCTTTACTATTGCCACATTTGACTCGCCTCGGACATACAGCTAGAGAATCAATATTTCCTTATTTGATTTTCCCTCTTATCTATACATGGTTAGATATTACGATAATGATATTGGACAATAAATGATTTCTGGACCAAATCATGTCGGAGATAACATAAGATTGTGGGTACCAGAAATAATCAGTCTGAGACTCTGAGTGGGTAGTGGAAGCATTGCTGAGTTGAGTTTACTTTACACTATGCTCTAAACAACTTATTTCATTTGATGGGAGGGATTGCATAGCTATGTAGCTCTGTAGAAGGCTATGGATCAGAGCTAATAGCTATGTATGTTATGGTTGTAGCACAAATGTTGACAAGAAGCTGCAATGTAAGAAACATTTAAGACCTATTGTATTTTTCTGTTTGGAATGCTTTGACCAAGCTGACATAAGATCACAATATTTCAGTGTATGTATAGATCACAATGGAGTGCCGAAGTCCTGACCATCTCCTGGTTCCAAGGGATTCGAAGGTTTTTCTCTATGGAGAATAAAAATCTTAAAATCGTCATTGTGGTCCAAAAATAAACAAACTGTCTCTGCAATATTGCCGGAAGGTGTGGCTGTATCATTTACGACAGTCAGTCATTCATATTTGATACCATATTAGTTTTTGGTGAAAATGTAACTTAATTCAGTAGCAGTAACATTAGTGTTTTCTCTGTCGTGATTCTTCATATGAGTGAAATGGCCTGGATGATGTTGATTTTTCAAACAGTTATGAGGTGATCTAAAATCCCCCTATATTACAATGCAAATATAAAATGTACACGAGCCTGTGGACTTGGCGATATTGACTTCGGTGCTCTATATACAATTATGTTTTACTTCCCTGGAATATCCTTGCTTACAATCAATCCGCTTGATCTCTGGCAAGGATGCTGCCTTGGTGCATCAAAGATGATCAGTAACTATTTAACCAGAATGTAAAGTCAAAATGAGTGCCAAGAGCTGTCTTCACCTTGCTCTGTGTTACTCAAGCATGCAATTACTTTGCTGTAAAATACACAATGTATGGACGGAACATGTAATGTAATTTATGTAACATAGTAATGGCAGAGCGTTTGAAATGGTTGTGTTGTGTTCGTTCATTTCACCACCAGATGCCACAGACCAGCTGGAACAGAAGGTGATTGAATTCTTTGTCAACGCTAAGAAGAACAAACCAGAATGGAGAGAAGAGCAGATGGAGGTCATAAAAAAGGTTAATAATCATTAATTTGTTCTCTCATGAGAATCCTCTTCCCTTTTAAATTTGTCTATCTGTAGTGGCAGCAAACACCAGTTTATGAAATGTGTCTACAGTGCGTTAATATGGCTGGTATTTGTGATAACTTTCCAGGACTATTACAAGGCTTTGGAAGATGCTGATGAGAAAGTTCAGTTGGCCAATCAAATCTATGATCTGGTGAGTATCAGTGGTGGTGGAGCTGCAACTGTCAACTTTCTGAATGATTATTACATTGATAACTTAAAAGTGAATCTTATTTATACATCAATGAATCCATTGGTTTGATTAACTACTTAAGCCTTCTACCTATTTTATACTAATGTAACGCATTGTAAGCTTTTAGATATACCATTTCCATATATTTTTCTACAGCATTTAAGATTAAAATATATATTTGCTTGCTTGTTCTTTAAATTATAAGTTTAACTGTACCCATAGAATCAATGGCTGTCCTGCCAATGTCTCTTAATCGTTGGCTCATAGGAAAACCTTGGGAAAAGCTCAGTCAAGTTGCAATCAAATTGGAGTTTGTGCTCTTGCATTTGATAGCTGTTATGTGGATAACATGCCACTAGATGGCAGTGTAATGCTTCATATATTAATTTGTATTGCAAATGCCTACCATTGTGGAAGTGATGATTACATTGTAATAACAGATAATTCAAATAGAACTGATCATTTGTGTGTGAAGCATCTTTTGCCTCCACAACACCTCCTATGTGCAGTTTGTTGTCAACAATATGGACAGAATATATACATTTAAGGAAAGACGTGCACAGCACCAATCATACTTATTGACAATGTGAAAATTGCTGTTGAAATTGTAACACATGGGGTCCATTATAAAATCCATATTTGTCACTGGTCCTGTCATGGCTTAATAGAGTTGTGATGCTTGCACTGTCTTCCAGGTGGACCGGCACTTGCGGAAGCTGGACCAAGAACTGGCAAAGTTCAAGATGGAGCTGGAGGCAGACAACGCCGGTATCACTGAAGTACTGGAGAGACGTAAGTGCCACTTTCTCATTGACTTGTGTAGCCAAACATCCAGATGCAGCTGGAAAGGTGGAATTGAGCTCATGTCTCCGTTTTTATCCTTCAGGATCTCTGGAGATGGACAGCCCCTCTCAGCCGGTCAACAACCACCACGTCCATTCCCACACTACAACTGAGAGTATGTATTCTCTACTTACTTGCACTTTTAGCACTAGTCTCACCTTGGCAGACGATCAGATATCTCCGCCTACCGATACGAGACCAGGACTAGTTACTCCATTCAATGTAGATGTCACCAGACGACGTATCGATTCGTTAGGCTCTCCGATCTTCTGGTTATTATGCAAGGCTATTTTAGTGCTAACCAGTATATTGGCAGCCCTGTCTTGTGTGTAAATTTGTCCTGCATGTCTGTGTTTATGACAGAGACCAGGAAATATAGTGCACCCGTGCACCACACTACAGAGCATGTCCCAGAGAAGAAGTTCAAGTCTGAAGCCCTGCTGTCCACCCTGACCTCGGACGCCTCAAAGGAGAACACCCCAGGTAACCATCACTACCGGAGCTGCTCTTCTAAAGCCTGATTTATACATGGTAGTATGAAGGTGTCCCAGGTCAAAAATAATTAGTCTTGTAGATCTGCTGTTTTCGGCATGGGACAACACATACGGTGGTGCCATGCCATTGGTCCCACAGCCATTATTCTGACGTGACGCCCAATGGTTCGAACAATTTCACATTGGACCGAAATCCCCTTACTTAGACCAACGGTCCATTATTCCGAAATCTGAAGAGAAGACAAATTCCCATTGATCCGAAAATGTGCCCTCTCCATGGTTCTGAACCAGCCGAAACGCTGCAAAAATTTGTATTGAGTATGTCGTCTTTACTTTACCAGAAAGTTTAACTTTCGTGTATCTCTTAACTTGATCCAAGCAGCTGTCTTTTTGTCTGTGTGCATGCTCTCAACACACGCGATGAGTAAAGTTCTAGTCTACTGATTTTATGTCTAAGACTAAACATGAAAGATGAAATGCAAATAAAGTATATAGTACGAATTGCCTTTCAGCGTATCTGCTGTGTTATAGCCATGTGTTAACATAGTTATAACACACAGCCTGTTCTAGTAATGTTAATTTGAAGTTTGGCACTTTGTATCACTACCATGATCATTCAGTAATCGTCTTTATTGGTTGATGGAACAAAAATGCATAATCTGCTGTAAAGAAGATGTATTCTGCTGTCCATAATTATTATCCAGACTGGATAGAAATTAAGTAAAGCAGAAGTCATCTGCATGTTTAGTCCTAGACATTAAATTGGCCTAGAATTTTACCCGCCGTGTTGGGAGCATGTATGCACAGTGAGTCAGAAAGTATTCCGCCCGAGAAGAGTGGGCGGCAGCTTGGATAAAGTAAAGAGATGACACGCTCACATGTGTGTCACATGTGCATATCAGAATACTCTACTACTAGATATGCTGAAACACAAACTTATTTTGCTGGAACAATAGGAATTCAGTCTAATGGGATGGAAAACCTTCGTTGGTGCTTCGGAAATACGGGCTGTCACTGTCAGGACAATGGAGTCAGACCAATTTATGACATTCTCGACTCCTCAGCAGCTCGGCCTTAGTTTTTGTTTGTCCCTCCTAGGCTGCCGTACCAACAGCACCACCGCGTCCACTAACAACGTGTACAGTGTCAACTCCTCCCAGCCTCTGGCCTCATACAACCTCAGCTCCCTGCCTGCAGGGCCTGCGGCCGGAGCAGGGGCCATCACCATGGCTGCCGCACAGGCAGTACAGGCCACTGCACAGGTCGGCACACACACACACACACACACAACATAACTAAGCTAATTTGATAACTCAATCTTATTAAATGTTCTATATTGATTTTATTATCACTTCTAACATCTATCTACTAGTCAACAACAAGGAGGTGCAGACACTAAGTTAATAAATGAAAGCTAGGAGATGAAATAATCCTGGGGTGGTGATGGCTGGCTGGCATGGATACATATTTTTTTCAAACTATTTTCTCCCACAGAATACACAGTGATTCATAGTCATTGAAATTGATCTCACCTAAGCCATTGGGTCTATTGAATCTGTTGTAATGTGTGTGTGTTCGTGCCGTGCAGATGAAGGAGGGCAGGAGGACATCCAGTTTGAAGGCCAGCTACGAAGCCATCAAGAACAACGACTTCCAGCTGGGCAGGGAGTTTGCCCTGTCCAGAGACGCCACAGGCTACTCCTCCTCCGCCCTGGCCTCCACACTCACCCAGACCCTTGCCCCCACCTCCACCTCTGACTCCAGGGGACGCAAGTCTAAGTAAGACAACACAGGAATGTCATACGATGTTAAATCAAAACACAAATTAATACACTGACTTTCATTTAAATCTGCCATACTGGCAAGATTATCCAAGTATGTCTCTGAGCCATTCAAAGATCCAATCTTAAACCTTCCGACTTGTTCAGTATTTATTTGGATGACTTCATCATCCGAGTGGGAAGGGAGGAGTGGTGCATGACTGAGACAAACAAGGAGACAGGTTTTTGTCATGGTGACCACAATCTGTTGTGTATCGGACAGCTGAAGCTTGTCAATATGTTGCGTGAACGTGACTGTCTATATAACTTATCTTGTCTTCCCAGACAAAATTTGTCCGTGGACACCAGAAGTTTATCACAAGTTTCACAGCACGTTGAAGTGCTGCACGTGTGTTTCTCTGGCAAAATCTTTAAATATTTGTCGAGTGCATGTTAAAGAGATACATATTTGGGACAATACGGTAGTTATAATAATCGATTATCCAGTAATATGCAATGCAACCACATTTCCAAATCACTTAAGTTTTCAGAACTCGGAGCCCATGTTAAGTTGCATGCAGGTGTCGTGTGCCATTCCCACTATCGGCGAAGGTTAAAGCCAAGGACTGTCTGACTCTATTCTCTCTTCTCCTACCCAGAAGCGGCATCAAGTCTTCTAATCATCAGTCATCTTCATCATCCTCTTCCTCCTCACTGTCGTCATGCTCCTCGTCCTCTGCGCTGGCCCAGGAGCTATCCCAGCAGGCCTCAGCTCTACCTGAGGCAGAGGCCAACAGCCAGGTGGACTGGACCTATGACCCCAACGAGCCCCGTTACTGCATCTGCAACCAGGTAAACGCAACAAAACACAAATAACTCGCATGGCACTGAAACTAAAATCCATCTTGTTTCGGTTAGAGGGTTCCCCAATGAATTTTCCTCAAGGGCCATATTTTGACTAGGGTACCAGGCTGGGGGCCGAGTCTGCGAGCGCAAAAAATGTGGGTTTTTATTTCTTCATTAATTAATTAATGAAGCTTAGAATAGATGTAGAACAGTGGTTCTCAACCAGTGGTCCGGGGCCCAACACTGGTCCTTGAGGGGGTTCCAGGTGGTCCCCAGCTAAATGATGGAGAGTGGGTAACCACCTTATAAATCTTTAACTCTTGAGTGTGTTATAAAATTAATTTATTTTCAGGGCAAGACCCCATTTGAAAAGATATGGCAGGGCTCTAGCAGTGATTCTCATTTTAATTTGAAGGATGCCCAGTTTGACATGCATAGGCTACTGACCCCCATTTAATGCCATTTATATCTGGGACCTCAATTTATTATAACTTATTTATTTTTATTTCTTTGGAAATTCTTCAAGAGGCCACAAGGGGGCGCCTTGCGGGCCGCAAATGGCCTGCAGCTATTGCCAACCCCTGGGTAGCACCGGCTCATAAAATTGGACCCGGTCTGAAATGATATTTGGACCGAACGGAGCCGAGAAACATTCTAATTTGCCGTGCCTGCCCAGAAACGGCAGACCTGGTCCGAAACGGAGTAGAGAAGGTTTGGACCAGGTCTGAAACAGAAAATTGGATCCGATCCTAAATTGATTTGGACCCATAGTGTGTCCCAATCTATATTATGCTTTTTTTTCACCATGACATGAGACTGCTTGTCTGTGAGCAACGTCACCCTCTCCGGTGCAGCGGAGCGTTGCACAATATTAGTGCATTTAGCAGCACCAACATTCTTACTGGAGCCGTCGACGATCACAACAAAACTGTCCCACATTGCTCGCTTTGATTTGTAGTTTGCTTTGAATTTCACCCAACTCGCTCACTCAAGGGATTGCATTAATATAGCGTATATATGCGTGCGTGCGTGCTGTTGGGAACTTGGGATTGCGGTGCGCCTCACTCCAAATCGCCGTGAATGTAGAACAGAGTCTGGGCTATTCTACAGTCACGCCACAGCGATTTGGATTGAACCGCATCCCAATCCCCACAGTGCGCGCACACAAACACAGACAATATGGCCTTTTAGAATGTAATTATTACAAAGCACACATGTCTATTTTTCTTAAGTTGAAGGGATATATATATATATATATATATATATATATAGCTAGCTAGCCTGATCGCAATAATTTGAGCTAATCACATTTATTTTGGTATAATCATTAGAATGATTTCCTTTCATTTACAAATAAAAATGTCCTTTCATCTGCATAACCAGTGTGAAGTGAGGGGGCACTCGTGTCATGATGCATCACATTCCGTGCTCAACCAATCAAATCGTCACAAAAAAAAAAAGGCTGACAGAAATGTAATCTTCATTTATATGCTCCAAAGTTCAATGCCAAAAAAACACAAGTTATTAATCGCTATTGTTTAATTTCATGATGGACGGTGACAGCGCTAGTTGTAGCCACAGTGGTTTTGTTTATGAAAGTAATATGGGGGCAGTCTTCATTTTGTTGCATTGCTGCAAACCAGAGATACATTTTTGAGGCTTGTACATGGAGCTGTTGAAGTTCACAACATTGGATGTTTTTATCGTCTGTGTCTCTTGAGTTGACTGGTCACGAATCTGGCCAAAACGGGTAGAAAGGCATTATGTGTATATTTGTCTGTGATGTGAAAGAAAGGGAGTTCGATCCAACAAACTAGGCCTACCCTTTTGATGTAGTCTTTCCTTCAAAATAGTTTGACAATTCACATGATAAAAAAGCAGCACTGTGTACTTATTTTTTTACCATTTTCAAAAGAGTCATTGTTTATCGCAACAGAACACACTGTTGCAGAGTAAATCTAAAAGCTGCGGCTGTCTCACTAGAGACGGAAGTCATTTAGTTCTGCTTCGTTGAACACAAATTTACCGACACAATATGCACTGGGACCAGACAGAACAGCAGGTAGGCAGATGGAACTACAAATTAGTTGTCAATAATGTTTTGCGCTCTGCATTCTTAGACATGGTTGTTTTAAAAGTCTTTCATAATGTGTCCTTTGCAGTTTGCAAGATGGTTAACTCACAAAAAAGTTGTTGTCTGTTGACAACCACTATATTTGTCAGAAATCTTACACTGTGGCTGTCTTTTCCTCCTCAGGTGTCTTATGGTGAAATGGTTGGCTGTGATAATACTGATGTAAGTATCAGGTTTCCTGGTGTAAGGATGTTTGCATACCTCTCATGTTTAGTTTTAATTGTATGTAACTCAAAGAAAGACACAAACAGACAAGTCCAACCGTGTGTGTGTGTCTCTCCTCAGTGTCCAATTGAATGGTTCCACTATGGCTGCGTGGGATTGACGGAAGCCCCCAAGGGCAAGTGGTACTGCCCTCAGTGTACGGCTGCTATGAAGAGAAGAGGCAGCAGGCACAAATAGATCACCTGTAGATCCTCCTTCATGGACCACCCCACGACGCACCCTAACCCTGTGGTCCCTCTCATAAACAAAAAAATGTATACATGTTCCAGACCCCACACACATGGTGTGTGTCTCTGTCTGTTTGTGTGAGTGTCTTAGCCATGTCATATGGTGGAGGTCTGAGGCGGACACTCTGGCCTAAGTTCTGTGTTTACAACGTTTGGCGTTCTGGAGGAGCCTCGTTATTTAGATTGAACCTTCCTACTGATGACTTCAACTCCCCTGTCCTCTTATACCCTCCTCTCACTCAGTACCAAACATTCCTCTTCCTCGCCATGACTAGGTGGACCGCTACAATCCACTCTTAGACTCTTGTAACGCAACAAGTGCTGCTGACGGGAGCACGCACAAGGGATTCTTTATTTTTCAAAACTTGGTTTAACGTTAGCCAGGGGCTCTTCCTTGGACTGCAGAAAGCCCAGGGAAGCCTCCTGATTGTGTAAGGTGCTCTCATATATCGGAAACGTTCCTGATATTAATTGATTATAACGGAGGTGGTGTGTGGCATTAAGTTACTGCTGTCGCATAATACATTTGACACTCAAGAGTCTCGTAAATGTTTTTCAGAATGTACAGTATGAGAACAAATTAATTACTGAAGCCTGTATGTATGTGAGGGTGCAAGTATGTTTGCTGTAAGTGTTTGTGTTACCAGTCATTCTGCACTGAGATGGTGTGTACCATTTCCAGATTATGTCAAAAATAAAAAGATTTTTTTTGCTACCTCTTGTGAACAATGTAATTTATTTGTATATACACACGATTGATCTACACTATCTGTTTCATAGCCAGAGAGGGTAGAGCTTGGCAAACTAGCCGTTAATAATGAAGTGAGTATTTTCCACTAGCCTGACAGAAGAGAGTCCACTGTTTTAACAGAGCCTGGAGATGGGTGGGGTGAGGGCTGAGGGGGTACACGTCTCGACCGACCTCCTACTAAGAAGGCATGTGTTGTGTGCTCATTTAGACCGTGGAATTTCTGCCCTAAACCGAGGAGCTTTCCCATTGCCAGGTTCATCTAAAAAAGTTCGACCATTTGAATGATGTCGACGTTTGCTGCACTGTGCGAGCCCAAGTTCACGCTGTGAATCAGTTACGTGTGCGCGTCTCAGCGATCCAAAGGAAGTTAACTTTTTTGTTTGTTCTTCGTGGGCTTAACTCAAACCAGGTGGCACTACGTTCAGCACAAGCTCATCTGATACGACAGTAGACCGCCTGGAGCCCCTGGACCAAGCCTGCTTTAAGACCCACACTTTTAAGTAGTTTGGTGAAGTTGTGGAGCGGGTCGACGGGGAGGGCTCAAGCCTGTGACGAGCGCAGTCATGAGGTAGTACCGTTATTTCACTGTTTTTAAACAGCGGAGACTAGACGCTCTGCTTTGATGAGACTATCGAAAACACCGGTGCGCACCACGGATCACCGAATTCAAACGCACGAGGATCGGTGTCGGGAAATGGGTTTTTAACTTCGTGGTTTAAGATGGATATCTGTAGACATGTCGAATAAAGTCCGGCAAATCTCCGCTTTCAAAGAGAAACTGTAGTTCCGTCGTTATTATAAAGCGAGATGCGTAACCGGAGTGCGCGTTTTGGCACTTTTTGGGCACAGCCGCAGGATCTGCTGTTCACCCGAGGAGGACAGCGAGCCGCACCGAGGACGATGAGATGTTTGCTTTGAGATGGAGACCATCTAATCTAATGAACAGCTTGTCTTAAAGCAACACCTTGGAGAGAGAAGCCGGGATGCTGTGCGGCCTCTTCTGGTCCCTGCGCCGCAGATACTGCTGCTCCGGCCCCTTGTTGCTTCTGGGGGTCGCGGTGTGTCTATTCTACCAGACATTAATGGTCGCACGGAACCGGTTCAAACCCAGCCAACCTGCCACCGAAGACCTGCGCAACAGGTCCACGGATGAGCCCCCTGACGAACTGTCGCCGGTTACCGATATCGGACGACTTATTTCCACCCTAGAAACTTTAAAGAGAGACAGAGAAGTAAGTGCGAACCTATCTGCCGGATGCTTATGGTGACCGTGACCCTTGTGATTGACCTGCATTATACTGACCCTCATGTTTAGAGTGAAATGAATGGTTCTGCGTGGTTTGTTGTTACTCACATCACACACACACACACACACTCTCTCTCTCTCTCTCTCTCTCTCTCTCTCTCTCTCTCTCACACACACACACACACACACACACACACACACACACACGTTTTAATCATTATTGGATAAAACTGTGAATACTCACAATGACCCTTGTTCTGATTAATGTGACTCTTAGGGCCGAGTTGAATAGCTTTTCAGTGTGTAAGAAACTCAAGAGAGTTTTGCTAAAGTAGAGCAATGTTTATCGTGGCTGTCATTGTTGGGGTATTTTTAGCTGCCACGGGATGGGGGATGACAGCTCATTGGTCGGACACACACACATGTGCCATAAAGGAAGTCAGCGGAGGGGTTTTATTATCCTGCTCAAATTACCCCAGCAAGATGAGTGACACCTGTGAGGCCCAATCGAAATAATGCAAAGGGACACTGGGTATTTTAAGAGGTCACTGCCAGGTCCTCGGTGCCTGACTGCCTGTACGTGCCTGATATAAATCTTGTATATTATGAATCATGCATGCTGTGATGAAACCAGTCCCTGACAGCTAACATATCAGTAGACTGGTCTGGTGACAAACAGCTGACAGAGTGACTGTGTCAACATATAAACTTTCTATTTAGGTCTACAACATTGTCAGCAAATCTGATGAGATCTAGCCATCATCACTGTGTGTGTGTGTGTGTGTGTGTGTGTGTGTGTGTGTGCGCGCGCGCGCGTGTGTGATCAGTTTGTCTTGTCAATGTAATGTCTTGCCTATGGTAATGCCATTGTTGCAGGTCATCAGCAGTGTTGGGTGTAACGGCGCTATTAATAACGGCGTTATGTAAGGGACTACTTTTATTGGTAACGGAATAAAGTAACTTGTTAGTTTTGCAATTTATTTAGTAGTTAGTTCCTTAGTTACATTTCCAACAAAGTAATCCCGTTACTATAATGTGTCCCTGTTCATTATGTTGGCAAGATTTAAAAATAATAAAGCCCCGATCTGTCTGCGGAGTTATATTAAAGTCTACTCGTGAATCAATTCACTATGGGTTATGTCCATTCTTGGACGTAAGACAGAAGAAATCTTATACACTCACGTTCTAATGGTATTAGAACGGGCTTTACGTCATGACGCAGTGCAAGTCCCTCCCCCGAGGCTATAAGTGCCTGCACTGCTGTCTGGACGTCATTCGTTTTCTTCTTCTGCGTTAAGACAGACAAGCTAAATCACAAGAGAAAGGCCCAACTTCCTTATATATCTCAACAGGACGAGTGGCCTCGGTTGCTCGGTACCACGAGGTGGAATTGGTGTTTTTTCTTAGTGTAAGCTACACTCACGAAGAAAAATAATAATAAAATAAGCTGTTTTTGTTTCCGTGATAGACCTACCAGCTCCGGACAAAACCAAAACTCAGCTTTCAAACGCAGGTAGGCAAAGCTAGGAGCAGCTAACCTGATAGCTAACGCTAGCCAGTTTGCAACAGGCTAACAATTAGCATTCTATTGTCCAGGCGCTAGGAGCCCACAGAGACAATTTCCAACACAGGTAGACAAAGCTAAGAGCAGCTAACTTGATAGCTAACGCTAGCCAGTCTGCAACATGCTAACAATTAGCATTCTATTGTCCAGGCGCTAGGAGCCCACAGAGACAATTTCCAACACAGATAGACAAAGCTAAGAGCAGCTAACTTGATAGCTAACGCTAGCCAGTCTGCAACATGCTAACAATTAGCATTCTATTGTCCAGGCGCTAGAAGCCCACAGCGACAATTTCCAACACGGGTAAGTAAACTAGCAGGGCTAGGAGCGGCTAACCTGATAGCTAACGCGAGCCAGTTAGCAGCAGGCCAACAATTGGGCATCCTACTGTCGAGGCAATAGATGCCCACAGAGACAACTTTTTTCTTTGCTGAGAACGTGGAATTCCGCAAGAAAATGGCAGAAAAGACGACAAAGTCCTGAGCGGCGGCCCGTCGCCAACGTAGAGGGGCTGTTTTTCCTGCCACAGAAGCAATGCCGAGCAGACCACTGTAGCAACGCAACGCTATGCTAAGGATGGACCCGCACGACACGTGCGTCTACTGTACATCATTTTGGTTCTCACGGTATTGATGTATTGTTGTACTGTTCTCAATGCTCTGACTGTATTGTTGTATTGTTCTCAAATGCTCTGGCAATGTAAACGTTGTTTTCTCATGCCAATAAAGCCCTTTGAAATGAACTGAAAATGACTATAGGCAGGCCGAGGCGACGTTGAACGTCCCAGACCAATGCCAGAAATGTGTGACCATAGACCGCCACATGAAACTGAGGCGCGGAGACGTCTTAGTTTCGTTCATTTTCCCAGTGTTCTTTTGCCCAGGCACGGCGCAGTGGCCTCAGGCCGAGAGGACGTTAAGGTTAGCACCGGACTCGAATGTTCATACTGCTTTACCCCTAAGAGGAGCTGCTGCTGCACCGCATTTTATAAAGAATGTGTCGCTGAATACTCTGCCTCCCATTTCCTCCCTTGGTTCAAATAAATGTGTGCAGAACGAATCAGCTGAATCATTGTACCCCTGTGTAAACATGCGGGATATGAGCCCACTACCGCGCCGATCGTTACAACGATCAGCGGCAGTGAGACAATACAACACGATGACAAAACCTCTAGCAGGTTTTTGCCATCGTGAGACGGGGCCACCACGCCAAATTTCTCAAAAGCACGATGGCAGAGCCTCTAACCAGAGGCACTGCCACGCCAAATTTCTCAAAAGCACGATGGCAGAGCCTCTAACCAGAGGCACTGCCATCATGAGACGGGGCCGCCACGCCAACATTTTCAAAAGCATGATGGCAGAGCCTATAACCAAAGGCACTGCCATCATGAGACGGGACCACCACGCCAAAATCTTTGGCACGGTGCCCTCCAAAATGGATAGAATGCGTAGCACACGCACACGCACACCCATGGGTGGCGGGCAGTGTACAAGCTGCAATTCACTGCGGAACCACCCACGTTCGAGAAAGTAATATCCTCTCATGCGAGTGGGCAGGCGGCCGAGATCCTTCGGACCAAAATACTCTCCCTATTAGGCAATAATGCCAATCGGGAAGTCCCCCTAACCGCTTTCCCAGATCCAAAGGACAGGGCGGATTCAGCCTCACTCAAACGGATCTACGGCCACCCTGTAGCCGTGGCAAGAGCCCTGAATGCCGAGGCCCTTTTGTAGGGCTCCCTCACAATGCTGACGGAGCTCATTGCTGCCGGTAAGAACAGCAGGAGGAATGCGGAGGGGCTGCGTCACCTACTAGTACTACTAGAACCAGCCCCACCATATCGTCCGCCAACGGCGGGGCCCAGCCCTTCCGCCGGCTGAAAGAGGCAACACAAGAGTGCTCTGGAAGTTCCGTGCGGAGCAAGGACAGGCTCGTGCTTAGCCTGCCGACAGAGCGGCAACTGGCCGCGCTCGCAACCAGCCAGTGCAGCCACGAGAGTACGTCCCCCAGAGGACTCCTCGTGGCAGAGGCTCTTACCGTGGATGGCGATGCGGATTGCGGACACGCTGGATAGCATGAATTTTGAAAGGACTGCTCAAAGGTTCAAACCCGATTCCGATCATAGAGGCCACGGGCCCCACGTCGGAACCGACGGTAAGGAAGAGGAAAATGTTAATGCCTACCGCAGAGCGGGAAAGAGACTACGAACATTCCTCTAGAACAAAAAAAGCTGTTGCTGTGTTGAATACCGCTGTGAAATGCGGCTGTGTACAAACCACAAATGTACAAAATCATGTTTAATAAAGCGCTTGATTGCATCGATGCCTCTTATATTAAAGACAAAACACAATGAAACAACAACTTCGAACCACATGACAGGGGCATGAGCCCACCGCGGAAAGAGTCGCTAGACTTCTCGACAGCGGTGGGACGGACGGCGCTTTGGCCTGTAGCGAGCAAAAGCTCGCCGCAGGCTGGAGACGTCGCGACCGCAAACTCTCCTCGCCAGCCCGGTTAGGCGAGGAGAGGCTCCTAGGATAGGAGCACCACGACAGTTACATCCCCAAGCCACTAGGGAATGCTGCCGCTCGCAATGAATCCCATGCTAGGGAGCTCGTGTTTTTAACAGTGGAAGCTATGTGGCGCGTCCCCCTGGGTATTACTCACAGTGAAGACGGGTTACAAACTGCGATTTGTACAGTCACCACCCAAGTTCGGGAAGATAATTCTCTCTCAAATGGGGGGCAGGCAGCGGAAGTACGTCGGGCCGAGATCCTCGAATTACTGGCCAAAATAAATAAATAAATAAAATAATAATAATTATATATATATATATATATATATATATATATAAATAAATAAAAGCTGTCAGAGAGGTTCCTTTTAGACCAACAACACGACGGTTTCTACAGCCGCTTTTTCTGGTCAAAAATAAGGGGGGGGGGAACTACGACCTCCTGGATCTCAGAGCTCTCAACACATACCTCAGAATTTTCAAATTCAAAATGCTGACAGCAGCGACCCTACTGCGCTCTCTGCACTAGGGCGACCGGTACACCAAGCGGTATCGATCTCGAATACGATTTTTTTCCGTATCCCTATCTATCCACCACACAGGAAACTCCTGCGCTTTGGATGGGATGTCACTACCCCCCAGGGTATTCGTGAAATGCACTCAGGCGGCACTAGCTCCTCTGTGTCACCAAGGGACTCGTATTGTCTCCTCTATCTCTTGCTGTGCGCAAGTTAGCCAACAGAGGCGCTGCTTCACACGAGACTCGTGGTGGATCAGCTATCCTCCCTGGGCCTTTTACTATAAATCATGCGAAGAGCACGATGACGCCTGAGAGACGCATGAGATGGCATAGGCATAACGTTGAATTCTCTCTCCTTCTCAGCCAGGCTGAGCCAAGAGGGTGGAACCGTTTCTCAAATGTGTGACACTTTTCAGGATCATGCGTCCGTCATTTCACTAAATACGTCTAGGCAGACTACATATGAGGCCATTCCAAGAATGGATGCGGTCTCTACGTTTCTTTTTTCGCGCAGACGAAATGTAAGCCTGGGTATCGAGGCTAGTCTCTAGTCTACGTATTCCTTCCAACCGCCGATATCAGGAGTCAGAGTGACAGTGGGGTGCGTTCAAGCACTCAATTGGTGGGAAAACAGAGCCACGCTTACAGAGGGCGTCCCTATGAGAATAAACACTTCCAGGAAAGTGGCTACTACGGACGCCAGCACGTCGGGGTGGGGTGCCACTGTCGACGAAATGGCAAACAGGGGGGTGCGGCGCTCTGAGAAACGCCCACATCAATTACCTCGAACTGATGGCAGTATTACTGGCACTGCGTCAGTTCAAACCATTTATTCATGGCCGCCACGTCCTAAAAAGGACGGACAACACTACTACGATGTGTTATATCAACAAGCAGGGCGGACTTTAGTCCAAGACCCTGCATCTACTAGCCTACAGACTAGTCACGTGGTGCGACACACACCTCCTTTCGATCAGAGCCCGTCACGCCCCAGGGCTCCTGAATGCAGGAGCGGACCTGCTATCCAGGGGCCAGCTCCGCTACGCGGTTTGGTCTCTCCACCAAGAAGTGGCCGCTCAGTTATGGGACAGGTTTTTGGCATAGCCAAGGTGGACCTGTCTGAATCAAAGGGTGCTCGTCACTGGGACTGGATGCACTAACTCACAAGTGGCCGCAGGGCCTGTCTTTCCTCCCCTGTCACTAATACTTTTACAACTAAAGTTTTATCTCTATAAAAGTAATACGACCCACCTTGGACAGAGTGAGAACTCAGGGCCTAGAGGTGGCTCTCATAGCTCTGGCGTGGGGGTCGTGGAGGTCAGAGATATCCTCTCTCCTATGCGACCAGGCATGGCAGCTTCCGCTGTGGAAGGATCTGCTCACACAGACTGGATAAGGGTCTTTTCACCCTTGCCCTCAGACCCTGGATCTATGGGCCTGGCCCGTGAAAGGAACTTTTAAGTGCTGAGGGTTTGCCCCCGAACGTGATGGCCACAATTCAGGGGCTAGGGCCCAGTCCACTAGGAAACAACACAATGTTGCCTGGAAGGTTTTCGAGCGATGGTGCAGGAAGACCAGGCCAGGAATAACCATTCCGGGCCTAAGTGAGGACGGCTCTGACCCTCCTACAGGGTCTGCTGGATGACGGGTAGTCCCAATCATCAATCAAGGTCAATCTGGTAGCTATGTCAGCATGTCATACTGGCATGGGGGATAAGGCCCTGGGTGAACACCCACTCATACGATAGTACATAAGAGGGGTTCGGAGGGACCGCCCGGTTACTCAGTCTCTGATTCCTTCCTGGGACCTGTCATTAGTGCTGAACGCTCTAACAAGGGCACCTTTCGAGTCATTGGATTCAGTAGGATGGAGATTCTTAATTTTAAAAGCCGTCCTTCTATTGGCTCTCACTACAGCTAAAAAATAAATAAATATATATATATATATCTACAGAGCGATCTACAGGCGCTCTTGGTGAGCCCTGATTGCACTATCTTTAGTGGGGATAGAATGCGGGTCATGGTAAAACCAAACCTGGCCTTCATGCCCAAGAATTCCAACCTGGCTAGTGTTCCGGTGGACCTAAGGTCGTTCTATCCACCGCCACTTAGATGGAGGAGGACGAGAGGCTGCATCGTCTATGCCCAGTGCGGGCCCTACGAGTGTACATGGACAGGGTGGCTCCCTTCAGGAAGGGCAGCCAGATGTTTTGTGGCCTGGGGTGTTAGCGTAAAGGGAGAACCGGTCACTAAGGTGCGGTTGTCCCAATGGATCATGGAGGCCATACAGATGGCTTACTCCACGGCTGGGTCAGTGCCACCAGTGGGGTTAAGGGCACACTCCACCTGAGGTATTTCGACATCCTGGGCGCTCTACGGAGGTATCTCGATACAGGATGTCTCTACGACGGCAAGTTGGTCTTCGCCTTCGACTTTTGCTAGGTTCTATAACCTGGATGTAACAGAACCTAATGTGGCACATGCGATCCTGCAGGTTGCTTCCCGGTGAGGCATGTCCTTTAAGATATATATATATATATATATATATATATATATATATATATATATATAAATAAGGGAAGCAAGTATATAATATATATGTATATGTACGTATATATGTATATATGTAAACACATAAGTGAATAAACAGTCAACCTAGCTCTATATACCTTGAAGCCTGTATATTAGCGACTAGGATAAGACTGAGGCCAGAACTCATGAGACGGCTGGGACCGTCAGTGGTTAGGCCTCGGGGCACGTAAGATGACGTGGTTCATCGGCTCCTTAAGGTAGGAACAGGGACCATGTGGACGGGTCCATTTGGTTCCGCCTCTTATCAAAGTCAAAAGGTCGGTGACCTTCTGACCTCGAAATGGTTGTCTCATAGCCTAGGGGACGTGACCGTCACACCTGGGACGTCACAGTCCGGGGACACACATGAGGACGGGTGTGTACTTCAGTGATTTGAAGGGAGTTTATTAGGTCTCCCATAGTGAATTGATTCACGAGTAGACTTTAATATAACTGGAGGTTATGCAATAACCATGGTTATATAAAGGATATGAGTGAATCAATTCACCAAATTGCCCTTCTAGCTTGTTAACGGCAGAAGGAGAAAGTATTACCGAATGACGTCCAGACAGCAGTGCAGGCACTTATAGCCTCGGGGGAGGGACTTGCACTGCGTCATGACGTAAAGCCCGTTCTAATACCATTAGAACGTGAGTGTATAAGATTTCTTCTGTCTTACGTCCAAGAATGGACATAACCCATAGTGAATTGATTCACTCATATCCTTTATATAACCATGGTTATTGCATAACCTCCAGTTAATTTCTCCTGCCTTCTGTCCTGTGTGATTTATCCTTCCAAGCCCCAAGCCCACTATACCATGTAGGCCTACTATACATCCTGCGTCTACTACATCCTGTAGTTCACTTAAGAAATAAAAGTATTGTTACAAGTAGCTTTTATTTTGAAGAGGAAGAGGAAGTTGTTTCGGTTGTAGCCAGTTACCATGACAGTGGCAGTGGTGCCGGGTGGTAGTGGAATAATAAAAACAACACGCTTTTAGCCAAAGTTCATAAAAACCGCATGCGTCTATGACTTAAACAATGTAGGCTAAACACTTTGGAATTACGTTAAACATGGTATATCCTCCGTGGCGGCGTCATTAGGTGAGTACTAGTAAATGAATTGTTACGTTTCATAGTATCATCAGTGGTGTATGGATGGGGCCTGGATGTGACAGCTGACAGCAATCAGCTGTTCATCAGCGTGTCAAACAGCACCATAGTGTTGACTATAGGTTACAATCTGCCCACCATATCAATCCCACAAGTTTGTGGCACCTTTTGGTGACCACCTTGTCTAAAACTACAGAAGTCATACTAAGTTGTCAAAATAAATAACATTTAAAGTCATAGCCAGGCCTACTAATAGGCAACAGTCTGTCACCAAAAAACAGCATACGTAGGCTACACTGCTGTTAGAAAAACACAATATGCTGCACAGAGATATTTGAGATGATGAGATTGAGCAAGTGGACATTTTTGGCATATGGGTCGTGCTACAGGAAAGAAAGCCATGATGGGGTCACCAAAGGTTTCGTCCTCCTGGGATCACAAAGGTGCACACTGCACAGCACATTCGGTGTCAATATAGTAGTTAGTTATAGTAGTTTTGTTGGACAGAAATACCAACATTGCCAGAGTGGTTTAAGAGGACCTGAGTGTCTTTAGCAGTAGTACTGCCTGAAGGTCATATACCGGTATGCACCACAATATATCATACCAGGTCAAGCGGAGAGTGTGTGTTTAGGTGCCTGACCATATTCTTAGTAAGCCTTGCAGATACAAACTCTGGCCCATTACAGCCATATAGCT
The DNA here is from genome assembly GCF_963924005.1 of Protomyctophum bolini. Taxonomy (NCBI): domain Eukaryota; kingdom Metazoa; phylum Chordata; class Actinopteri; order Myctophiformes; family Myctophidae; genus Protomyctophum; species Protomyctophum bolini. Next base: position 8,708,280 of record NC_137884.1, on the reverse strand, counting down.
GCAATCCACAAGTTTCATATTGTGTCCCGGGATCAACCTACTGCTCGCAGCTCGTGCGAGAGTTGTCTCGTGTAGCCAGACAGACAACTATTCCACGATCTCTGAATGCTATATAGAGTCTGGAAACGAACTAGCCATCTTAGCTTCAACATTCAACACACTGTTCTGCTTCGAGTAGGACTCGTTTTGGCCGCTGCACCAAGTGAGGGTCTAGTCAGTCTGGCCACGCGAGACTAGTGTGAGGGGAACGCTCCCCTTGGTCAGGGGATTGTGCTCATATGATTCAGGCAGTACTACTTGTCCACCAGTAGGTGTCCTACCCCAGGGGAGACCACCTCTAACCTCTACAGATGTACCAGTTATATGTACCATATAGTTTAGATGAAATGTTTTATTCACAATGTGTGTGACATCATCATCGTACCCAGAAGTTTTGCGGGAGAGCCTATACTGAGTGGCAAAAAAACTACTTTTTGGCCTTGACAGCCCATACATCCAAACAGAAAAGTCTGATTGCATTAAATGACGTTAAACGATGTTAAACTCACTTTGCCACTCACTTTGCCATTCGATTTGCCACTCACTTTTTGCATGCGCATACCCTCTATACGTTCCGGATTGCAGCTTTATGTTCCAAACTGTGCTGTTCTCCAGTGCTGCAAGCAGTTGTGTTTATTCATACAGGCACTTGATCACACCTGCACTTTCTATCTCCGACTTCCAGTTTGCTCCACCAATAAAACAAAAACGCCTTAAAATATTCTTAAAATATATGCTATGAAAAACTATATTAGAAAGTATGTTTGTGTCTTTGTGCATATTGTTCAGCTCTTCCCTGGATGCTTGACAGATAGCCGACGAGGTCCGTGGATAGACTAGAGGAAGCAAAGTTTTGAATAGTGAATGGGCTTCCTTGGGAGAGCAGGACAGAGTGGGGAGAGGGGAGGCATGGAAACAGAGGCAAGCAAAGAACATATGACAGACACTGTAGATAGGGACAGAATAATGAATAAATGTGCGTGTGTGTAGTAATGGGTGTTTTTACAGTGAATGTGGTGTAGCTGTCCATTAAGTTTTCCCAGAGGCTTCAGTCACAGCACTAGCCACTGTAATTTAATTATGTTATTATGTTAAATTTAATTCAATTCAATTCAACTTTACTCACAGTCTACATTGCACGAAAGGGCACAGTGAACCGAAAACATAATTTTCTTTGGGTTACACAGTGCAGAATACAGACATGAACAACAGCACTACAGGCAAAACAAGCAAGACAACCTACAGTAATGGCATATACATACATTGCAGTACATTATCAGGTATTTGTTGAATTTGAGTATTGCAATGATAATCATAAAACCATAGTATAAAGTGCTGAGTGCATATGCAATTTTGGTGCATACATCTGTGGGTGGCACACTTCAAAGCATACCAAATTGCGCGCACATTGACTGTGTGTGCTAGGCTAAAGAAACTAATATTATATTTAATGAAGATCCCGTGAAGATCGAAACATCGTCTCAATAAAATCGAATAGAGTGTTATTTCACTTGGAATGTCAGGGGCAGTATTGCAGTTGCTGTACCGCACTGTTGCATGTCCACTGCACTGTTGCACGTCCCACTGGAGACCCACGGGCAGACCAAGGACCAGATCGAGGGATTTACATCTCCACATTGGCCTTGGAACGCCTCGGGATCCCCAAGGAGGAAGTGACTAATGTTGCTCTGGAGAGGGAAGTCTGGAGCTCTATGGTGGAGCTAGATATACTGTTAGATAGACCGATAGACTATGGGTAAGCGGTTGAAGATGGATGGATGAGACGGTGTGTGGGCTCTACCTCGTTTGATAAATAGGTGGCACACTGACAGCATGTGCTTCGTATTTTAAATTATTTTTTGCAATATGAGGCAATCAGTTGCCTGTGTGCCTCAGGCAGCTGAATTTACAGAGTTCATCTACAGAGTAGATGAACTGGCCTCCCACCAGAGGTTCTGGGCTCAGAGTGCTCTGGAGCGAGGCCCCCTGAACCCATCAGAAGCTGCAAGGGGTGGTGCTCTGTGGCCTTCAGACCTTCACACAGTAGTTAACAGAAGGAATTTCCCTTTTAGGATCCATATAGAAATATGTGTATGTGCTCAGGCGCGCGTGCTTGTGTGTTTCTCAGTGGTGGAAGAAGTACTAAGAAATATACAAAAGTAGCAAGTTCACATGTATAAATGCTGTGTTACAAGTAAAAGTCTTGCAATGAATATAATGGGGTGGGTGTGTGTGTGTGTGTGTGTGTGTGTGTGTGTGTGTGTGTGTTTGTTTTGGTCTAGGTGTCAATCCTTATTCTCTCTCTCGCACCATAGCAGAGTGTCAGCCAGCTCCGCAGTGGCTTTGAGGAAGTGTTAGATTAGGGCTTATGTTATTTGACTCGTTATCCCTTCTGTGCTTCCTAAAGACCCCTGGCAGCACCGTTCGGTTTTGGATCCTGAGCTCAGGGTCCGAAACCAAAGCTCCCAGGGGTCAAAAAGAAACTCCTATCACCCTCTGAAACACGCAAACGCTAGGTTGTTGATACAGCATGGTATATACACCCTTGGGACGAAGTCACTCAGTTGAAATGCACCACCTGGATTGGTAGCAGACTGAGTGAAGACGGTATTTATTTGTTTGTTGTGCTGATGTGGTGTTGGTATGTGAAGAGTAGAGGACACTGCTGAATGTCAAGTGTCAAACTGTGTTGGTGTACATACGTACACACACACACACACACACACACACACACACACGTGCACGCACGCACGCACACAAGCGCATGTTACTTTTACTTTGACTTTTGAGTGTGCTCAGAAAGGAACCCTGCTGTCAGAACAATGTTCAGGCTTTTTGGCTTGCCTGATACTAATTGTCTGAAAGTGTGTGTGCGTGCGTGTGTGATGCGTGCATGCATGCGTAAGTATGCACATGCATGTGTGTGTGTTTGCGTGCATGTTTAAGCCTGTTCCAGTGTGTGAACACTGAACAGTATAAGGCTGGCTATAAGCTGACTGGAGGGGTCAACCATAAGGTTATAGCATCAGTGGTAGGCATGTCTTGCCCATGTATGGACTCATTAGCGTTTGTGAACTCAGTTCAACTTTATTGTCATTCCACATCACTCACGTACACAGTTGACCAAAACAAAAACATTGACTTGGAATCATTACTTTTTCAGCTCAAGCTTGTTAGAGACAAACAATACCTAGTAGAAACATAACTTTCATTTCTTTCCCAGTGCTTTGCGGTGTCCCATGCTTTCTAAACTATAAATTAAGATCGGCGGTTGGATCGGCGGTGGTCCAAAACTGCTGATCCGACCGATACAGTGCTCATGACATGGAGATCACCGATCTGACCCACAGATATCTCCATACAGTATATCGGCATAAAATGGATGGAGGCAGACAGACGGACGGGTACAACGGATAGTCATGAGTACAATGGATGCAAGAGGTATTTCATGCTAGCCAACTTGCATAGATTCCCACTTTCGGTCCAATGAACACTGTAATATACAGTGAATGCCATTTACGGTACAAGCTCCGGACAGGAATACTTGGCTTTGAAGTAAAACAAAATGCTGAGCCAATGAGTGACCTAAAACTAACGTATTAATAATACATTCATAGTAACAGGCACAAATGTTGTCATCTGATGTACATGTATGCTCACTATGCATAAACACATGATGAAGTTGGCCAATGCAGGTATATACAGTACACCATACTTGAATTCAACTGCACGGACAGATGAGGAACAGATGGGTTGGGTTATTCTTTACATGAATGAATATTATGGAGACATACTAGATATAGTACAGGTTAAAATATAAAGGTTAAAAACCTATGACGGCATGACAGAAATAACTAGATATGCTGGCATCGTTGCTAGGTAACCGACCGTCGAGCAGATGGTAACATGGCCTTGGTGTCATGTGTGTATTGCGTTACAGGACAGCAAAGGTACCTGTGTGAGCCTATAGGGCAACCTTTAGCAAACCGTACGACCTGCGCAGTGACTGACGGTTTGTCATGGCTGTTTTTAGGTTGTCCACGCCTCGTATGTTCTTTCCCTAATGGCTTACTGGAAGTCCTAAATCTACAGTAGCTGTGAGTGCAAGCCAACATTTGAACTTGTTTTTTTAGATATCGTTGCCTAACTCTAAATAATGTTCATTTTTCAGGAAATGAAAAATATAATTTTTTAAGGAAATTAAGAAAACCTTTTATTCTTTGCAATACTGGTGTTGTGACTTTATATATTGTCAATTACTTCCATGAGAGGGAGAGAGGTTAGCTGTTTTAGCAGACAGTTTGAGGGTCCAATGGAGTTAAGAGGTTTTGTCCAATACGTTTTACTACTTTCCATTGGTTCAATATTTTCGAAACAACACACAGACATAAAGGGTGTTCAATAGCACTGATTTATGAAAGAATCAACGTTGACAATTGACATCAGTTAAAACTTTTCGGTATCGGCCAGAAATGTCACATCGATGTATCCCTAGTACATTGATGCCACCTTGACATTTGAGGTACGGGTGCGTGTTTGTGTGTGTATGTGTGTGCGTGTGCGTGCATGAGCATGCTGCTCATGTGTTTACATGAGCAGATGCGTGTGTGTGTGTGTGTGTGTGTGTGTGTGTGTGTGTGTACATGCGTGTGTATGTTTTGTGAGGTTGCACTCTAGAATATAATTTGCAAGTAAAATGATGCTTATTCCTGAGGCCGAACCGAGATGTGTTTATGCTTGTTCTAAATAACATACTACTAGGGGGTTGGCTCCGGAACTGCAATGTGGTCTAGTCATATTGTCAGTCATGTAACAATGTGTAGTGTGTGTGTGTGTGTGTCACTGGTAGCATTATGCCACATTTTACTGTATGTCGCTGAGAGAGGAGAGGAGAGTGTTGACATCGAGGAAGATGTTGACAGAAAGAGTGAGAGATAATGGGTTAGAAGAAAGAAAGAAGGTTTCAGGCATTTGAAGCAAATAATGTGACAGAGAGAGAGAGTGTGAGAGATTAGAAAGAGAGACAAAAGCAGAGAGGAGGTTCTTGCCAGGACTTTCAGCAGTTCTCCAGTAAAGTGGCACCATGGCCTGCATTGCTAAACAGGCCTGCTCTCAATCACTGCAGTGCATACTAAATCTAAAACATACACCCACACCCACACGCGCAAGCACGCGCGTGCGCAGACAGACAGACAGACAGACAGACAGACAGACAGACAGGAAATAGAAAGGTGAGACAGACAGGAAATATAAAGGAGAGGTCGCACAGCTCATAGTCACGATGCCAAAAATGCTTTTTATTGGATTACCATTTACCAACGTTTCGACAAACAAGTTTCCTTCTTCAGGTTATAAACAGACCTCGATACGTCCTTTCAGGAAGTAGTGGTCTGTTTATTAGCCTTAGCCCAGCTGTTGTAAACATACCCAAATCAGTATATTATTTTATTTCAAGGTTCACCTAAATATTGATTGTCCTTCATGCTCTCTCTGTCTCCCCATGGTCTTCATCATATTACATTGAAATAGTGAGTGCAGTGTTTTTTTCCTGTTTAGCTACTGTTTTATGGTCATCTAAGAGCTTGATCTAAGACCAAATCTACCCTGCAATCCTCCCCTCCCTCCTACCCAACCCCCTTTGGTTCGCCATGCAGCTAAAACTTCCCACATTTATTTTCCTTTTTATCCAGCAGACTTGAAAGCCCATTAACCCCTCTACACATTCCTTCTCTCTCTCTCTCTCTCTACACACACTAACACATGGTTCCTGTCATGCACCGTGGCCTTTTACGTTAAAAGTAAAACATTGTTGGTTACATAAATTATGCTACATATGGGCCACTCTGACACTGGTGTCCAATAGGAGTGAAAGGTTGCTGGGATGATTCCAAGGGCATGTATATATATTTTATGCCTTATATATTTGAGTAAAGAGTGAAGGGTCGCACTCGGAGTGAAGATGAATCTGTTGCTTATTTCCCTGTCATGCCAAACAATGGGTGGGACAAACGTTTCGGATATCCAGCTTTCATTGTCGGTATCATTGTAGGATTATATATTGACATTGTCATGGGGTACAGTTCCCGTGTTCACAGCGCATTGTTAAGTCCACTTAAACCCTCTATTCCTAGTGGAATAGACCTGAGTTACAACTGTACTTGGACATCTATTTACATCTACACGTCTACGTGCACTAAATCTCCCCAGAATAGGGATGCTGGGCTTCAAGTCTGGATAACATGGTGGCATGGAAGATTGTTTTCTTCTACAGTGTCAAACAACAGCAGAAGGATGATGAAAGGGTAATGGCAAAAGGGCAATAGCTATTTGTTTCTGTGCAGAAGCTCTCATATGAGAAGTACCAGATGTTCTTGGCTGTACTCATTTGTATCACCACTCACAGAAGGACAACAGTAATATAATTCCAATTATTCCCTCATAGAACACAATGCCGCAGTGAATTCATCCATCGGTGCCAATGGAATGGGCTGTAGAGTTGGTGCAATGAGACAGACTTACCATTGTCCCATGAATACATCTATCTACAATACGTCTCTGTTGGTGTTATGGCCTCTCTAGAGCAGGATTGTGTTTGTATAAATCCAGCAGTCTGTTATGAAGTCAGTGAAATATGCCCTCATGCAGCGTAGTATTGGGTCCTGGGCCCCTGTATTAGTTTTGATTTATTAGACAGTGCAGGGTTAACCACTTTCAGATATATACAAGCTCATAATGCATCGTGTGGCAATGTGAGAATGTAGATCAAGAGGATTATGTTAATGCTGGACGGACGGACGGACCGTCTGTCCGACAGACAGACAGACAGACAGACAGACAGATGAAACACAACACAGGTCACATGGCATATTTGAACGTGGGACATGACTGGGTGGCCATGGTCATGATTACACGGTGCACGTTCCAACTGGGTTGGAACGTGCACCATTCAGACTAACGGGCACTCCTTCAGACTATGCTATCTCCCCGCGTCTGCTGTCAGAAGTCCGTGTCTAGTGGAAAATGTTTGCAGTCTGTAAATGATCTGATAGCCGCAGCCAGTGTTGTTGTGTTGTGGAAACGACACGGCAGGATGGGGACCACGGGCAGAGCAGGGGAAGGCTCGCAGCACCACCCAGTTCAGATGGGCGGAGGTGGTTCATGTTCCTTAAAGCAGGCCTGGAACCCGGGTGCTGTGCCAAGCAGGGCTGCCTGGCTGGGGCTGTGTGGCCGAGGTTTAACCTGCATGTCCACCCAAGGAGATAGCGGAAAAGACAGTCAACGTTCCACCGAGAACAGGTGGACAAGGTTATGTGGAAAGGGTGTGCTTGTGTGTGTGTGTGTGTGTGTGTGTGTGTGTGTGTGTGTGTGTGTGTGTGTGTGTGTGTGTGTGTGTGTGTGTGTGTGTGTGTGTGTGTGTGTGTGTGTGTGTGTGTGTGTGTGTGTGTGCGTGTGCGTGTGTGTATTGTATTGTGTGACTCATTCGTAACATGGTAGCAGTATATATCTGCAGGTTAGCAGGTACCGCAGCCATGGTGAGATCATGGGCAAAGTGGCATACAGTGAGTGCGTGTGTGTGCGTGCGTGCGTGCGTGTGTGCGTGCGCACACGCTGGTGGCTTAAAGATAGCAACAACTATTTATACATTTTGAAGTGTGGGATACAGTGACAACACACATACCAGCTACCGTGCTCCCCACTGACCTCCGCTTGTCTGTCACTTTGGCTCCACTGTCCGTCACCATGAGGTTATTATGAGTGGTATTATGGGAGCCCAAAAGATGGACACCTTATATTCATAACGTCAGCCAAATATACATTTTATTTCTTAAAACATTGATCGGGAAGGTCTATAGCTGTTCAATATTCAAAAAACACCTACAGTACAGGAATTTTGAGTGAAATTGACTAAAGAAAATACTGCTGGTGTAACAGAGTAGTGCTGCCTGAAGCCCAGAAGCCTAACTTCAACCATATTCCGAAGGCATTCCCCTTTGCATGAGCAGTATAGTAGTTGTTTCCCATGTGATGACCTGGATTCAAATCCAGGTGCTGGCATTACATTTAATTTCATTTTTCGCGCAGACGAAATGAAAGCCTGGGTATCGAGGCTACATTTAATTTAACACAGCTGATACGACAAGTGACTTTCAAAGACTGCCCACCCGGAGCCATGGCGGCTGAGATAACAAAACACTCTCAAAACTACTCTTGTCACCTGAAGGATAACTGTCAGTGATGAATCAAAGAAGTAATAACACTTGGAAATCTGTTGCAAGCCTTCTATGTTTCCTGTAAAATAGGATTGAAAGTCAAGAGTCCTCCTTGGTACCTGTAGAGCAACCCACTGCAATCAATAGAAACATAATATAGCTCCAGTGTTTGTTTCGTCTCTGAGATGAAGTGTTCATGAGCGCATTAATGCAACCCCCTTCATGCTGTAGATTACTTGTGAGGATCGCCTGGGCCTCAAAACGCCTGATTGGATTGCTCTCTTATTAAAGCAATATTATTCTAATATCTCACTAGACTCCTTCAATAAACATCCCGCTTATGTGTTTTCTCCTTTCTATGCCGAGAGGGAGGGTCGGAGGAGGACATGAGAAGTTTATTGTGTTATTACTCTCAGAGAAGAACAGCAAAATCTAGAGTGTTGTTTTAACTCTGACTCCGTCCACACTAAAGCACTATAAAATCGTTCTAGCTCAAGTGGATGGCAGAGTCCACACCACAACTGTGACGACAACGGTGGTGAACAATATGTGGATACAGGGCTTGGTTTGGACGGCCCTTTAGGCTGGATTACACCAACAGGAAAAAGCATAAATAGGATAAATAGGATATAAATAATAATAGGATAAAGCATAGTTTAGGCCTAATGAAGGATTTGTTGATCTAGGTTTGATTTGAGCTGTGTTGCACCACTTAAATGTAAGCATTGCTTTAACAAATCAGTGTGCGATTAATTTGGATTTTCTGCCATGATGGATTGGTCAGTGTAAATAACGTGGACACTTCTTGGTGGTCCAAATGCCACAAAGCCATTGTGTGTAGGCCTTTAAGTTTAAAGACGAGGTGCAATGGCTTTTTGGGGCATTTTAATTTGTAGTTGTCTCCATCAGGCCGAAGGCATGGGTATGTTTTGCACTCCGTCCGTGTGTCCGTCCGTCCGTTAACAGCTAATCTCTGGCACCGGCGTTAACCCGGTAGATGCCAAACTTTGCACACACACTCCTAGAATGCCAACGACAAACCTCTGCCCCAATTTTTCCAGAATGGCCTGTTATAGCGCCACCAGGATGCAGACTTTTGTAAAACACCTTTTTAGTTATTACTCCTCCAGATTCTGTCTAAAAATCCCGCAAATCGTTACACTGTATCTTTATAGTCGTGTGCTCAAAGTATACAGTATATGGCTGCATAGTTTCATTATATAGATATTCCACTGTTACGTTCTTAGCTTACTTTCTATGTATATGTGATGTATTGCCATGCTTTTGCAGACACTTTCCTACTAGGTTGAGGAATAAATTCCACCCTTTTCACATTTTGTTCCATTTTTGGAACAAAATGTGACCTGACCTGGCCTGGTGGAGACCTGTTTCCCCCCCTTGAGGGGCACTTTTTCTAGTTTCTAACTTATAATGTTTTCAGATACATATTTTAGCATGCTGGTTAAGTTTAAAATTAGTAATACACTGTCTGGATGGCACCTTGAATGAGATTAAAAACTGAGTAGTTCTGTAATCAAAACCAGCTGTGTTTGGAGGAATACGCAGCAATGGGAATAAAACAGGTAAATTAAATCAAGATTCTTTCGAGCCGGAGCCTCTACACGTCATCATCACGCAGCACGTTTTCGTTCAAAGAAAGTAATTAAAATTTGATGTGTATGGACTTTGATATAAAAATACACACAAATGGAAAATTTCCCCATTGTTTTAGCATCTATTGTTAGGTATGCCCATATGATGTCCATGGATATGCTCTAAAACTTTACATGAACACTCACACAGGATGTTGCTGTGTGAAGGACAGTTCTGGGCCTGGGCCCAGTTTGGTCTTTTATATTTCTTCTGTCTCCCCACAATGAAATAGTCTAACCAGAGATGGAAAATATGGAATGGGCACACCACCAGAATGGAAAAGAGAAGGTCTAAAAGAGGCAACAGCTGAATGCTAGTCAGATAAATGAATGAAAAGTTTTAGTTTCTCTCTTCTGTTTCTTTTCTCCTGATTGTGTGCGGAGCTGTTTATTTTTCCCCAACGCTCAATTTACAACAGAATAACATACAATTGTCTACCACATGGCTTGTATATAATGTTGAGTTGTATTGGAAGTTGTGTCTCTCTGTACAAAACCATTACATGGATTTGTTTTCAAAGAGTGCAGCAGACAGTCTTTTTCATAATGAAATAATAATGTTTGTGTCTGCGAACTTGGCTCCACACTACGCGGCAGGCAGGCGGGTGAACGAGCGCTGGAAGAATAATTGCATGTTTGAGATTTGAATCTGGGCTTGGAGATGGGGGAGCGGGGAGGGGGGGGTTGGTTGGCAAAGGGAGGAGGAGGAGGGGAGAGAAGGAGGGGATAGGATTGGAGCTGGAGCTGGTTAACAGGCCATTGTGACGTTCCCTTCTGATGTGGCCTGGCTCCCACATGGAAGCGTTTAGTGGCCCCCGGGTTCACAGTGAACGGCGGAGGAGGACTGAGAAAACAAGACTGCAGGAGAAAGAGAGAGAGAGGAAGAAATAGCCAGAGACAGAGACATGTGGAGGGGGGGAGGAGAAAAGAAGAAGGGAAGATATACTCACGGTAGAAATTCAAAGGATGTGATCTAGGGTGGAACTATAGAGAACAACCAGACGGAATTAAAGTAAACAGGCTTACAACTTTGGGACTGATTTAATGACTTCTCTTCCCCGAGGGGGATTTACATTCCCTCCCTTGCTCAACCCTTGCCTTCTCTCTCTCTCTCTTTCTCCCTCCCTCTAGCTTTGGCCCGCTTCCCCTCATTCCCCTGCTCTCTCTCTCTCTCTCTCTCTCTCTCTCTCGCTCTCTCTCTCTCTCTCTCCCTCCATCCCTATACGCTCATCTCCCTCGTGTTTTCCCTGCTTATCCAGCGCTCCAATGGATAAACATGACAGAGGGGCCGAGGCCAGGGTCTGTCTCATGTGCTTTCATGTGTTTTCATGTCTCCAACTTCATCTGTCAAATAAACACACAGTGCATGTGCGCACACGCACACACACACACACACACACACACACACACACACACACACACACACACACACACACACACACACGGTACGCACGCACGCACGCACGCACACTAACATGCTCACAGATAGCCAGTCTGATTGATTGCAGGTTTCTCACTCCCTATGGCCCTTTTTTAAACCAGTCCCTTGACTTGAAGTGCTCTCGGGAGGTTCCCTCGTCAGGAAGTGCCCCTCCAGCTGAATCAAGTTCCCTTGATTAGGGTGCTGGGTATTTTAAAAAATGCACTCGCCCTCAGAAACAGGAAACAGACACCATTGTCTGGTCGCGTTTTCCATGCGGACACAGATCAGGGCTGTACAAGGCAATCGAGTCTAGATCGGCATAGACTCGCTCTTGAGGGCTTTATAAGCCACTTACACTCAAGGCTGCTTGGTTTCGTACGACACTTTATGACGCAGCCTCGTGTGAACGTGCACATCGAGGGCAAGTGTGTGTAGGGCGAGTGGTGAGGAGGCCGTATGTCTCCCTCAGAAGCCCAGCCCCAGCCCACTCCCAAAAACCTACTTTAACTTTACTTTAAGTCAGTGACAGACAACAGGAAAGTTTAATTGAAACTTGGCTGCTCTGGTGGCCTTTACCAGTTGCCTCCAATAATGTGTACGCAAACATTGTCAGTGTTAGCTCAGCTTGAACTCTTGACAGTGTAAAAATTGGTCCATTTGAACATTGAACATTTGCCATTCTTCATACTGTTTTACTGGATGTGCAGAATATGCGGTAGCTGGGCTTCAACTGGCTCATGCTCTTCATGTGATAACCACCCCCATGGGCCCTCTACAGCACAGTCTAATAAAGCAGAAGAAAATCACCTTTAAAACCAGGCCATTCTTTATTAAAGAGAGTGAAACACATATGAAACATATTGACTGGAATTTGTTTTGCTCCAGGGGACTGAGTTCATCATTACACAGTAAATGAAAAACATAAACATATTGTTTCTATGAGAGTCTTGGATGGTGGGTTGGTGGTTTTAGAGTAGACTGTCTGGACTGACTGTCCTGAACTTGTGCTGAGTAATTAGTGGTCTTGAGGCTTGTTATTAAGAAAATAAGCATTCTTGTCTCGTATTATTTTACCCCATGTTGATCATTGTATCATATTCAATTCACCAAACATTGCTGTAACCTCCTCGATACTCCACAGGAACCACTGAGGGAAAAGTCCTTGTTCTGATCTAGATGCACGCACTGAACCAATGTTTTATGTATAGGATAAGCCTAAGCCCTATTTTTTGTTGTTTATTTCATTATAATTCATTAGTTCATAGTAGAGTTCATGGGATTACAAGTTATATAAAGTTCATGCATTAGACAAGTGTATTTCATTGTGTCATATTGTTCTATGTAATGTTCGTCTTTTCTACAAAGATTGCCTGCCAAAGACAACACATACAGTACAGAGCTATAGCTCCACTGTATAACTATAATTCTGGAAGCCAGGAAGCCAATTCATCCTGTATTGTGAATGATGACGCCGGCTGTGACAGAATCATGTCTTAATACATGTGTTTAACTGTCTTGTTGCAGGTGAGATATCATGAAGTGGGTTAACTTAGAGTCTTAGACACATGAAGTAGTAAATAACCAGGGAGTATTTTGATAGTGGAGAAGTTGGCCGTGTATCTCCAGCATAGACTGTAAAAAATATATGGACAAAGCGTTCTCCGGGTCTGATATGGACGTAAGATGAAGCCTGTCAGTAAATCGCCATCTTTCTAGATCCGTTTGGGCCCAGCTGGCCATTGGCTGGCCCAGACAACGAGGCGGGACTTCCCCCCTTCTTCTTCGTTGGTTTTTCTTTTGACTCGAGCGGGGGGTGGTCCCGATCATAGACTGCAATGGTAGCCACGCCCCTCAGAACATACTCAACTTTATGGTCATTTTTTAAATAAATGGGACCATCATTTTCCAAAAAGAATATTATGACATGAGAAATGAGACTTTAAACTAGTCTCGCCGAAAGTATTCATGACCGCATGTTTGTTAAGGTAATACAGTCTAGGTGAAGTTGGGCACAAATACATGGACCTCTATGGAGATATGGGGTTTTTTGGGCCCAATGACACAACAGGCCATTATATGAACTTTCAGGAAGTCAGGATTTCCTACTGGCTTCACACAAATCCAGCCTCACTGCCCCCCTGGTCTCCAGTCCACAATGTTTGGTGTAGTAATGTTAGCAGTTTAGCTTACCAGCTAAAGTTAACATAGTGACTACAGAGCATGCTGCAGAGGCCCCAAGCTGCTACTGTGTGAGTGTTTTGTGAAGAATTAATTCATTTAAACTCACTGTAATACAATTTTAGAACCAATGTATTCATGTATTTTTGGTGTCATGAGTTTTTGTCGTTTTGTTTAAAACAAATTTGCGTTTGTGATATGTGTGTTATGTAGGCTAATGTTACGTTTATGTCCAGTTATAGTATTTGTCAGTCAACGAGAAAGCCAATACATGGCCTGACCTGTGTTATGAATGATGATGCAGCAGCAGGCTGGACAGAAAGTGTCTTCATAGTATTGTTTGTTTTGTTGTACCACACTGATATGGACTCAGTCATTCATTGAAGTGTGTAAATTATGCAAACTATTTGAAACAGAACTTTTATTTAACACCAGTCAAAACACCACATTTTTCAAATGGCCGAAATGTACAGTATAGCCTATTGGTATAATGACTGAAGTAGTTAATGTAAAATACTTTTTTGCTAAAGGCCAAAAGGGTGAAGGAATGAACTAGATTTTGTTTTATAATGGGTTGAATCTAGAGTTGCAACACCCTCCATTGACAGCCCATTCATCAAAATGGAAAAGTCTGATCTATCATCTGCAATGTTAAACTCACCAACATTGCAGCTGTAAGGCAAGCTTGAATTATCCTCTTTCAATCTGCAAAGCGTTTGTTTCATAACAATCTGAGATAGTGTTGCACTGTTGCCTGCTAATTACAGAGAGAGAGAGAGAGAGAGGCAGGGGGAGATTGGGAGAGGGGAGTTGCACCACTCAGTTCCCACGGGTGTGATTTCTTTCTAAGTGTTGGAGTTTGGAAGCGCTCGTCGAAAGTCACTGAACGCTGAACGGCCCTGCCTCCATGTAGTGGAGTAGAAGTAAAAAAAAATAACTAAAATATATAAATAAATACCTCAATTGTACTTTGAGTAAATGTATTTAGTTAATTCTGGTGGAACCAGATGGAAACCTTCAAAATGTTATAACACTTATGTCATGTCTCTCTCTCCCTCTCTCTCTCTCTCTCTCTCTCTGCCTACCTCCAGCTCCAGGACTCCGGTCAGCAGCGGGCGAGCAGGCGGAGGGCCATAGTGCTGATGGGTCAGCACGTTGCCACGGACACAGAGGTCCAGCTGTACCAGCGGGTTCTGGAGCAGCTGGGCTGCGAGGTCAGCCTGTCCAGATACGCAGAGACCAGCCCTGACCTCAGAACACAGCAGGACGGTGAGTGAGTGGGAACGTTGATCCCCGCCGACGAAATCACATCAATCTCAATATAGACCAGCGATGCTCAACCGCTTTCATTTAACGGACCCCAGTTTGATATGCATTAGGTCAAGGACCCCCGTTTGATCTGATTTGCATCTCCCTGGCTGGGACCCCAATCAGCGCTGTAATATTATCCTAAAGGTTTTAGAGAGTTTTTACACAAGATTGACTTGATTTGTCAGGTTTTGTGTGGTGCAACCACTCCAAGGAACAGCAATGTCCGTGTCCGCCTATGTGTTGTTCACCTATGTATGTGTTGGTTGATGAGCACCAGTATGAGTACCAGTAGGGGCGCTGTTGTGCCAGAAACAGTGAGAGAGAGACAGTGCTGCACTGTTGCCTGCTAATAGAGAGAGAGAGAGGGAGAGAGGGAGAGGGAGGAGGAGGAGAGAGGGGAGTTGCACCACTCGGTTCACACAGGTGTGATTTTTTAATTTCAGAGTTACAGACCAATGAGGATCCATTTGGTTCCTACAGTAACTATCAATCATTTATGTGGGGACCCCTGCTAGTTAGACGGGGGGGACGGATGGACGGACAGAGAGAAGACGCGTGGTTGAGAGAGAGAAGGTGGGGGTGTGAGGGAGAGAGGGAGAGAGAGGGGTGGGGGGAGGGAGGGAGGGAGAATGGAGTGAGATTAGATTAGAGTGAGAACATGTGAGAGCGCAGATGTGGGTGTCAAGAGAATCCGCTGTAATGAAAGACAAGATACTTGGAGTGAATGATGGTGTGAGGTGGAGGAGTGAGGGGGAGGAAGAGAGAGAGGGGTTGGAGAGGGCGCGTTTAAGAAGAACAATGAAAGAGGAATAATGATTAATCTGGCCAGTATATTGTGTGAATCTGGCCAGTGTGATGTCCTACTTCAAGGGTTTCGCGCAAAAGTAGCGCAAATAGTCGATCTACAAGCTTTTTTTTAAACTTTTGTATAGTGGTCAATTCTGTATGTGGGTTTTATAAATATATAACCAATGAAAAGTATTAACAAGAGCCTGGGACTAAATACCTGAAACACAGGTTATGTTTTTCATTTCCTACAAAGTCTCCACCTGAGTGCGATGATCCTGATGACGTGCACACGGTATTGAAAACAATATAAACTGGTTAATGTAGAGAGCAGAGTAGTCATTTGGAATTCTATGGGCCCCGTGGCATGCTGCATTGGAACCAAATGCATAATTAAATATTTATTAAACACAAAATACTTATTAAACAATGAAATCCTTTAAGAGCCCTGGCGTCAGCCCTGGGGTTCTTGGAAAGTTCACAACATCTCACTGCTATTTTACAGTCCGGGATAGAAAGCATCGTTCACTCGCATTGTGACTGAACGATGGCGAGAGATAGACAGAGACGGACATAAACCAATGGAGTATAGGGATGTGTAAAAGTGTCCGAAATGAAAATCGATTAGTGTAATTCAGTATTAATGATTAATCAATTAATGTAAAAAAAAAAAAAAAATAACCATAAAAAAAGCTTAAATTGTTGCCTTTGCAACAGATATTATTTTTGAGGGGCGCTTGCGTTTAAAACAAAGTAGTTTTACACTGTTTCCCAACTTTTCACAATCTTTCTCTCTGTCATACTGTCAGGCTGCTGCTCTCTGGGAGAGAAGTGAAGCATAATTTATACTGAAATGGGATGTGTATTTTTCTATTGGTGTTGCTTGCAGTATGTGATGTTGCAAGACAAACTGTATTTGAATGCTTAAGTCACTTGTTTTTCGGGAGTGAAATGCTGTGTTTTTTCTCACCTCTCCATGTTTTCCCAGCCTTTTGGTGGCTCTGTGGTCACAAGCTATGCTTTTGTAACATTGTGTGTGTGTGTGTGTGTGTGTGTGTGTGTGTGTGTGTGTGTGTGTGTGTGTGTGTGTGTGTGTGTGTGTGTGTGTGTGTGTGTGTGTGTGTGTGTGTGTGTGTGTGTGTGTGTGTGTGTGTGTGTGTGTGTGTGTGTGTGTGTGAGAGAGAGAGAGAGAGAGAGGCGAAGCTGAGCAGGTGGTGGTGGGGGTTAAATAGTTAACTGTTCTAGGGTGTGTACTGCTTGACTGTTTACTGTGTTTATGGGTGGAGCTGCATTCATACAAGTCAGCCCTATCCCCTCTGAGACAGTAAGACACAGAGGAAAAAAGGACATAGAAACAGACCAAACGCTATGAGAACCAGAAGGAAAAATAGAACAGAAGTGAGAGAGGAAATGGACTGTTTAAGGTGTGGCAACCTTAAAGTCCTCCCAGCTCCCAGTTCATACTTCATATAGGCAAGCTGATATACAGTGAAAGAACAGATGTTTAAAATGCTACGCACAGCCTAATGTACTGCTCCTCTCTAACAATGCATAATATGCCAAAAATGCAAGACTGTGTGTGCTATGGAGATAGTTTGGTATGTACACGTACAGTATGTATAGAAATATCATATATATGATATATTACATAGATATTCATAACGGCTAAGGGTCGATTCATACTCCTATTTTAGAGCCGAATAAAAGTCGGTTCGGCGCTGTAGAGCCTACAATTTGACGTCATTTGAGGTTCGGGGGGGCGGGTACCGTCCTAAAGTCGGCTCTTCGGTGCTACTGAAATTTTCTGACGAGCCGAAATCATTTCGGCACTACAGCGCCGAAACAGGAGTATGAATCGGCCCTAAGTCTCTGAGTATTTGCATTCATTAGTCTTGTGTGTATATCATTGTGATTTCCTGTCATATGTGACAGTGATGGGGGTTCAGTGCGCAGATCAGGCAGAGATGACTGACAGCTGTGTCTGCTACTCAGATCAAAGAGCCTGCAGATAATTAATGCTACTTTAGCACTGCCCCTAATGTCTTTACCATCAGTTGGAGGTCAGACTTGACTCTTTTACAGCCGTCACATAAAACCCCGACCCGGGCGACCCCACCCTGTCCCCTGCGGTCATCACCTTGGACTATGGTGCATTGTATGCACCATGATGTCACCGACACAACTGTACTTTAGTACATATTTGAGGTATTTGTACTTTACTTGAGTATTTCCAATTTCCATTACTTTTACTTCTACTCATTTTGGCCATTTGAAAATAGCCGAGCCACAAGCTCACAATGAGAAATCCTCCATTTGGTTTTATTTGTACACTCAGAGTTAAAATGCAAGACCACTTGGTTTGTGTGTACCTTGCCATGATGTAACATCTCATTCATCTCATTCTGGCCAATCACAATTTGCGTCCTCACTTTCCCATCTTCATTTTAGTCTTCAATGTTTGTGTTTACATAATTGCTCCAGGGATTAGAAATCGAAAATTGAAAATATGCTCCTGGGAGGCAATGGGAGGGAGGCAATGGCGATGCGTGATTGGATTGTATTGGCAAGCTTTCCCGAGATTCCTTGCGAAGCATTACGGAAGGGGATGTTCGTTAGGCCAATCAGAGGCGTAACTCCCTCTTTCCCAGCAGCACTTCCGAGTTTCTGCTTGACTTCGTCCTCCCGTTGGAGACGGGTCGCTCCAATGAACTGCAGCAGACAATGAGGCATATATTTTATCTATGATAAAAATGACAAAATGAACAGGAAGTTAACATTAATTTATATGTATACAAAAAAAGGCTTTATATCAGGGACAAAAAAGACAAGACAAAAAACCACATGACAAAAAAAAACATTTTGGAGTTATGAGGTTATGAGCACTACATGAGTTTTGAGTGCAGTTCGTCCATTACGTGCCATCTCCCTCAATTTGTACCTACTGTATTTATTATTTTTGAGGGGTTTTCCATCACTCCAAAATTGTTTCCTGGGCTGAATGTCACTGTGCCCCTTAGCCTTCAATGGAGCATAAATAAGGCTTAAGTAGGGGACACAGTGTTGGGAGAAGATAACTATCAAGCCCTACAAGGGGAAGGCTCCGCAGGTCGATATATATACGGCTATGCCGGCAGTTTCACGAGTCGACCCAGACTGAAGTAAACATATTAACCACCTCGATTTGACTAATACTTAGTTGACCGGATCGGCTCTGTACCTGCACCGCTGTTTTCTTCCCTCTACAGTCTACACCAAATCTAGTAGGCAGATATACTGTAGGCTGTTTCGGGGATGCTATAGGGTTTGAGGGGGTTATTGGGTTAAGCTTCGACAGGCGGCTTTTTCCTAATTCAGCTCGTAACAGACACAACAGACAATAGCATATCTGCCCATCAGTACAGTCCCTCTGCTATCAGATTGAATTTGTCTCAATGATATCGCGCAGAGAGGATAAATGGGAGCGTTCAGGAATGGAAGCCACGGAGTTCCTGGAACACGGAGATGTTTGATTAGATCACGTCTTATGACATTAGCCTTTTTATTGGCCGAGAATACAGCACGTTAGAGCTGTGGCCTGTAGTGCCACCGAGGGCCCCTCTGTGCAAAATTGTCCCCATAGTATAATTTGAGAAGTAGACACTGTGAGGACCATTTTCCTGGTTGTTTCAGAGATAGAGTTTCAATCTTATGGTTAAAGTGGAAGTTTAGAGATAGAGTTTCAATTAGAAAAAAGATTTGGGTTAGGCATTTAGAAGTTATGTTTAGAGATTCGAGATAGAGTAGTAAAGCGTCTTTGGGTACTCAGAAAAGCGCTATATAAGTTTGAGATATTATTATTATTATAGTGGTCATGCCTGATCAATACCTAGTTGCACTTGTGTCGACCATGCACCGAAGAATTGCTGATCTACGTCGCAGAGTGGGCGGCACATTGTGAGATTGTAGATCTACTACTTTTCGGCTTCAAATGCCCTCAATTCTTTTTTAATTGGCATTCGTGAAACTGATGTCACAAAATGTTCATGTCCTCATAAATACGGTCATTCAAGTGTGTGTGTGTGTGTGTGTGTGTGTGGTGGGGGTACATGCTTCTGCTTTGGATCACAGCTGACAGGGAGGGGTCAGAGGACGGGGCTCTGCTATCAGTCATCTTGTCTTCTCTCCTCTTTCCTCAGCTGTGCTAAAAGCTCTGCCGTATAAATTGGCACAAATTCATAAAATATGAACTCTCTCTCAATCTCTCTGTCTTTGTCTCTCTCTCGCTCTCACATAAGCGCACACGCACACACAAGCAGGTAAACCTGTGTGGTCAGCCATCTCTCTGTGTCGCCTGTCAGAGGTTTTGTTGGGAGCACTTCCTCTTATTCTCTGCACTCTCCGCACAAACAGCCCAAACCGCAGCCAGCAACACCAGCGTACTTCCTGCAATGATGCACACTCCATTCAACATGGCCCGCTCTCACCCTGCCTGCCTGCGCCTCTCTCTCTCTCTCTCTCTCTGTCTGCCTGTCTGTCTGAAATGCACTACCAAAAGCAAGGTCTTCACACATCCACAAAGAGATTGCAATAAGAGGTGTTATCACCTGCTCCACTACTTTTGTGGTCTACCTTATTAAGTGCCCATGTGGACTAGCATACATAGGTAAGACCATTAGAGCCCTCCGAACTCGTATAAGCGAACATACAGTAGAAGTAACATTAGGTGTGGCGATGAGAAAAACCCTGTAGCAGCCCATTTAAAAAAGTGTGGACATTAGGTGGTGAAATGTCACATATTTGTACAAGGTGCGCACACTGTTTCTTCCGACCCAAATCCCTGATGTCCCTATTTCCTGCCCGTCTGTCTGTGTGACTGTCTGTCTCTCTGCCTCGCAAGTTTTTCTTTAGCGTTGTTGAGTTCACACATTTTTGGGTTGTGGCTGCCTTTAATTATTTTTGCCTTTTTGTGGGTATGCTTGCGTGCATGGGTGCGTGCGTGCGTGCGTGCGTGTGCATGCAATCTTATGAATTAAATCGTGTTCTCTTCATCTTTTTCCGGAAAATTAAAAGGCAAATATTTTCTGTGTGTGTCTTTCAGGATTGAGCGTGTGGTCCATCCTGGTGTGTCTCAGCACTTCAGAGAAGAGTTGTCTCAGAAGAGTCTTCCTCCCACGACTGGCTCCACAACAGAGGGTGAGACTGTCTTCTTCTCCAGCGTTACCTTTCTAGCCCGTACTGGAATGACAGGGATTTGTATACTGAATGTTCTGTTCTGTTCTGTTCTGTTCTGTTCTGTTCTGTTCTTTGTGAATTATTTTCGGTGCCAGACAAACAGGAGAGAAGCCAGACAAATGGGAGAGAATTTAAGTGTGGTTGCCAAAACAAAAAAGTCTGTCCCTGCTTGGTTCTGATTTCCCTGCCCCTGAAGTTGTGGGGCACCAATCAGGGCCCAGTATGCAAATATGGGAGGCTTTTTATTTTAATCCGCCCCTTGGAAATGCAGGTCCGACACAGAGATACCTGTGCAGTCTGGCCATGCCAGGCTAGGCCTTAGAACACTCCATGTTCAATACAATTTCCCAATGCTCCTAAATATAAAATGTGAATTATAATATGCATGTCAACTTCAGATGTTTACGACATTCAATGTTGTGAATTTTCTCTGTGCTGTCTAAATGGCAGCTTCTGGTGGACAGTCCCCATTCACTGCATCCACAATGAGACACAGGTGTTTTCCATCATCACCACTTAACACATTGGCCAATCACAGTTTGGGTGTGCCCTATATAAGCAGCAACTCAATCCACAGCCCTCACTCACTCTCCAGCCTTCACTCATGAGTCATGCCACATGCAGTGCTCACTGAGTCTACAGCTTCAACCCAGTCAGCCATGCGTACTTGAACTATGTAAGACTTTGTTCTGTCTTGATTGTATTGCGCTTGATTCTATATGCTTGCCATGCTAGTGTCTAAATGCCCAGAGTTGTATATTTGACTTGCTTTGCAATGTAGCCTATCATCATAATGGTCTATTTATTGTCTAAATTAAATGTTAGATGTTAATGTTATTCCATTTCTTTGCTTTGTCAGACACTATTGCTTAATGGAGAATAAAATTGTCAACCATTGAGTCTTTTGCATGACCTGACCAGGGAACGAACCCACAGTACAGTTAGTACAGCCCAACAACGCTTTGTTCCCACTCAATTTAAGCAAAGTGTCATTACTTCCAATGCAATGTTGAAATGAGTCACTAATTTGTGCAGGACGTCCTGTTCGCCATATCTGTAATGCTGCATAGGCCTGCCGCCTAGTGCCTACTGTGCTTTTTTTTGGGGGGGTATAAAAATACATTGATTATACTTGCATATTCTCTTTAATGTTTTGAAGTGTCCCCCCCACCTGCTGTATTCAGTACAGGGTGTAAATATAAAGCGACTAATGCAAAAAATAATTAAGATGCATATCATGTGACCAGGAATGCTGTTTTACATGGTGTTGTAGTCTAATATGGCTTCCCACGTGCCTTGGGTGAAGCTGGAAGTGACTGTGAAATAAGAGCCATTAAGAGAATTCTTTTCACAAGCTCAGCCTCTGACAGTCTCAGAGAGAGAGAGAGAGAGAGAGGGGGGTGTTTGAACTCCGACAAGGCTCCTAGATGTTAAAGTCCTCCCGACTGTATGCTAACCACTGACCCTTCATCACCTGTCCTGTGACATCAATTCCCAACCTGTGGCCCGGGTCCCACTGGTGGGCTGTGAGGATATTGCTAGTGGGTCCCCAAATCATTAGTTAACCACATAAACCCTCAATAGTTTAGAAATGTGTGCTTTGTCTGCTCTTTTTTTTTTTACCCTACTATACCAAACCTCTTTGCAGAAAATAGACAATCTGCAAGTTTGCGAACCTGTTATTTACATTTGATCAAGTATGAAATAGGATTTAAATGTACAAAATAATTTAGCTGGAGACCCCCTGCAAAGGATCCCCTATTGGTCCCCGAACCGCATTTTGAGAACCTCTAAAAATGTAATGCTTAGAGCTATTAATTTAAATAAAAATGTTAATGTTCAAAACCTGTGGTTTTCAGTATTTCAAAAAGGATGTATTTAGAAGAGAATTATCTGCAATGACAATAATAAAAACTGAACTAAAAGGCAATGGTTGCAGTGCCATTGCTTTGGTCATACATTTGTATTGACCTATCGCTGGCCTACCTTTTCTTAGGTCAACATGATCCCTGGGATACTTGAGGCTTTCTCTGAGACCAGTGGGGGGCGCTGTCGATTCCACACCCGCACACACCTGACAGGTGAGTCCATGGCTATCACAGAGAGATGAACGAACACACCTGACAGGTGAGTCCATGGCTATCACAGAGAGATGAACGAACACACCTGACAGGTGAGTCCATGGCTATCACAGAGAGATGAACGAACACACCTGACAGGTGAGTCCATGGCTATCACAGAGAGATGAACGAGGCCAGTTGTTTTGCCTTATGCGGACTATGTGAATCACACGAAGATTGGATGTGATGGAGTTTGACAGTGGTTTGTCAGCAGAAATCAATGCACTGTCACTGCCTGTAGGTCTGCTGCACAGAGAGAAAGGATGCACACCACATATCAACGCCTGTTACACAACAAGCGACAAAAATGCACGCACGCACTCACACATTCAGCACCCTCTGGAAAAGGTTAAGCAAGGGGAAAAGATTTGGTGTTTGCTTTTTACAACAGTTGGCTCACTTAGTAAGGCTTGCTCAACAATTTACCCCCGAAGTAAGGTCACATGAACAACAAATGGCCCAGAAGTAATGTCACGTGATCTTAGCCTCCTGATTCTGTTAGAAGGATAACGATCTCACACATCATTAGCAATCCCTGGCAATGGCTGAGTGGGTACGACTTCCACCTCCCAGGCCATCTGGTTCAGCACTGTGAAAGTTGATCAATCACTGGGTGTGTACATGGGTAGCAAAATGCGTACACACAGGTGGATCTTATTGTTGTAGACACTACATTAAGATGAGGGTTGAATGAATGAAGCCCTGACGGGATCAGGCAAAATGGATAACTTTAACAGATGAACATTTTGTCCCTTCATATGAATATCCATACAAAAAGCAGACAAGGAAGTTTCCAGTCAGCCAGAGTAAAACTCAAAGAGCGCAGACGGAGTTGAGGCGTTGGAACCAATCGTAGGGAGGATGTGTCTAGTGCTCTCCCAACATCTGCTCACATGTGACGGGCCTCCTCTTGTCCCGGTGCGCACAGCATGAAGACGGCTAACCAGCCAAGACAAAAACTCTGTAATTACACATAACGATTTCAGAGAGGCACACAATCGACGCAGCACTCTTCAGGTCCACCGGGCGAGCTGCATGACGAGTCGGAACCGAGAAAGTCTTTGAGGCAGATAATAGTTATTTTGTCTTTGCCTGCATTGGCCCCACTTATCTTCATTATC
This sequence comes from Protomyctophum bolini, assembly GCF_963924005.1. Classification (NCBI taxonomy): domain Eukaryota; kingdom Metazoa; phylum Chordata; class Actinopteri; order Myctophiformes; family Myctophidae; genus Protomyctophum; species Protomyctophum bolini. Next base: position 8,684,229 of record NC_137884.1, on the reverse strand, counting down.
CCAGAGGAAGTCCAACAAGGCTTTACAACGGCCTATTCTGTTTGGTGGCCCTTCATTTACCCCTGCTCTGTTGTCCATTCATCGCCCCCCCCCCCAAACACCATCCCTACAACAATATCCTCTTTTCTTTTGGCTGCGCTCCCGCGCAAATGTTGACAGAACTGGCAAAGTCTAAAGCATGCGCTGCGGGCCACAGTTGAAAAAGCAGTGCTTTCTTTTCCGACACTGTACTGTCCCGGTCCTCGCCTCCGCAAGCCCTCCTCCACTGCCTGATTCTGAAGCCCCCTTTCAATTCAATTGTCACAATTAGGAATAAGACACATGAAGGCGAATGTCCTCGGCGGAAAACAAAACGCGTGAGTCAGACATAATGACAAGCAGCCGTCACCGCTGCATGCTGGGGCTGTTTGTTTTTCCACTGAGGCTGCCCCCCCCCCTCCCCAAACCCCTGGCTCAGGGAGAGGGAATATTTGTTCGGTTTTCCTGGTTCAGCCACATCTCGGAAGGCCAAGAGTTCAAGTAGTCATTTTTCAGAAATGTTATTTTCCTGTTGCTGCTGATGAAGCCCGGTTTATACATAGTTGCGCGGTGGGTGTCGCACCACGGGAGAATGGTGGATCTACTACAGGCTCTCAGCCTGTATGATCCGCTGTTTTCGGTGCGTGACGCCCGCAACCAGCCAGTATAACCCGGGCTTAAAAATGTGGAAAATGTGCACAACTTTCAGCATGTGGCCAGTGCTTTGTCTTGTGTAGTTTCTGCCCACGCTGATGTGCGTCCGAAAACAACACTATCAGGGAGTGGGAGAGGCTCTGGGGTCATGTCCAAGTTCGACAGAGGTTCAGGGAGGTGCAGCCAAGCCCATATATCATGGAGTCACATATCAGGGAATTTCATTAACGTGTGTCTGGCGGGGGAGGTCGACCTGCTAACAAAGCCTGTAGATTTGCCGCTCAGAGAAAGCATGTGCACCACCGATCAACAACTACAATATACACTCACACGCACGCAACCATCGCAACTGTGTACGTTTATGCACACACACACACACACACACGCACACACACACACACACACTTCTGTTCAGCTCCTTGAAAAGCATGAAGATTGTTATATAGGACAGTCAAATACAGTATAAAACACAATCACAGCCCAGCACAATCCATGGAACACATGGGAATAACAGCACTCCGAAAGACTTTAAAACACAAAGCAAGTCTTGACCTCAATTACACACATACTATTTTTATTCTTGGACATATCAACTTTCAACCACTTGCCTAACACTGTCTAATGATTGGTGCTGATTTGGCAAACCCCACCCACCTGTTACCCCTTGTTGATTAAAACTAATATAAGAACTATGTGCAGCGATTGTTTACCGAGGTCTTTTTGTCATTGTATCACCCTCAGAATCTCCATTACCCATGAGGCCCTCAGCCTGCACACCAACCAATGGGAAGCTTGCAGTATCTTCCGATGACACTGGTCATGGCAGGTCAGTTGTACAAAACAACACACAATGTATGTTTTAACCACTTAAGGCACATTTCATACTTTGAATCTTTTCGGAATTAGTGAAAATGGGTGATCAAAATGAACTGCTTCCATGCCTTATTACATGTCAATTTAAGTTCTGCTTCAATGTGTAATGTAGCCATCTCAAATAGCACTTCCACAGCAAAAAATACACAAGTATACAAGATGCCAGTTGGAGAGTACCTGTAGGCTAATAGCAATTACCTCTCCACCAACTGAGAAAAAAAAGTAAAAACAAATAAGGTTTTTGAGACATTGACACATGAAGAAAATGATAAGGGACAGCTTCAGTGACTCCACAGACTCAACTGTGTGTGTGTGTGTGTGTGTGTGTGTGTGTGTGTGTGTGTGTGTGTGTGTGTGTGTGTGTGTGTGTGTGTGTGTGCGTGTGCGTGTCACTGTGGTGCTGACAGGCAGACGGGCAGCCCCTCCACACAACCGGGCCTTGTTGCCGTGATGAGCGTGTACGTCCTTATCACCACAGCAACTCCGTTGACAGCCTTCCTTCATCAGTGCAGCGTGGTGAGGAGCGGAGAGGAGCCGCACGGACACACAACCCAGGTACGGACCACACCGTGGTCTTGTGTTGATGCGATGTATATTGTGGCGTGTGTAAGTAGGTGTGTATATGTGCATATGTATGTATGAATGCTGCTGAAAAGGCCATTTCAGATTACATCCCTGTTTCACGGCTGTCAAGAAAACACTGACAGATAGGTGCATAATAGACATAGAAAGGTGTCTACCTTTCTATGTCTATGCCTCCTTCGACTCTGCAGGGCCGTGGGTATCTCGAGAGGAGGCAAGCTGTTGTCTTGAACGTCCCCACAGAAGGGGACGTTCGGTAGGCCAATCGGAGGTCATGTAAACGTTTGTTTTCTCATGCCAATTAAAGCTCCTTTGGATTTAATTGACGTCTGAGAATATACGCTGTGATTGGCCAGTAGTCACTTGAGTGGCAGCGACGCAGCGTAGCTCCTGCACTTCCGCATTACAGTGCGATACATCATGTCACTCCAATGAACTACAGTGGCCAATGAGGCATCTACTGTAGGTTGAAGGCTTGCTTTTTTTTTAGGGAGGGGCGGTGGGGCGGAGAGAGATAGGAATATCATAACCACTATTAATCACTTGCTCAACACTTTACTGTGTATTGCACTTCTCTGCCTTTTCCTGATATGGCCCACTTCTCCACGTGATGTTGATTACATTTGCTGCAGCTGTGGAGAGCAGTGGATGGCTGTACTGTATGTTTCATTGCAAACGTACTGATAGTACATTAACTATCTTCATCTAGGAGACTTGATGCAGACACGACCAGGGTTGAAAAGTAACTAAAGTAATATTAGATCTTTCCAATAACTAGTAATATAACTAATTACTTAATTTTTTTTTTGTCAAATAGGTTTTTATTGAGAACAGATTATACATTGTTGTAGATTAAACATTGTGATATGAATTACATTTTTTTGAGTAATAATATTACTAATATGTTACTATTTTCCAAAAGTAACTCGTTACTATTTTCACGAGCCTTCTATAATTTTTATCCCACGATTTTGCAACCCATTCTTTCACCCAGTATCAATTATCTAATGTAATCCTGGGCACTACACTTCCTCTGCCAACCTGGGGGGGGGGGGGGGGTGGGGGGGGGGCATGCTTCCTTCTATGCATGAGAAGTCCAAGCTGCTTCTTTTCACCTGACAGGGGAGAGTTTCCCCGGCCGGACGTAGCGTGTGGATTCGGCTGATTCACGTCTGGCTTTTTAGCCAGGCTAACCTACCCCAGGACGACAACATGCAAACTCTACACAGAAAGGGCCTTTCACCAACCCTGCCTCGGGTATGGGCACTGATGACCTGAATATATATATACCATATACCACAGCATTCTCAGCCGGAATCGAACCCAGGACCTTCTAGCTGTGAGGCGACAGCCCTACCGACTGTGCCACCGTGCCCCAAATGAGCATTGTGGTCCAAAAAACAAACTGCCCCGGCGATATTGTCGGGGAGGTGTCTCTGTATTGTTTATGACAGTCAGTCACGCATATTTGATACAGTCTGTTTCTAGAGAAACTTTAACTAAATCAGCAGCAGCAACATTAGCGTTTTCTCACAGTCAGGTGATTCTTCATATCCATATGAGTGAATGGATCTAAAATCCCACTATGGGGATTACAATGCAAATAAAAAGTACATGAACCCATGGACTTAGCGCCCTCTACCGATACTGACGTCAGACTTCGATGCATTGTAGCTCTGAGATGAGGTCACACACAGTGAGTGTTACAGAACCGGCGCATGGTTTCCACTAGGAACGTTGCTTACCCGTTTCTGCACATCGTATCCAAAAAGTAAAGGTCCGATAATGAGTTCAACAAATTTTACTTTATTAGTAGATAAGTTACGGGTTGAAACGAGCGTTTACAAGGGAAGTTGTGCACATTAGCGCCTAGGAGTCACTATTTAGTGCGTGTGTGTGTGTGTGTGGCAACTATAGGGCTGGGCAATGTATATATTATTATATTGATATTTGACATATGAGGACTAGAGATAGATAGATAATATTGTGATATGGTATAGTAAGTACGTGTTTTTGTGTATTTTCCTGGTTTTAATCACCTATGCCTTATTTATTTTGTACAAATAGCTAAATTAGCTGATCCACAAACTATGAATATCACATGAGTTATAAACTTGCAGTTATGAAAATAAAAATACAATTAATAATAATTGTATTCATAATAATAATAATAATGTTGATGATGATGATGATGATTTCTTTGTTACAATATTTTTATTGCGGTATCTGGTCAGAAATATTGCGATATTTGCATTAGTCAGTCTTTTGAATAACATTTCATTTAGTCTTCTGAAAAGTTTTATTTTTAGTTTAGTTTTAGTTGACTAAATATAAGATTTTAGTCAAGTAAATTTACTATTGGCTTTGTCAAAAAAGATGCATTCTGACAGGCCTTAATGATGTCAAAATAGCCAATCTCCAAGCCTGAGTGCAACCAAACATAAATTTCCTTGTCTTTTAGTTCTACTGGATCTCTTCTACACTAGTCCCTCCCTAATATTTTGTCTAGTTTTTATTTGACAAAATTGTCAATATGCTTAGTTAGTTTTAGTTCATCATAGATATTTTACATTTAGTTTAGTTATTTGTTGCCAGTGAAAAAAGGTAGTCGATGAAACTAACACTGTTTTGCACCAGCCATAGTGACAACCATCCAAATGCTGTTTGTCAAACAGTGAACTACTAGTGTGCCCCCTGGTGGCTCAAACAGTTAGTGCACGGCCAACTGGTCATCTCAGTGCGGTTATAATGACGGTGTCTCAGTCTGCACACCTCTCTCTCTCTCTCTCTCTCTCTCTCTCTCTGTGTGTGTGTGTGTGTGTGTGTGTGTGTGTGTGTGTGACAAAGTACTCCTGTTACTTGATTCAAAGTAATATAATAAATATTTACAACTGACAGTTTCTCTGTCAATTTTGTACTCAAGTTAAAGTACTGGAATAGTAGTGAATTCAAATCACATTTACATTACAGTTATATTGATGCACTGCTGTATTGACACTTCACCAAAAAAAGAAAAAGATTTCGCAAAATTCGCATAAATGTTCAAAAAAAATATGATTTAAGTGAAAATATCAGTATCTACAGATCTACAAGCTTGTAGATTTATTTTCACTATATTTGAAATAAGGCTTAAGTGGTTAATCCGTAATGTACTTTGTCTCTTCCTAGAAATGTGGTGGATCCAAAAGTACAATATTAGTCTTTTGAATTGTGGAGTGAAAGTCATACTGTATCCAAAAATGTCCACTTTTTTAAGTACTTCATTATTAAAACTTCATTATTAACTGCCTGTTTACAATGCTCCTAGGGCAACCTTAATACCTACATTTTATTGTATGTTCCAACCTTCAATGCCAAAACACAAACACTTAAATCGTTACTTGCAATTATTTGCACAGAATTAATCTGCAACCAAAATGTAAGGATGGTCACAGCCCTACACAGAGTGTGTGTGTGTGTGTGCGTGTGCACACTGCACAGGTGTTGTTGGAAGTTTCCACCAGCACAACCTTTTGAATTTCAAGGACCCCCAATTTGATACCTCTTTTTCTTTTGTCTCTGGGACCCCAGTCTACACTGTGTTCATTTAACTCTGAGAGTGTGCAAATGGAACAAAATTGACCCGTAAGGAACAGGTCCATTCTGTGCCATTTGAACACACTCAAAAGAGTTGAATTGGTCTGAAGTCTAATGCATACCAAACTGGGGGTCCTTGAACTAAAGGAGTGTCATGTGTGCTATTCCGCGAGCAAAGCGAACGGGTTGAAGTCTCCTCCCTGCACGTTGCGATGACTGCGCGGTCGTGCGTTGCAGTCCAACGCCAACGAGGAGGACAGCTGCTGGGTCACGCCCAGGAGACCTCCCACCTCGACGTTGAGGATCACCCAGATCATATCTCCGAAAAGCAAGCCGGAGGGCGTACACATCCTCCACCGGCCCTGGTAAATCCCTGGAGCTCGGGGGCTATGCATCGCAACGCTCACGTCGCAGATTCCGCACGGCTCCAGATGATCCACCATGACCGCGTTGACGTGGCCGAACCGGTCCCCGCCGATGTACTTCAGACAGACGCCGCGAGGCCACGATTCGCCGCCGGCGTTCTGGACCCTCCAGGTCTTGGTGAACTGCGTGTCGGGCGGGACAGACTCGCCCTCCCCGATGGTCACGTCCTCCACGAAGGACATGGACGGCAGGCGCTCGTTGACGGGACTCTCAAAGTCGTAATACGCGCCCACCGCGTCCTGCAAGTTCCAGTTGGTCATGTCCAGGAAGAACGTGCATCCCGCGGGGTCCAGCTGGGAGCCCAGAAGTCTCTGCAGCTCCGAGATCATTACGTCCCTGTCCGTCGTTCCCATGCAGCGGAACCTCTGCAGCAGATCTGCATCCATCATGTCCACCACCTTCTCCCTGTCTAGCCTCTCCATGCCTAAGTCCTGTATGGTGTCCATCTTGTGGTCAATATCTAGGGAGCTTCTCTCCTCTTTTTGTACTTTATATAATAAGGAATTACGTGCGTAGAAAGTGTCTCCTCTCAGTGAGTGAGTGGTTCTGTCACGCGGTCCACACTGTTATTGGGGCAGTAACTAGTTACTAAGTAATATATTACAGTAATAGTATTTCATATACATAGATCGTCACTAGTAATAGTATTTCACATAAATAGATTCTTACTGTTTATCTCTTTAGGACAAATTGAACAACTAATGGCGTCTACAGCACCTTATAGGCCGACCACAGGTCAGCTCTGACGTCACTACAACACAAAGTGTTGCCAAACAATGCCTAACAATCCTACAATGTTAAAATACTGAGTGTTCATTTCACATGGAACCAAATGTGTACAATTGGAACCAAACTGAACCAAACTAATGTATATGAATATCACAGCATATCAATGTTGTGATATCTTCTGGTTTTAAAGGCTGAATTACAACAAAGTGCGTGTGGTGTACAGTAGCTTTCCTTACTGTTCTAGCTGTTCTATTATTTTCCTTTTACCCACTTAGTTGTATAGCATTAATGGTGATTGTTATTTATTAAAGTGCCCTTTGATTCTACCCACCCTCTTCTCTCTGAATTTGACTTGTTACCATCAGGCAGGAGGCTTAGAGTGAAATTAGATAAAAAGAAGGGTTACAAGACTTTGTTTGTGCCAACTGCTGTGGACATTTTAAATAAAAACGTTTAAATAGTTCCACCACCTAATCCCCACAGCCCATGATCACTGTTGCTGTGTTATGTGAATGCATTTTATATAAAAAGGTGCTATATAGGCCTGGGCCATGGCTCAGTGGTCCAGGCACCTTGGCTGGTAATCCAGTCTGGCAGGGTGCTGCGGGTTCGACTCCCGATCCCGACGGCCCTTACTGCATGTCCTCCCTCCCCACTTCCTGTCAGCCTACTGTCTGTCCCTCCATAAAATATATAAAATAAAGGCGAAAGCCAAAAAAAAAACATAAAGGGGATTTTAATGCATTTGTGTATTTTATGTAATGTTTGTGTGCCGAGGACAAATTTCCATTTCATGTGAATTTAATGGACAATAATTTTCTCTTTATCTTTATCTTTGTGTCAAATATTTTGTGACAACACCAACCCACAATATCATCGCAAGATTGGAGTATTTCGTCCAAAATATTTAGATATTTGTCCATATTTCCCATTAAGATGTTGAAACTGCCTGGTGACTAAATCTCTCTCTCTCTCTCTCTCTCTCTCTCTCTCTCTCTCTCTCTTCCCCAGCTCCAGACATTCCTCCTGCAGCAGCTGGGTGCACAAGCATCCCATGAGGCCATGACGCATGTGAAGACTGTAATAGGTCAAGTGCTGGAGGCTGCGGTATCGACCAATCGGGACTCAGCTGACTCTCCCCCCAGGTATTAAACTTCTACCCCATCTCCATTCTCCTCTCTTCCCCTTCTACGTTCCAAAGGGTTTTTTGTTTTGTTTAACCCATTTAGACATGAGGACGATTCTACAAATGTCTTCTAAATCCTGACAGTTTTCTGAAAAACCCTTTGTTTCAGTGGTTCTCAAACTATTTCATATCAGGGCCTTTGAGGGTCCCGGACCCCACTTTGAAAACCACGAGTTGCTCCCAGAGCCATCTAAAGAGAGAGTTGCAACAACGGAAGTCCAACATTCTTGATCATCACATGATTTGCGTAGACGTAAATAACTACTTTAAACATAAAAAGAGCACGGTTGTAAGTCAGTAAAGTCAGTGGTGTCAGCAATGCATGGATGTGTGATCAATGTAGTGTGGGGTGTTGTAGAGTGTGTAAACTCGACTAGAACAAACACAAAGAAATCGCTGACATCTGGGGGGGAGTGAGGGCCCGGCACCCTTCGGTCTTTGGAGCACACTAATTGCCACCCTTAGCCCAGTTGTGGAAAGAACACAATTAAGACAAGGGGAGTACTAGTGCACAGAGACACAAACACAGGCCCCGCAGGCCAGGCCAACGTATCTGTGACGCATGTTAAATTGATTGAGATGTGATGATAATGTACTGTGCAATCTCATTCTTCTCGATGTGTTATCTTCTAAACAGCTAGTGCTGCACGATTCACAAGAATTGAGATCACGATTTTCATTTTTTTCTGTGAAAATAATTGTTGTCTTTAGTCTGTAGTTGCTGAACATTACTACATTCAAAATGTGGCACCGGGAGCCAACTACTATGGCTTTAAACAGACAAAGTGTTTGACTTAAACCTCTCTTAAAGTCTCTCTCTTGTAGCTAAAACATAAGAGTAACTAAAATGAATTGGACAGCCAACCAGTGTTGCACAATTCTTGCTCAAATTTTGTAATGAGATCGCATAGGTCTCATATGATCTAGATCTCAATCTACTGTAATTACAACTCAACTCAACTATTGTGCTGCAACTCTACTGTGCTCTACTAGTATTTGCTACTAACGTCGAGGAACTAAATGAGTCAGGAGCTAATGATCGCTTTAAACACAAATTGGAGTGAACACTCTGGCTCTGGTTGCTCCTACTTGGAGCTAACCTTCTGAAGACACAATGGTAAAGTTTATTACTTACGTTTTGGTCGTACCTGTATGAGTAGTGTCAAATATACCTTTTTTGAGTTTAGATTCTTGATTTCTGTTGTGTTGCAGGTGTCTACTATGCTACCAGCTGCTGACCTTTACCCTCCACTTTACCGGCTCTCTCCTGCCTTTCATAGTCAAGGTCAGAGTGCACACCACACACACAGCATTTACACTTAGGCTACAGTGGTTCAGCCTTTTTAGACTGTGACCCCCCCCCCCCCCCCCCCCCCCCATAATTGGCGACCCCCCCAAAATAATTATAACTTGGGGACCCCCCAAGTTCCAAGTATTTTAGCCTCTTTTATATTATTTGACAATTTGGCCAATGTTTAACCAGTTGTTATAGCCATTTTGTTGGTCATTTTTAATTAAATGTAAGTATTATTTATTTATTTTCCATATTCAAATGTTCTTAAATTGTCTCTTTACTGTCATTTGGGGACCCCCCAAAAGATTTTGTGCCAGGGACCCCATAGAAATATTTTGTTTAACCATTTTCAAACTATTCCACATTATTGGAGTAGTTCCAATAATAACTTTTCTAAAATGTTTTGAAAACAAGCTCACAAAGCGTCACGTTAGGACACATTGAAAGCTTCTATATCATCTCTGTGGTGCACTGAACTCCCAACTCCACTAGAGGTCAGGATGTGCATAATAGTGCAAGTGAGTCTGGTCGTTTCTCCATGAAATACTGTATACTAGCAGTTCTCAAACATTTGCATGATGTCAAGGACCCCCAACTATGGATATGTATTTGGCCACGGACCCCCATTTGAAAAGTTGTTGCCAGGGACAAGATATTTGTGGTGGTGCGTGTTTTTTCAAAATAAAACCAAATGGAGTTAAATCATTTTTAAACATCTGCATAACTTAATTTACTAGACATCTATTATTTTGATCAACGTTTGCTTGTTATCTCTCCAATGGTACCAGTGCCACGTCAATAAACCATGGAATTGTGGACAAAGTCTTATCCAACCATAATCAAAATATTCTTTAGTTTGGGTCTGAGAGGCTACATTTCACCAATAGGTGCTCCGTGGCTCAAAGGCCGAATAAATAATGGACTTTGATTGAAAACCACTGGTCTAGAATCCTCTGCTGGGGGAATGGGCACCTCTAGCTGTTCTGGAACCCCTTCCTCAAGGACGTCCATCCCATGTCTCCCCCCCCAGGTCGACACTGACCTGACCTTCGCCGGCTTGAGGGACCCTGTTTTCGACGGACAGATCACCAGAGAGCTCGTTCTGGAGGACACGCTGCACTTCCTCCTCCCAGAGCACAGTGGGCCATCCCACACCAACACGCAGACGGACAGGACACGCAAGGTAGACACATACTGTCAGTGGTGTAAAAATAACTAAGTAAATGTACTCAAGTACTTCTGTAATAATAATAATGATGATGATGATGATGATAATAATGAATTTAATTTGTATTGCTATTGCACTTTTCATTCACAAGGATGCTACCTGGTTAAAACCACATAATCAATCATAGAAGGTTAAAAACAGTACTGCAGTCTACTTAAGTAGCCTATACAACTTTCACTTTATTGGAGTGTTTCCCATTCTCAATACCTTCACTTCTACTCCTACATTTATATTTGAAAACGTTTAGTCACTAGTTACTTATAGATTTATTTCGTATTATTATTACAAAACAAGAAATCATACATTAATCACTTCAGCCCTATATACATTTTGGTCATTTGAAAATAGCCGATCTACCGTCAATTCCTACGTGTGGGATTCATCTTTTTTTTGTCAGGTGAAACCTGACTAACTTTAGAGCAAAAGGCCGATGCACACCTCAAATGGCCGGTCTCAATATTATGATTGAGACCGGCCGGTTGAGAGGAGCGTTCGTTACTAAATAAAGAAACCAGTGCTTCTTTCACGATGTGATCATTTCTTGTTTTTACTTAGCATGGATCAAAGCTTGCGTATACGTCTTTAGAATGCTTTAGTCTTCATGCTGAATCAATTAATAGTCCCAATCCCAAACCTCAAATAAAATATGTATCTATTTGTCAACACAGTCATACAGTATAAAAAAGATGTCAAATGATGTATTGCTTGTAGGTTATGCATAATATAGACATGATGCAAGGTGTCTATTGTAGGTTTTCAGTTTCATTTAGAGCTGAAATATTAGTTCCCTCAGCGTGTTGGCTGACACAAACAAAGTTTCACGTAATGATGAAAATAGACTTTCATGTCTTAATGTCACTGGGCACAGATGCACCTCCGATGTGTCATTGTATTGATTATTTATAATAATGTAGTCTACTGTATATTGATCACATGAACGCCACACACAATAAGCCCAATAAGTCTTTCCATTTGATGAGGGAAAAAGTGGATAAAATCTAGCTTTTCTGATTAATGATTAATCCAAAAGACAGATTTCCCCTCAGTAATAAAACAAAAATTGCGAAAGCACAGAGAAATGTGTGTTAATCAATGATCAAGGGAATCGATCGCTGGCAGGGGCTGAATTATTTACTCGGCAAAAAATTAGTTAATACTCTATGCCTTCATAAAAGTAATGGCATGACTTGCATTAAGATGAATAGCCTTAATTCCAAATCAAGGACTGGATTTTTGAGGCAGTATAATAGGCTTGAATTGGTTCCAAGGCTTACAGAACTTTTCTCTGTATTCTCTGTATTTCTCTCTCATGTGACATTTACATTTCAATTTGGCAAACTCAACTTTGCCATTTTGCCAATCCCCTGTATATAAATATGTTGGAAAAGTTGTTGTCATGGTTGCAAAAGCAGCAAGGAAATTACAAACTACAGGCATGCAAAAGTGTAGCTTTTCGGCGAAAATCGCCGTTTTTATCCCAAATATAGGACCTGTGTGATTCATGCAAATCCGTTAAAAAAATGTTTGGGGGGGGTGAGGGGGTCTGTGGGTGGGGGTGGAGCCCGAGCCTGCTGCCCGGAGAATTATCTGACGAGACTGACTGACTAGTCTCGTGAGTCGATCACTAATGATTCTGAACGATATTTCTGCTTGCATCTGGGCGGCATGATGTGCGCCGCCGCTGGTCGCTCCGCTTGTGTGGACTCGGGACTCGGCGCCGGCGGGAGTTGGGACAGACTGTCTGTGACTCGCCAGTCAGTCCCATAGTTAAGCTGCTACTAGTTAGCATTAGCAACGTTAGCACCTTACGTTATACTGTCTGTGGTGTGGACACGCCGGCGTCAGTTTCTCTCGCTGTGTGTGTGTGTGTGTGTGTGCATGTGCATGCATGTGTGCGAGTAAATAAACGCGCACATGTGTGTGTGTGTGTGTGTGTGTGCGTGCGTGCGTGCGTGCGTGTGAGTAAATAAATAAAACTCTTGATACATACAACTTGTAGTACTACACCCCCCCCCCCCAGGGCTTATACTAAATAGATATATTAAAAAATAAAACATGCAGCTACTGTTGAATAAGGAGAGGATGTTACTCTACATGTCTTAAATTGACTAAGGCTAAAATATTGAAGTAGTATTATTAAGTTATTATTTTGACAGTGAATATAATTTCTATTTTACATGATGTGAAGAGTGTAACTGTAAGGGATTTTGAGATGGGAGTGCGAGTGCTGGACCTGTTTTTTTTTAAATCACACCCGTGTGAAGTGAGCGGCACTCTTATAATCATACATCATCCATTCATTGTCGTTTTTGTGACAATGAATGTGTAGGATTGTGTAGGATAAAAAGCCGAGATATGACAATTATTATCCATTCATTGTCAATGGCATTTAGGACACAAATCTACTGAATATAGGAGGGGCTAGTGCTCCTCGAGGGGCTAGTGCTCCTGTTGGAGTAAATTAATTGTTCTATGACTATCGGGACATGAATGTTAACATCTTGATCAATAATGACTAGATTTGTACTGATTTAGTAAATAATCATCTGTCATTTTTGAGTGGTGCAGCCACTCAACCACACTATAGACAGCTACAGTATGTGTGTGTGGCTGTGTCCCTGGCTGTGTCATTGGGTCTGTCCCTGGCTGTGTCCCTGGCTGTGTCCCTGTGTCATTGGGTCTGTCCCTGGCTGTGTCCCTGTGTCATTGGGTCTGTCCCTGGCTGTGTCCCTGTGTCATTGGGTCTGTCCCTGGCTGTGTCCCTGTGTCATTGGGTCTGTCCCTGTGTCATTGGGTCTGTCCCTGGCTGTGTCCCTGTGTCATTGGGTCTGTCCCTGGCTGTGTCCCTGTGTCATTGGGTCTGTCCCTGGCTGTGTCCCTGTGTCATTGGGTCTGTCCCTGGCTGTGTCCCTGTGTCATTGGGTCTGTCCCTGGCTGTGTCCCTGTGTCATTGGGTCTGTCCCTGGCTGTGTCCCTGTGTCATTGGGTCTGTCCCTGGCTGTGTCCCTGTGTCATTGGGTCTGTCCCTGGCTGTGTCCCTGTGTCATTGGGTCTTTCCCTGGCTGTGTCCCTGTGTCATTGGGTCTGTCCCTGGCTGTGTCCCTGTGTCATTGGGTGTGTCCCTGTGTCCCTGGCTGTGTCCGAGCACGAACATAGCGTTATAGCATTTGTTCACCACCAAGTGTCACTGTTGCACAGCCTAACACAGACACACAGGCCGGGGAGGAGGGCTAGTACAGTACAGGAAGTAATTCATTTGAACATCTTTCTACATACTGAGAGTAATAGATTTGTGTTGATGACTCTTAAGTGCAGTATATACTGTCCCCCACGACCCCCCCCCCCCCCAAAAAGTGGGTTTAGTACCGATAAACGCTCAAAAGATTTGCTCCGCGGCACAGCGTCGGCCCCGCACACTGTCACCTTTTTCACCTTGGGCCTGTTTGCATGCCTGAAACTAGTTCAGTACAATAGTAAGTAAAAAGCAGTAAATCTATTAGTTGTCTCAATCAATTGAATCATCATTTATGAGGTTTTCTTCATGCCAACAGACAGTTTTAAAGGACCATTTTGTTATGTGGGTCTACTTTGTTGGAATTGGAAAAAAAAAACGTTTAAATATATCTGCTTATTAAATATTGTTATTGATTGATGCCTCTCAAAACACCTTAACTTAAACACGTCAAAATATATTGGAGGAAAAAAATGGTTTTCAGGAGTGAAGTAAGAGTGCCAAAGGATCCACACGTCAAAAAGCAGTTTTAACCCGTTTCAAATTTCTTCCAACATTGTGCCTCGTTAGTACGGTGGCTGTCGAGGGACATATGGCCTGTGTTTGACAGAGGATGAGCTGAGCCTGCTGCTGCAGTTTCACACACAACTGAAGACCTCTGGTGCTTTTGAACTGGTACACACACACACACACACACACACAAAATCTAAGTGTTTTGCCAATTTTTTGGGGCCCACTTGCAATATCCTCATGGCCCGCATGTCCAATTGTATGTAGTTGTATCCCAGGGTCCCATCAGCAGATTGGCCCCTCAACGAACACCTGCTTCAGGACCGCTCCACAGCAGAGGGCCATCGTCTTTCAGCCCTTCTGCTCACACTCAGTCTGTACTACCAACTAAAGAGGAATGACTCGTACAGGCAAGACACGCACACGCATGCACGTGCACACCCATGTTTATTTTACTATACTTGTAGGGATAGACGTAAAACTAAACTGTTCCAATGCTCCCTACAGGGCTGACCTGACTGAGACACTGTCCAATCAGGATTCAGATTTGCCTTCCCTGCTTGAAGACAGAGGTAAGGTTCTGTTTAATCTTCTCAAAGTGGTCTTTGGGGGGTCCTTGGAGGTGTTCCAGGGGGTCCTGTTGCGTATTGAACCAAAGCTTGTTTTTTTGCTTAGCTCAGTGGCCTTGTGGTTTGAGTGTCCACCCTGAGGTTGTGAGGTCAGGGTTCAATTCCCTGGCCAGGTCTTTCCAAAGACCAGAAAAATGGGACCCAATGCAAGGGTTGGATTGGGGTATCCGCAAAGCTCAAGCTCATGCGTTATTTTGCTTGTAGATCTATAGCAAATAGACAATGAATGGACAATTTTAAGTGTGTTTATGTGCACACAAACATTGCGTAACACAAACATTGAAGACGAAGGTGAGGAAGCAAATTCTGATTGGCTGGAATGAGATGATGTATGATGAACTTGGTGCTCTACCCAAAATCATAGTATTTGGAGGCCAGTCTATGACGTGTATGACATGTAATGGGTATACCGGTTAGATTGTCAGCTCTGGACATCCGCCAATCCGACTGACTTCATACCAGCGTCACACTCCCTTGGGTCCTCGGCGATACACATGCAGAGTTTGAAAACGATGGGTCAGACTCGGACAGTTGTTGATATACGTGAAGAAGCTTCAGGCTGCTCATTGACCCGTTGTATCTTTGTCTATGTGTGTGTCTCACTCATGCCCAAATACGGAATGTCATCTGTCATATTACTGACGACATCAGCATGTCAAAATATAGGCTCCGGCCACGGCAAACTTTGCACAAGGAGATGACACCCCAGGACTGGCCCCAGGCCATGAAGGAGTACGTACAGCGCTGCTTCACGGTCTGTGAGACAGAGGAGGATAAGGATTGCACGGAGAAGGTGCTGAAGGTGCTTCTGCAGGACAGATTAAAGGATGGCTCCGCCTACAAGATGGACTGGACTCGTGAGCCTCTGCCAGAACTGAAGGCCAAGCAGTCCCGCTGGGATGCAGCTCCATCCCAGAGGACGGTGGACAGCTCGGTCGGTCGGGGGGGAGGGGGCACGGCGGCCAGTGTGCGGGGCATGGGCGTAGGACTGGGCGGATACAGGAACGTCTTCTCCCAGCAGCAGCGGAGTCCCTCCTCCAGCTCCTCCCACTGCTCTTCGCGCTCGCCATCACCCGCACACGGCCAACACAGCGACTCCGGTTCCCAGTCCGACAGCAGCATCTCCACCGACCTGCAGCCTCAGCTGTCCAGACCGACTCCGAAGGTAGAACCCAGCCATGGTAACGAGCAGGGCGGGGCAGAGCGGGGGCGGGGCAGAGGAGGAAAAGCCAATAGAGGAGGAGGTGGTAGGAAAAACATGGAGGACTCTGCTCCTGGTATGGGCAAGAAGAGGAAAAAAGCCAGCAACGCCGGCCTGGACTTTCACGATCCGAACCACGAGGCCAAGAAGCAGAGCCGCGCGGCTCGCTTCCACAACCAGCTTCGCTCTGAGCCCTTAGTGGTGTCCATCAACAATGTAGACCTGCCAGACAGCACCCAGGAAGGGGTCAGCTGGGAGGACTGCCCCATTGTAGGCACCAGCCAGGACATCACCAAGAACTACCTGAGGCTCACCTGTGCACCGGACTCCTCTACCGTACGCCCCGTACACGTGCTGAGAAAGTCTCTGCAGGCGGTGAAGACCCACTGGTCGGCCCACCAGGACTATGCCTATGCTTGTGAGCAGATGAAGTCCATACGACAGGACCTCACGGTTCAAGAGGTGCGTACAGACTTCACAGTGGAAGTGTATGAGTGTCACGCACGCATCGCCCTGGAGAAGGGTGACCGCGAGGAGTTCAATCAGTGCCAGACTCAGCTGAAAGCCCTGTACGAGGACAACCCCTCAGAGAACATTGGAGAGTTTGCGGCGTACAGACTGCTGTATTACATCTTCACTAAGAGCTCTGGAGACATGACCACCGAGTTGGCGTTCCTGAGCCCGTCATTGCAGCAGGATGCGTGCGTGTCTCACGCGCTCGCCCTCCGTGCCGCCTGGGCCCTGGGCAACTTCCATCGCTTCTTTAAGCTGTATCGGGTAGCACCGCGCATGGCCTCTAACCTCATAGACATGTTTGTGGAGAGGGAGAGGAAAAGTGCTCTCAGGGCCATACTCAAAACTTTCAGACCTGATGTGCCGGTGCAGTATGTGCAGTCCTCTCTGGGCTTCCCTTGTTTAGACTCCTGCATGGCCTTTCTTACTGGGCTGGGGGTCACTTTCTTCCCCTCGGACGAGTCGGACCCCAACAAGATAGACTGTAAAGCCAGCACAGCAATTCTGAACAACAAGGCAAGCGCGCTTTCACTGGGTAGCCAGCTAGTGTGCTAACATTGGCTAGCATAATGTGACGACAAGGAAGGCCAATAGAACACATTAGAGTTTTATAAACCGGTATTTTAGGTTCAGGAACTGCTTAGCTTAGCTTGGCTCATCAGGCCCACGACACAGTGTGTGATGTTATGTAGGATGTAAGGGGAGGTCCCCGGGCGACACAACTTCTTTTTAGGGAGTCCTCATGGTCAGTACCTGTGCGCTTGGAGGCCAGTCTATGACGTTGGTCATCTCTGTATTTTGGCATATCTGTAGTGCTGTAACAATTATAGGTGTAGTTACTGGAACAACATTGACAACAACACAAGACGGACAGATACACAGAGATTCATGAATTCATAGACGTAATGTAGAACAGAGAGTGATGCCCTTTCGGAACGTATGCCCCTTCAGTTCTGTAATGCAATAGCTATTGTACCTGTTGTCAGTAGATATTGTACCTGTTGTCAGTAGCTATTGTACCTGTTGTCAGTGTAGTGCGGCACCCTTTTATCATAGTAATTGGAGGCTAGTCTATGACTTTGGCACTATGTCACCATATTTATTACAATAGACAGGTCAGACACACGGACAGAGCAGGCCCGTTCTGGAGAGACTACACCTTTTCGGGTCATCTGCGTCATGTCCTATTCATCATTCAATTGCGATGCCCAACATTCTTACGTTATTCGCGGGTGACGCACATAAGTGATTTGCATAATCAGCAGGTGACTTCCATCATTCGTGTAATTTGCGAGCCATGCCCGACAATCGTGTCGTGTGGTGTGTCACTCATTTCCAAGGGAAGGAAGGAGAGGGCCGACACCCAACTTTTTTTTGCAACGGTGCCATTACTGTAAAGTACGACGCCAACATTGACTGTAACATGTCCACATGCTGGTTTTGGCCAAGGGCTCATCCGACCGACTTGACACTGGTCACTGCACTCTCCTTGGGTCCTCAGCAATACACGGTACATTTTGAAGTGGATGGGTTGAATGGTTCCACAACATATGCAAATGACAGACATATACAGTACAGTACACACAAATGTATGCATGCAGAGATTTGCGCTCAAGCGATGTCCGACACCAACATTGACTTCAAGATGTCTGCACATTGGTTCTGTACAACCACTGATCGAACGATTTCACGAGGACGGAAATAAGATTCACACGCGCAGAGATTTGTGAATTTATGGATAATATAACTATATACATTAGGTTGGGTATTTGCATATCATACAATGTTGTAATCTAACCTGTAGGACCTGTAGTGTCCCACTTCTCTTCATTCAGATCAAATGAATCAGACTAGCATTGTAATTGAAGAGACCAGGTCAGGGACTGCTATACCTCACAAGTAAAATAGGCAGTGGTGGAAGTACTTTAATTTAATGTTTAACTTTAAAAAGTTAAATTAGCAGTAGCATAACATAGAATCTGTACAAGTAAAAGGCCTGTATTCACTTGTACTTTTAGTGAAAGTACAAACAAAAGTATCAAAGTAAAGATAATCATGCAGAATGTCTCATTTAACTTTTTTTTTTACTAAACAATACCGGTTGTATCATCGCAATGTGTCGTTTGAGTTGTCTTAAGAGGTTAATGTATGTTTTGTAATATAGTAGTAATCGTAATATAAATCTGCAAAGTAACTTGTAATGTAAGCTGTCAAATAATTGTAATGGAGTATAAATTACAATATTTAGCCTTTTGTGGTGTAGTGGAGTGGAAGTACAAATGAAAAATGGTCTACTCCGGTAAATTAAAAGTACCTCAAACTTGTACTTACTGTTAATTTAGGATTTACAGTGTGTGTTTGCATGTGTCTGTTCAGCCCGGACGTAATCTTGCAAACCGCTGGACCGATCAGTGACAGATTTTCACATTTTTCTCCCCATGTTTTATATTATTAATCTTACATTTTGTGATGGAAGTGGTGTCTGAAACCATGCCCAAATATGGGATCATAGATGTCATGAATTCCACATTGGATTCAGACCCTGTCTTGTTAAGCTTATACCAAAACGTATACCCAAGCTTACCCAAAGTAATACCTAGACCTAACCATACAGTGTCTAACCTAATAGTGGTTCAAAATAAATAAAACTATATCTGTATATTTCTCTCACTAGGAATCAAGCCTGTGGTGATTGCTGTTCCAAACCACTGACATTACTGTTAAAACACTATCCCAATGTCAACCCTCATCTCAACCCAAGCATATTACTACAGACTCAACCACAGTTTTGAACTAGAAATGCACTCTGCCGAGCTGCCAACTTGCACCTTGCACACAAGTAGGCCATAATGGCCTACTTGTGCGCAAGCAGAGCGAGCCATGAGGTGCGCTCACCACTGCTGGTACGACTGCTGCTCTGAGTCCTAAAGCTCTCTGATGCTGTCTACGTAGGTTTGAAATACAGCAGTGGTCAGTGGTCCCTCGTTGCCTGGTGGAGTACACCGACATACACACATACCCAGCCGATACATACATACCCCATATTGACCTTATACCAATTTTGAAACTTACTTTAGTTACGTCATCGAGAACAGTGGTTTCTCATTGGCTGGTGGAATGTACTGACATACATACCCAGCCGATCGCTGTTCTTGGTCCCTGATTGGCTGAGCGACGCCACCGACATACGCCGATTACAGTACTTGCGTGCTCTGCTTGCGCATGTAATAAAATGAGCATTTCTTTGCCGCAGGGAATTTTGGCATGCCACCTAGTAATCCTGTCACTTTTCTGGCTTAGAGATAAGGGAGGCTCACTGATCCTAAAAAGGCTACAGGAGTCAATGATTTATTTTAGACCCATAAATAACACATATTTTAACCTAACTTTATTAACTGACAGTATTCCCACTCTATGGAAACCACATGTATCTCCTCTGCACAAAGGTGGTCCTACAGTTCAGATGATGTCACTTTCTAAACTCCCCTTCCTTGCTAAGACGCTAGAGGTCAATAATCAACTCAAGTCGCTAAATAACATTTTGAACTGCCACCGATCAGGTCTTAGACTGGACACAGCACTGCGTCAGCTGCCACTAAGGTTGTAAATTGCATTGTTCTATTGGCCTATCCAAGGCCTTTGACCCAGTAGACCATGTTCTACTTCTGAAATGGTTGAAGGCAGAGCTACAAATACCTGGGCATATGGATAGGCGAGAAACTAACTCACATCTCAGAACTCATCACAAAACTAAAGCCAAACAACAAATAAAAGAAACTCACAAAAAAAGCGAAAATAGCTAACCTACAAGCTTGGCTTCAGGTTAACAGTTCTACAGCTGTGTAGGTGTCAGCTGATCCAGGGCAAGATTCTTCCCTGAACAGAAGTCAAGTCAGACCAGCTGTACTCACACGTATCATGGTGTGCTAATATAATCACGTCTTATTCATTTTTAGTGAGCCAAGTCTGCTGGCGCTGATGGTGTTTCTGGCAGCCACGGCGTGTGTCGATGGGGTCCTTACTGAAAAGATCCTTCAATTAGTTTACCACGTGTGCTCAGTATGAGTTTATTCTCAATCACTCAACTTGCGTGCGTGTGTGTCTGTCTCTCTCCAGAGCACTGTGTGGACCCACATCTCAGACAGCTCTACACAGACCCCCCACTCGTCTTGACGCCACCATTCAGTCCCTGGGTGAAGACGTACC
Source organism: Protomyctophum bolini (assembly GCF_963924005.1). NCBI lineage: Eukaryota > Metazoa > Chordata > Actinopteri > Myctophiformes > Myctophidae > Protomyctophum > Protomyctophum bolini. The sequence continues at coordinate 8,663,372 of NC_137884.1, read as the reverse complement.
GCGCCGAGGTGCCCTTCGACACGGTGACGGTTCGAATCCGTCCCGAGCCCGTCAGCTCCGCCTGCCGCGTCCACCTCGATGAGCACAGAGGACCGAGGTGAGACCAGCCTCGCAATATGAGCCTTTCTGCCTAATGCACTGTTTCTTAATCCATTCTGACCTGGGATCAGATTCTAAAAATGTCTTCTATATCCTGACAGTTTTCTGAAAAAGCTATGTTTCTATGTCAGTTGTTCTTCGATTTTTCAAAAATAGCAGACCTACAAGCTCGTAGCGTGCCACTCGGTGGCGTGCTATGAGCTTGTAGATAAATAATCAACCCGTCGCGATTGTACCTCCCAAATTTCCCAGAAGCCCCGTCAGTGTTTTTTTTTACGGTCACGTGATCCATATGTGTGACGTATAACAGGTTGTCTGAGGGAAACCATGTATGTCTTACAAGTTATCAAAAAAATTCAAATTAAACATTGGCATGTTCAGCAGGGAGAAAAAGTGTCAACTTTCTAAGTAAGTATGTGTACAAATGGAACCAAATAGAGCACCGAAGTCTGACGTCAATTTCGGTAGGGGGCGCAAGTCCACGGGTTCATGTACTTTTTATTTCCATTGTAATCCCCATAGGAGGATTTTAGATCGCCTCAGAACTGTGTTTGAAAAATAAACATGTCATCCCGGCCGTTTCATTCAAGAATCAACTGACTGAGAGAAAACGCCAATGTTACTGCTGCTGAATTAGTTACATTTTCGTTAGAAACAGAGGGTATCAAATATGAGTGACTGACGACAGAGCCACCTCCCCGACAATTTCGCAGACACACTTTGTTTATTTTTTAACCACAATAATATATATTCCTATTATTCTCCATAGAGAAATTCCGTGAACCAGGGGATGAGCGAGTGACGTCAGGACGTCGGAGCTCTATAGATCAGAATATTTAACCTATATGGAAAGTATTAACACAAGCTTCTGACTAAATAATTGATTGTTTGGAATAAATGTTAATTTTTTTCGATTTCCTGAAAAGAAAGGTTTCGTCAGAGTGAGTGACAATGAACTGGTTGAAGTGATCCGTGCTGCTCCTCATCACATCACATCACGTTAACTCATATTGACTCCTCATGACAAACAACATGCTGTCCATAACCACGACCTTTCCTATTCTGCAGGAATTTAAGACCGTAATATAAGTAATGGGATAGATCTGCATTCCTGTTCTCCGTCTTCTTTCGACATGACATTTACAAGCTACATGTACATTTTACACATTCCTGGGATCAGTGTTTGGCTTCATACCATTAAGATGAGCCGACATCTACTGTATTGTAAGACATAACGAGATAAGACAAGGCAACAATTAAGACAAGACAGTGTCTCAGAACTTGGTGTACTATTAATCGTTCATTATCGGTATCGGATGTCGGCAAAACCTGTAAAATAATCCCAATTTATTTGACTATATTTCATTTGAATGTGAAGCTGAAAAAGCCTCTGTGTGCGATTGAAGGCTGCAGATTCAATCAGTGTTTTCTGGGAAAGCTTTTGACACTGCAGCAGATTTGAGCCGGAAACACATTTGAAGATGACATGTGTTTCCAATTTAAATCTGCTGCTGAGCCAATCGTATAAAGCTACGAGAAACTGATATGAACTGGAACTGGAAATGGAGACACCTTTTTGAAAACCCTGGACTACAGTTCAGACACAGAGATTATTAGGCAGTGTCCCTCTGAAAAGGACTGTATGTCATGTGTATAGAATTCTCCTGTCAGCACCTCAGATTTCAGCCTCAACCTGATAAGTTGTGATCTCTGACTGACCTCTCTCAGACGCACGTGCACACGCACGCACGCACGCACGCACTTACCAGTTGCACATTTGGTACTACCACTATATATTTCTACACACACACACACACACACACACACACACACACACACACACACACCTCAACAGCATAACGGTTCCATTATAATAATACAAATCTACAAAGTACTAGTAACTAAAGTTTTTATTTAGTTGTAGTTGATTAAAAGTGCAACATTTTCCTCTGAGATGTATAGTGTAGAAGAAGTAAAAGTACTGAAAATTGAAAATACTTCAAAACTTGACCACAGTACAGTACGGTACTTGGGTACTTTGTTACCTTCCACCACTATCTTGCTGACAGCGCTGTGTGTGATGTTTCTGACAGCGCTGTGTGTGTTGTTTCTGACAGTGCTGTGTGTGTTGTTTCTGACAGCGCTGTGTGTGTTGTTTCTGACAGCGCTGTGTGTGTTGTTTCTGACAGTGCTGTGTGTGTTGTTTCTGACAGCGCTGTGTGTGATGTTTCTGAGAAGCTGTGGTGTTTATCCACAGGGCTGCCAACTACCCGGTTGCCATTGGCAACAGCAGAATCAACATCTTGGTGACGGACGAAGCGGTGCCAGGGACGGAGCCCGTCGTCATGACGATATACACCCTGCACGTGTACCGCGAGAGCCGGCCCAGCCTGCCCATGTTTGGAGATCACGTGATGTGCAGTTTTGTGCAGGTATGTGAGAGGTGGAGGAGAGTAGCTTCGCACGCACACACGTACGCACGCGTTTGAATTACTATCCGTTGTGAGGACATGATGTTTGCATTGGAAATAGCTGAAAATAGTAAAAAATGTGACACACACACACACACACACACACACACACACACACACACACACACACACATATTAACTGTATATACAGTATGATTATTTGGGGTGTTACAGTACATTACAGTACAGTACAGGGACCTGCTGGGGACCCTCAAACGGTAATTTCTCAACCATTTCGAATGCGGGGCGGCCTGCCGGGGCGGCTCACCCCCCTGGACGTGTTCCTGGGGGTCTGGATGTTCCGGGGACCCCCCAGGGACACCCCGGGGACCCCCCACAAGGTAACTCTGTCATTTCTCGCCCCACGTGGATGAACCTATAAGGATAATAAAATACCTTGAACGATTTATTTTGGGTCAAATCTTAGATTGACTGGCCTATGTATGCCAGACCCTCTGGTCTCTTCATCCACCCCTCTGGTGATATATTTAAGATAAATCCACACATCCCAGTGGTGCTCAGCATGAACCTTATTGCATTGTTGTTTTCATTCCCATAGTCGTATGCTGTTTTGTATACCATAACCTGGAGTGCTAGTTGGTTGTCTAGTAGCCTGAGCTAACGTGTTAGGTTTCTGGTCTAGAGGGGCGGGTCGCGGCAGAGATTTGCGCACGCCCTGATTGGATCTCACCGATCTGTCCCTCATCCCCGGACCCTTCCCCTCGATACCCTTAATTGTTTCGGGTATCGAGGCTAGTTGTCTAGCAATAGCTTGGCAGAGGTTGATGGAGTAGGCTCATTTCAGGCTAAATCTATGCTATTTCAAAGGGGTAAATCCTCCTCAGATTTGAATGGTGTCTGTGTGTGCCTGTGTCCCCCTTGGCTAGGCTTTTGGTCAGGCTGGTCTGAGCCACTTGTGCTGCACTCACCCTTTTGACCCCCCCCCCCCCCACCGGGAAACGCGATCCAGGTCATACCGTCACGGCACTGATGTAAAGCCCGGGAATCGAACCCGGGTCTCCCGTGTGGAAAGCCAACATCTTCAGCCACTAATATACAGAGTAGCTTCATTTTCAAATTGCACACCTAGTTACAGTACCAGTACCTTATACCTACCTTTATTTCTCAATAGCTAAAGATTGTGCATTGAGGCCATGCTGTTACTAGACTGTATGTATTGTTGTTACATATTTCAGATCCTACATGCTTGTTGTTTGCGTTCATGTTTTTATTTTGACAAACGTTTCAGAAACCTCCCCATCTGTTTTTGTTTTCTCAAATTGCACCCTACATACGCATACACAGCAACACATATACTCACCCATCCATGTACACACACACACTCGCACGCACGCACACGCACACATTTGCATCCTCACATACTGACACGTACATACACACCTGCAGGAAATGTGTACAAACACACGTGCCTCTATATAGTGTGCATGCTCCCTTACTGTATACGTGCACACACAGACACCATGCCAGTTAGAGAGATGGCTTATTGGCGACCAAGCTCACATTGTGTACAAGACGACAATTATGAGGAAATATGGAAGAAAGTCTACGGCAATGTACAGTACTGTAAAAGGAGTAAGTAATCAAGAACGTCAGCTTTAAGCTTCTGCGGAAAGTAGGTAAAAAGGACCTATGCTGTGTCTTTGTTTAATAGTTGTAGTTCTGTTATAATTGGTTTAACAAATCATATAAAATGTGCCATTTCTGTCACGAGTTTCAAATGATATACTCTGCTGATTTTAACAAGTGACGGTTTCAATTTGCAGCACAGAGGAAGCCCTTATTTAACGAGATGCTGGTCTGGCAACAAATCCGAAATCTTTTTGCATGTAAACAAAATTAAATCAGCCCGCTCTGTCGAAAATCACGTCTCTACGCCATTTGTCATGTCTGGGATTTAACCAAAGCCTTCTGCGGCCACATCAACATGTTTTATCAGTCCTTCAACAGCACCGCGGAACGCTATTTTTCAAAGTAACTCATTACTCTGCAGTGTTGCTCAAAGCACATTAGATTGACCGGCAAGAGACAACAATGACAAATCATGAAGCATCAACCTTATTGTAAAAGTATTTGGGAAATATTAATTTCAGCAAGTAGCCGATTGTGGTGAATTATACACACTAGCAAGTCAACTTACCCAGGACCACAATTTCTTTTGCTTTTATGCGAGTCAACAACTTATACATTAAATACCATGAATATCGGATTTGCAATGAAAAACAACTTTTATTTGGATCAGATGTGCTTTTTATAAAAGCAGCGACTCAGTACTGTAGATATGATCTGTACTTGTTGGTGGTTTCGTTGGAAGGCTGGAGATTGAGAGTAGCAGATACATGAGGACAACTGTACTGGCCTAAACAGTTATACACATACAGTATATCCTTCACAGTACGTCAATGTCGGCAAGCTACCAGCACCAAAATACGTAGTCTATGTTAAGTCAGTTGTATAAAATGTTTTGAGCCGATCTAGTGGAAAGGCTACTCACATTAGCTTCGGATGGCTATCTGTTGTTAGCCATAAGACTGATTGCGCTTGCACACACTTGCGCACGCATACACGCTTTCAGTCCCTTGACTCCAAAAATCCCCCTCCCAGGCGGCATTTCTGGTCAAAACAACGCTTATTGCACGGAGCCTAGTGTTCGCAGAAATAACTGTGTGAATGGGAAAAATGTGCCCAACACTGTCATGGGACAAACATTAATTTATGTAAAATAATTATAATTTAAAAGCTTTAATATGGAGATACAGGTTTTTGACCAGCGGTGATGATATGTAAACAACCATTCACATCTGGCTTAGGGGTGGTGTGAGGCCATATTGGCCCCTGTGAGCTCATCTTGCCCAGGGCCAATATGGCCGTGTGCCTGTGAAAATTATTGGACAGCTTTGAGATAGATTTTTAATTGTGATGACATTTTAAACCCTGCAGACAATATCAGATCATTAAACTACAGCAGGGTTTCAACATTTACACTTACATCTTGGCTTCATCATCCACTGTTCCTGGATTCGCATTTGGAGGCCGAAGCATGGCCTTGAAGGAGGTACAATTTCTATCACAATTATGAGCTAGTCCCTAATGCAACTTTGATCTTCCTCTCTATAAGAAATATCTATCCAAGAATTCAAACAAAAATAATTATCTTTCTTTTTTAATATTCCAAACATTTTGAGTTGGCCATTATCAATTGTCCAATATGAAAACATAACATAATGTCGGGAAAAGGATGTTTGGAGTCATTTAGAAATAGTTTATTCATAACCACTAAAATTCCAATTGAATTTTCATTGGGATTGATTTTTGCCAATATTTTTAAAGGAGCATTCAGTGATTTGGGTGATTTGGAAAACCCCCCCGGTCCGCCCTGGTAACAAGATGTGCACAGTCATGCACACGCTCTACAGTGGGGGGGACACGCAACAGGCCAACAGCACGCACACCAAGCCCCGCCTCCGCTCGATCATGATTGAAAGAAGGCCCCTCTCTATCCTTTTTTGACCACAGGGGTGAACTGGGGACAGGGAGGAACTCCTTATATGGTCAGCACATGGAGGATTATCACAAAAAATAAAAGTGATATTTGAATTAAGTGAAATCACCTTTAAATTGCTAAATATCCTGCCTCTATTATTCAAGGAAAGTTTATTTGTATAGCACATTTCAACAACAAAGAAACACAAGGATATTTGAATTCAGTAAAAAATTAAAACAAAGTTAAACACTTCAGGACAGAGATAAATACACAATAGAAAAAGATTTAACTACAGTGCAGAAGAAGAATTATAAGTCTCAGTACAACGCATTTTGTTTTAGTCGTATTTGAATCACCTGAAATGTTTTAGTTTAGTTAGTCTACTTTTAGTTGACTAAGTCTACAGTTGAATTTGTCGACAAAGATGTATTTTGGCAGGCCGTTATGGCATCATAATGACTGATTATACACTTGGTTGCATGCTGAAAATAGCCGATCTACAACAAGCACAAACACCGGTACAAAGTATTGTCAAATAGGAATAGTTTTTAGATGTGTGACGTAAAATAACCGAGTTTTTATCAATTATCTTTTAAGTGTTTGAGAGTACATACAAATAGATAAGAATATATATATATATATATATATATATATATATATATATATATATATATACACACACATTACACACACACGCACACACTGTATCAAGACTGAACTTTTCGGTAGTTGATAGAGCTCCATAATGGATCATTATTCAGCAGCCAGGCTTTTAAAATGCATGCTAATTCACACATGCATTGCATACCTACACGCACAGACACCCGCAATATGCTAAGACTGATTCTACCTGGGGTGCCTTTGGGTGAGCATGAGGAAGAGGAATGAGCTTTGGGTGTCCTGGGGCCCTTAGCCGTCTGTATCCATCAGCGTCAAACATCTTCTCTGCTCCTCTCCCGCATCTGTTATCCTCTCAGCCTCTACTATCCCCATCACATCACACATGTGGTCGTAGTTTGGCTGAAAACGGTGGAGAGAATTCAGGAAAAGCCATCGGATAATATACAAATTGTTCTCTAAGCCCATTGCCAAACATCTCTAATGGCTCCCTTTGCTGTAAGCAATAAGCATTTAAGGACGGTGACCAACAAGTCAGACATAACATTCTGCATTTTGCTTGATATTTCTCGTGTGCTTGCGCGCGCGTGTATGTGTTAACGTTACCTTTGCTGATGCTGAGGAAGGCCAGCAGGCTGAAACGTCAATCAATAAAAACACACTGCATATGGAGCAAGAGTGCGACACTTTCTTCCTATTTTTGAGCACCCTGGGTGCATTCCTATGGGTCTGGACTCCCCCTGCCCCCCCCCCCCCACACACACACACACACACACATTTTATGCTACCTCTGACAACCACTACCTCTGCCAACAATCCGGGCACTCGTGAGTAAAAAGAGGAATAGCCTTTATTTAATTAAAAGGCAACTGCCTTGAGACCTTGACCTTGAGAGGTTTTCATCAGGGCGATTGATCCCGTTTGATTCATGAGAGCACCTTTTACATGTTGCTATAGTCACCTTTTTAGTTACCTCCTGTGAGTCCAAATGTTTTTTACATTTGGACTTCACGCATACTGCATTATGGACATTTGTAATATTACTCTCAGCAGAGTGCTGGCCCTCCACCATAGCTATGCAGTTGTCGAGATAATACTATGTCAACCTGAAATCAGAATTTTGCCCTTGCAATTGATTGTGACCTTGTCCTTTGACTTCTACTGTACTCCACCCAAAACGTAATCATCTCTTTGGAGCAGCCTGCCTATCCTTCCCATGCAGCAAACGGAATAGGGCGAAACATAAACCCCATCCATGGCCATTGGCTGACGTAATCGCGCCCGCACGCCCGCACAGAGACTTGTTTTATCCCTGCTTGCCTTGATGTTCAGTGGAAGCCAATCCTGCTATCATGGGTTTAACATGTTTGAGGCTGCTGGGACTTCATATGTCAGAGGAATGCTATTTACTGCTACTACACCCCGATCCTCCCCAGTGGAGATAGTTTTTAACCACTTAAGCCCTGTTTTATACTTCATTTTACAGCAGATATCTCGCAAGCTCACAACAGCTGTGAGTTTCGCCAGATCGTCTATTTACGCTATTTTTGAAAAATGTGCGGGACGCCAGGGGTTAACATGGTTAAATATAAATCGCCATAAATCTTGAAACCTTGGATAAGTCTAATGGGTATTTTGGCAGAAATTATTCCACAAATCACACAAAGCGTGTGTGTGTGTGTGAGATTTAATCCAGCAATGACAAGTGGCTGATGCGGTTGATGGATGGTGGTGATGGATTCACTATACAAGGGTGACTCCCCGGGGTCTCCGGCCCCCTACAGTGACTGTGTTACCACAACATCATCGTCCTTGTTCTTCAGACCCTTAATCCCCTCCACATCTGTGACTGTTCTAATGATGTGAGCTCTTGTATAAGGACCTCATGGAAAGATGGCAACTGAAAACATGCATCATGTCTTAACGAAGACGTGGCCACGTCTCTCCAGACCCCGAGAGAGCAATGGAACCGTTTCCTCTGCAACTGCTCAACTCTCTCCTCTCGTTCTGCACATCTAATGTGATGCATGCAGCACATCGTAACTCACTTCAAAGTACCTCCAAATGCAGCTTGTGTGACATAAACCACTTTAAAACCTATTATATAGCATTCCTATTCTGGCGCTAACCTTTGGTGAGCTTGTTGATAGCTGATCTACAAGCTCACAATGTGTAGAGCAAAAACAGGAGGGTGGCTTGTCAACTAAGTATAGAGTTTAAGAGCGGGTTCCATGAGTAAATACTAGTAAATACCACAGTTGGTCTTCGTGCATGTATGTTGTCTCTTATTCGGATGCTCTATTCTTTACACCTCAAACGTCGCCTGATGTTCAAAATAAGCTCACAATGTGCAAGAGGGAGAAAGTGGGAACATTTGTCTTTCAGTAAGTAAGTAAATAAATTAAAAAATTAAAAAACATTTAGTGCTTTTTTATAAAGGTACTGTAAATGTGCTTCCCATTTAGAGTAAGCTCCCACCATGTGTCAGGCCCTTGTTCCATGCCGAGTGCCTCGATCTGGCCCGTCCTTACAGAGTGGGCTGGGGACAGTCATAGGAGGCTAAGTGATGGGTGTCCTCCATTCAAGACTGTGACATGCAGACATAACCGAAAGAGATCCGTTGAATTGCAGAGCTAATTGTTTTGAAACGGCCTGGATCTGAAACTCTTCATTGTATTGTTTTTGTTAATCCGCCAATCTGACCTAGCTAGAATTAATCTGGTTTTTGCTTGGAAGTGAAGGGATCAGACTGTCAAACACATCAAAGTGCACACACACACACACACACACACACTCACACACGTGTGGAATCTGATGGAACCGCACGCACGCACGCACACGCTGGCTGAGTATAGGCAGCGCATGACTTTGGAGGATTCTGGGTGGTCTTTTGGGGGGAAGAGCAATTGTAGAAGCTTAATTCTTTCCTCCTGCAGAGTTCCTCTACATGTTTGCACTCTTGTCACTGGCTTTCACCGCAAGCACTATAAGGCATGCGTGCACACGTGCACACGCCGCGCACTCTTGAGCCGCATTTGCCACAAGGTCGTTGAGACTTAGTCAGGTTTTCACGCCCGGCCCATTAGGGAGCACATGCTGCGGAAAGCATTAATAGATCTCGGGGGGGCTTTCGGAGAGGTGTGGAGAAGAGGTGGAATGCTTTTTAAGTGTCGACTCGCTGCTCTTCCTACTCGCGGTCCCCCCGCAGCCTCTCGTCAGCTGTCATTACTTTCGACAGCGTGGCATGCATATAGCTGTGGGCCATTCCAGCGGATCCCACACAGCCGGGACCCCTTGGGGACAACAAGTCCCCATAAATCGCGAGCTCACGCAGGCAACGTTCCCGCTATGTTCCCAGTATTGTTTTTGCTATATAGAGCGTCAAATTGCTTCATATCCCTCTCTGGGGAAATAAAAAAACTAATAGAAACATTTGAATAAGAAATGTGTGATGTTCCAAACGTTGTCAAACAGATTACTTACTGTACTTTAGCCCCATGTGATGAGCTGTTGTACCAAACCAAAAATGTACTAACGAGTTGCTTGTGGACAAACATTTCTATAATGTGGGCACGTATGTCTGCCTCTATGAAAGCATCTGTTACACGAAAGCGCTCTCATCTTTAGACTTAACGTTTAACCATATGAACCCTAGCATCCCTGTTCTGGGGGTAAACATTTGACAAAAATAGCAGATCTACAAGCATTGTGATGCGTTGTGAGCTTGTCGAAGATGAGATCCACACCAAGATAAATAAAACAAATACAATAGTTATACGTCTGCATTGATGCGTCTGAACATTGTGTATGAGGTTCAGATCCACCAAAAGTTTTGTGTCCAAGGCAGACAAATAGGTATGGGTAATCTACAAACTCGCAAATGTAAATTTGACAACTTAAAATGTAAGAGCGAGAGTGTGCGAATAACGAGAAATGTATTTCACTATTTTAAATTGAATACATACTAATCTGTGATTTAGATTCAAGCTGAATTCTTAGATGTATCAAGGCAAGGGGGAGAAGATGTGACCCAAGGTCAGGGTAGGCTACTTTATTCTTTACTGCTGTTTACTGAATTTACAGTATATCATTCAGGCTCAGTTACTGTAGTTTCACCACATTAACACTGGCATCCCTATTTCTTTTTATAAAAATCGAATCCCTTTCTTTTTCCAAATATACCCAGTCTACAAGCTCACAAACAATGCAGCGCATCATGATGCAGTGTGAGCTTGTGTATCGACTATTGTCATGATTTGCCTTAAGATGACAATCAAGGTTAGAAAGGATTTATAGAAACTCAAACTATATGCGATATACTTCTAGGTCTAGCTACAATCTGTACGTGCTCTGATGCTCACAAGTTCACATTCACAACTCCCCGCAGTGGATGAGTCACTGGATGTGAACTTGTAGATCTATTTGTCATACTGTACCAACAGAGTGTACAGAGTGGAGGGGAAGTCTTCCACCCCTGGAACTCAGTCCTGACTGCCTTACTTTTCTGCCGTGCTCTTCCCCAGTGCATCTCATCTGTCTGCAATCTGCACTGGTACACTTTATACAATTGAGGCATTTAACAGATGCTCTTATTCAAATTGACAGGAAGGTCAGGGGAAGGAAGGATTACTTTTTGGAAGATTATTATAGCCACTGTTTCAAATATCATAGTCAAGTACTTTGTGATCCCAGGATTTGGCTATTTTGGGAGATTTGCCATATGTAACTCTAATGTAATTCTTCATAATAAAAAAAAGTATATTGTGTCACTTGCCAGGGCAGCTGGGAACCAAATTAATCTTGTGAACTGGAAATCTGAAAACCCACCATCACAAAAACATTGGCTGAATGAACTTTCATCTTATTGTACTGCAGCAAAGACTTTGTACCGTGTCAGCAGAAAACCTGCAATAGTATATGTAAAACCACTTAAACCCTCAGGCTCTATACTTTAACTTGACCTGACCTGAGTTGGCGCTGTACGTGGTGCACTATTACTTACCTAGAGGGTATGCGCTGTGCATGCATAGCGGAAAATCGAGTTTAATGCTATCAGATATGACTTTTCTGTTAGGATGTATATGGGCTGTCAAGGCCAGAAAGTAGTTTTTTGACACTCTGTAGGCATTCCCGCATAACTTCCGGCCTGTTCCGGGGAATCATGATGATGTCACATTGTCACACGCATACCCTTTATACACCAAATCCATTTAACAAAAATGGCAGATCTACAAGCTCACATTGAGAGACACTGAGCTTGTAAATCAGCTATTGGTGTACGTCTCTCTCTCCCAGTCCTCTCTCTCCCTCTCTCCCCCTCTCTCTGCCCTGCCCAGGGGGTCAATTAGAAAAGTAGACAGATAAAAAGAATGGGTGTTCACTTGTCCTACGTGGGGGGGCAGGCAGGATGCCGGTGACTGGGGTCGTGTAGAACAGGGGAGCCATTGATGCTGTGCAGGGGGGACTCTTTTGAAGTGCTATCATGTGAAGGCTCTACGGGGCCGCTGTGCTGATATTTGCTGCTGTCTGCCTGTACTGTGCTCAGGTCTGTGGTCCTGCTAACAACAGGTGCATCGCTGGCTGGGAGAGCAAGGGGTCAACCTGCGGACGTAGTAGCATCTCCACTGACCGTCCCGTGAGAAATGGTACCCGCAATGCAATCAAAGGCAGTTGAACAAACCCCCATGGGGTTAAAGCAAAGTTATATATTTTATTCTCCTGGTCTATTGTTAGTCGTGCCTGTCTCCAAACCTGAGGTGAAAGTGTGTTCCATCTTCCGCTCCATACTTCCTCATTTCCCGCGGGCAGGTGAAGTGGTCCTGTATATCCCACAGTCTCCTCCTCCCAAGCCCCACACTGCACCACAGCCTGATGGGAGAGATCTGCCCACTTGCGCTGTCAGTGATGGCTTAGCGGGGGTCTGGCCCCTTTTGAAGTGTGTGCAGCTGTGAATTCCTTTGAGGGCCACTGACAAGCTTCCCCTGTGCCATTATAGCCGTCGTTCCACCATGCCCTCCCCCCCCCAGGGGCACAGAGGCTGGCTCTGTTAACCCCCCCCAGTCCACACGCACGCACTCACAAACACCATATAAGCCATACACACCTCAACCCCAACCCCCTCCATTCAGACCCTGGAGTGTGCCACTCCACGCGGACAATGGCCGGCTTCATGCGATTGTGCATGCCGTTATCATACACAAGTTAGGGGAAGGTAGTCATTAGTCTTGTTGTAGCTGCTCAGTCCAATAAAAATGATTGCTTCACTGTTTGATCCCTGAGGTCACATCTCGCAGACGGGCTCTTCCAAACAGTCATTATAGTGGTTACGGCCACTTATCTTAAAAAGGAAGATGTTTAAGATTCGGGGGCTAAAAGAGACGCTTTGTACTGTATGTGACCGCCCAAGAATGGCATGGTGGGGTGATATTGTTTTTGACTGACAACACAAGGCACCATGAACTTCAACTTCAATGGCTGAAATGACTATGCCTCTTCATCTAAAGAAACACGACAGAGTTTTACAAGAGACTAATGGCTAATCAATCTGACAAAGCAGTTTTTAATATGCGCTATTGCTAGTGGGAAAACATCACAAACATATAGACATACTCCTGAGCAGTGTTGCATTGGTGATTTTAGCTTTGGTGGGACGCTATTTTAATACACTACGGGATTTCGGGGTCACATAATGGGCCCTTGGAAATGCATCCAGGCTCATCCCTATGTTAATTCACGCTGGTGTGACACTTGGCACTCAACAGCTTTTGTAAACTTTGTTGAGGTGTGAACTTATAGTTGTTTTTAATCGATGCATGCGTTGTCCGCACGTGCTCCTGAAACTCTTTGGGGGAATGGCGTGGTACTCCTCCCGAGCACACCCCACATCTCACTCAACCAGCGAATTGCAAAAGGACATATTGCAAGGAGTGGTAGATATGCTCCTTCAAAGCTCAGTGATTTATTGTCATTAAATGACATTATGCAAATCTATGGGAATGCATTTGTGAAATAGATTCTTGTTTTGTAGCCATAAGTACCAGTAAGACGCCTGAGGGCTCTTTAGGGCGAGGTCGCATGCACTGGCCATATATGGAGCAGGTCTTGAGTGTATACAGGGTGCGATGAAGTCAGATCAACATAAGGAATGTCAGAACAGGTCAGCTCCATATATGGAGTTCTAAGGGTGGCAGCGGGGGCATTGTCTTGAATGTACAGGGTTTGATGAGGGCCCAGGTAGGGCTGGGCCTTAATTTTTGCTAGGGTGACGGCAGACTGCTAGGCGAGTGCTAGCCAGGGTTCATGGCCCCATATAGCGTGTCTTGGAGACGTGACTAGACGTGATATCACAATGCGTGACCATATATGGGAACATTTCCGTATATGGGCTTAATATCCCTGATGATGTCATAGTGATGTCACAAGACCTAGGCACAATGTATGGCACAAGTATGGCAAGTTAAGTATGATGAGTCAGACATGTTGGGAGGAAAAAAGAAAGGAAAGAGATTTCCACAGGAAATCTGGGGTGGTTGTAACGAAGACTCTCAGTTCATTCATATTTTAGAATCTGGGAGAGTTGATACTGGATATTTATGGGGATATCCGACTAGCACGTTGGGATATATGACATATCCGACTAGCACTTGGGCTATATGACATACGATCATTTCCTCTCCCTTGGGCCTGCTGAAAGGTGGATTTTCAGGCCTTTTTTTAAAGTGATTTGCATTTTTTTGAGGGAGGGGGGCATTCCACGCTTGGGTGGTGGTGCTGTAGAAGGAGAATTTACCCATTTTGTTTAGAAAATGGGTGGTACCAGATCGTTGTTCTCGCTCCCTCTAGTATTGTGGCTGTGGGTGTTGCTCACTTGAGGTAGTTAGTCAGGTACTGTAAGCTTGTACTGAGGGCAAGGTTGCATTTACAATTTTGACCGTCATTTTTTATTGCTTAACTCTGCCAGTTTAGACTAGCAAAATGGGTTGGTAAAAGGTGGGTCATGGGCCCCAGGCCGAGAAGTAGTCGAATGAGTTTGTTTTGGGAGTTCTAAAGCTTAGACTTAAGTGACATTGTGATGCTGCATAGTCAAAGGAGGGCTTAATTATAGCACCTGCAAGAGTCTTGAGAGCACTTTCGTTGACAAGAGGAAATTATGCTCAGGAATCTTGTTCTTTGATTTACTTTTTTGATCACCATTGTTACCATGCTTTCACCTGACAGTTTGTTGTCAAGATTACAGCCCAAGTAATCTTCTCTTCTTTGCTGGAGATTACTATGTCATCAACTATTACCTAGAAATCATTTACTTTACGCTTTACGCTAGGCGAGGTAGCTGTTGATTTGTTCTTGAATTAATCTCTCTCTAACCTTTGAGATGGAACAATGGATGGAAACAGGGCGGTAGTTGCCATGTTCTAATTTGGCTTGGTCTGGATTTTTTTTGCTGCATCCTAATTGGTTTTTCTGGGTGTTTTTTGTTTGCCTCAATGTTCTGATTCATGAAGTTCTTTTTTGCTTTTGTGACCAGGTTGTTTACTACATTTAGTTGTTTCCTGCAATTTTCAGGTAGATGCTCATTTTAGTTTTTGTTGTGCTCAAAGAAAAAGTTTATTTCTAGTTTTATTGCTTTTTAAGATTTCTCCCGTCATCCAAGGTTCAGCATGGGCTTTGACCATCACCATTCATTTATCGGTGCAATGATATCAAGTACAGATACAAATGCAGGTTTGAATAATGACCAGGTCTGTTCGGCCGAGGTGCCATTTAGAACATCGGTCCAGTCCATTTTCTCAAGAGCAGCACTCTTAGTGTTTCATAGAGTAGTGTTTCATAGATCTGCATTTGATTGTCGTGTGACCATAAACTACACACACACACACACGCGCACACACACACACACACACACACACACACACACACACACACACACACACACACACACACTTCTTTCTTTCTCTCATCTCTTACTTTCTGGATGAGGACTCTTAACATCTGGTAGTGTGTCTCACCTGGGAAGTAGGACAATGCAGGTTAAAGAGTAGGATTTATCATTCCCACACTGACATGTCATGTTCACATCCAACACCATCCCTCAGCAACAGATGGACCTCAACAACCCAAACTAATTTAATAAAGTTTTAATAAAGTTGTTTGAAGTTGAATCCTTTGAGCTTCTTCCTCATCTCTGCACTATACCTTTCCACTTTATTTATTTAGAGAGCTCGTGAGTGTAAAAGGGGAAGTGGGCAGTCATTCTAAAATATTTCTTTTTTTTTTTTATAATATTTGTTTTATTCGGAAAGTGCAGTATAATTGTACATATAGCATTTCTACAAACGATATAAGAGCAGTTCCCAAGATTTTCTTCTTTTCTTTTTTTTCCCCACCCCTCTTCCCTCCCTCATCCCCCCTCCATGTGGCAACATCTCCAATGTCTCTGTATAGTATAGTCCTTTTTTCCTATATAAGACATCGAGTCCACACTCAAACAGAGACAGGCACGGCAGTAACACTTCAGGTGGTACATTTCAGGAGGACAAAGAAAAAAAAAGGAGTGGGCGGAAAAAGACATAAGAAATAAAAAAACAACAACTAAAGTATATACATTTATGCTGAGGGGGACAAAAACAATATAGCTTTGGTCTTCGACCACGAGAGGAGGAGAGGTGTCTTATACATATTATATTTTTACAATCATACAGCAGGCAATGAACCAGTGAGATTACACGAAGTCCGCTCTCAGGGGGGCAATATGCACAATCCAGTTGTTCCAAATTTGGTAGAAATTGTCTAATCTAGTTCTTAACATGTATGTTAATTTTTCCATTTTGAAAATATCTAGGACTATTCCATGCCAATCGTCCATTGTGGGTGTGATTGGGGATAGCCATCTTCTTGTTATTGACTTTTTGCTGGCTGCCAAGAGAACCTGCAATAGCTTTGTGTATCTCGACTGGTTAAGACATTCAATGTGGCCCAGGTACATGGTTGTGAAGTTGAAAGGTATTGGAGTATTAAATACTGAGCACAGTGATTTGTGAATATTGTTCCAAAACACCCCCAATTTGGGGCACCCCCAGAAAATGTGGAAGTGGTTGGCTTTCTTTGCCCCACACTGCCTCCAGCACAGCCTATCGTCCCCTTTGTATTTTTCCTGGTATGGGGTCTTAAAATATCTAATAATATTTTTCCAACAGTGCTCTCTCCAGTCCATAGAACAAGTTGAGGTAGACTGGAACTCCCAGATCCCTCCCCATACTTCCTCTGAGAGTTCAACTCCTGCGTCCCTCTCCCATCTCTCTTTGATGTACAACGTGCTTTCATTCTTAGCATCTGAAATGGCGCCATATAACTCAGAGATGGACTTACTTGGCTCCACTGTGAGAGCTGACTTTAATATGAAAAAGAATTCTGATTCAACTGCAGAAAACTCTTTGAATTTGCATTCTTGATTGATATAGTGCCGCACCTGGAGGTATCTGTAAAAGTCAGCCTGTTCCAGACCATGTTTGACTTGTATTGATCTGAAACTATCAATTTCAGTTCTTTGCATAAATGACATGTAAGTTGTGATTCCTTTCTCTATCCATGACTTAAATCTAATGTCGCCTCTATTTGGGACAAAGTCTGTGTCGAAGGCACACCATCTGAAAAGTTTCAACATTTTTTTTAAACCACATGACCTCACAACCTTTTGCCACACATTTAACGTATGGTTTATCCATGGGTTATTGATCCTCTCTAATCGGTCCGCCAAACCCCTGTCACCTATTGCAGCCTGCAGAGGGAAGTCAGCAACTAGACCAAGCTCCAACTCCTTCCATCTCGCTTTATACCCCCTGTTACTCCAGTATAACAGAGGAGTTATCTGGGCTGCATAATAGTAATTTCTTAAACAGGGAAGAGCCATGCCCCCTTTGTCCTTTCTCAGTTGTAGGGTGCTATATTTAATTCTTGGTTTCTTCCCTTGCCAAATGAACCTAGAAATCCATTTGTCCCATTCTCTGAATTGTTTATCGTCCACTTCTACTGGGAGATTTCTAAAGATGTAAAGTAAGCGGGGAAGAATGTTCATCTTGACTGAACTTATTCTTGAGTTTAGGCTTAGGAAGGGGATTAGGTTCCATCTATGTAAATCAGATTTAATTTTCATCGATATGGGACCATAATTAGCTTGCCTTAACTTTGAAGGATCTTTCGTCACATTTATTCCCAAGTATTTGATTTCTTCGTTGTCCCATTTCAAATCATATTTTTCCCTCAGTCCCCTTGGGGCATTAAAGTTTAGAGCCATGACCTGTGTTTTAGAAGTGTTGAGCTTATAACCGGATAGTTCACCATAACCTGATAGTAGTGACATCAGTTCGTTAAATGACCTCTCAGGGTCCCCCCCTAAGTACACGAGGACATCATCTGCGAACATGGCAGCCTTGTGTTCGATACCCCCCATACTTATGCCTTTGACGGCTACACTCTGTCTTATTAATTGGCCTAGGGGTTCAATAAATAAGTCGAAGAGGAGAGGCGAGATTGCGCACCCCTGCCTCGAACCACGTTTTAAAACGAAAGCATCAGACAAATCTCCATTAATCTTGATACGAGCTGTAGGTTTGTCGTATAGGGTCTGAATAACTTTTATAAATGTTTCATCAAAACCAAATTTCGCCATTACTTTGTAAAGGAAGGTCCACCTTACGGAATCAAAGGCTTTTCTTGAATCCAGGGCTACTAGGATTGCTATGGATTTGTCTTCAGTAGTTTGACTTAAGATGTGTAGTGACCTCCTAATATTGTCTGAGGTTTGCCGGCCGCACAAAAACCCTGCCTGGTCCAAACTTATGATGGAGGACAAAGTGTTCTCCAGCCTCCGGGCCATAATAGAGGTGAAAAGTTTATAGTCTAAATTTAAAACACTTATCGGTCGATAATTGTCACATTCTAGTTTATCTTTTCCCTCTTTTGGAATGACTGAGATAATGGCCTCCTTCCACGAGGGCGGGGCATCGCCTCCCCGCAGGATCCCATTGAAAGTATTGAGCAACAATGGTGACAACTCCGCTCTCAACGTTTTATACCATTCTGTGTTAAAACCGTCTGAACCCGGGGACTTCCCTGCTTTTAGCCTGGAAATGGCTGAGTCCACTTCTCCGCTTGTAATTGGTTTTATCAAATTTACATTTTGTGGGTCAGTAAGGACTGGTAAATCCAGGGAGTTCAAAAAAGAATCTATCTGGGTTTCATCTGCTGCTTGGGGTTGAGAATATAGTTCTCTGTAGAAAGTTTCAAAACACTCTTGGATTTTTTCTGCTTTGTTTTCGATATCCCGGGACACAGGATTTCGTATTTTATAAATTGTGTTTTCTTCTTGTTGTTTACGCAGTTTATAAGCCAGATATTTAGCTGATCTACCACCCGTCTCATAGTATCTCTGTCTTAGGAAAAGAAGCTTTTTGTGAGTTTCTTGTGTATAGATGTCATTAATTTCCCCCTGCGTTTTCCTGATTTCCTGTTTCAAGTTGGAACCTGCAACATTACTGTCAGCCACCTGCAGCTGTTTTAATTTATTTTCTAGTTCCAGCAGCTTTTGCCTCTTGAGTTTTTTTTGATACGAGGTTAGAGAAATGATTTTCCCCCTCATTACAGCCTTTAATGCGTCCCACAATATCGCAGGTGAAACCTCCTCCGAGGTGTTCAGCTCTAGATATTCTTTAATATCTTTTTTAATCTTTGTCAATGTAGTCGGATCATTTAATATGTATGAATTTAGTCTCCAGAGGGTTTTTCTAGCTTTCCTCTCCAGGAGCAGGGACAGATTAACTGGACTATGGTCTGACAGGTCAATTGTTGCAATGTTGCAGTTCCTTATCTTGAATCTGTCTGAGCTGAACATGAAAAAATAATCTAGCCTAGCATATACAGAATGTGGGCATGAGTAGTGAGTGTACTCTCTATTACTAGGGTGCAGTTCTCTCCACACGTCAATAATACCCAGTTCCACCATTAGTGAGTTCACCTTCCTACTAATGGGGTTGTTCTGATTTGCTGTGCCTGAGGAGTCTTTTTTAGTTAACCGTATGTTGAAATCACCCCCCGACAGGACCACCCCCTGAGAATTAACCATTAAATCAAAAATACGTCTGTATAGAGCCCATTCGCTTCCCGGTGGGATGTATACATTTATTATTGTTATCAGTGAACCCTCTATTTTTCCTGTAATCTTGATAAACCTTCCCTCGTCATCCCTGGTTTCTGAAATATGTTCGTAGTTAACTGAGGCTGAGATGAGGGTTGCAACCCCTCTCCTATGGCTTGGAATATTAGATGATGAAAACACATGTCTAAAACCCATCTTTTTTAATTTTTCGTGCTCAGATTGATTCATGTGTGTCTCCTGAAGGAGAGCGATCTGTGCCTTTTCCCTCCTTAATTTAGCTAGTATCTTAGACCTTTTAATAGGATTCAAAACCCCATTTACATTGAAAGAAATTATTTTCACCGGCTCAACCTGCATATCTGTTATTATGTGCAGCGGTCAACACCCCTCCTCTCTCCTTAAATAAACAAAAAACCCTCAGCATAAGGAAAGAAAAAACAGTCAAAATACACACAAAATAATAATACCGTACTTGGTCAAAAAACATTGTAAACCTGAGTTCCAGCAGTGGAACCCTTCCACTGCCCATTCTCCTAATAAAGGGAAAACCTCTCCCTGCTTGTGCTAGAGGGCCCTTATCCACCCTGATGACAGCTATGAAAGAAAGATCTTGCATAGTAGTTTGTCTCGGTCGTATCAAAACAAATGCAGCAATGTTGTGTCTATTAGAATATAACCCACCCCCCCCCCCCCCCCTATTTTATCAACTAGCTTTCAGTGATATGACATTCCACATATTTAGTCCCACTTAATTTCAAGACAGTGTGTTGAAACCCATTCCTTCATTCCCCCAGATTATCAGTTTGATTTCAGTGATATATTAGTGCCCCCGACACACACACACACACACACACACACACACACACACACACACACACACGTCACTCATCCCCCCATGTTATCGGTTAAATTTCAGTGATATATTTTTGGTGTTTTGGCTCCCCCCCCACACTCATTCCCACATACACACACGCACACACACACACACACACACACACTTGTCATTTCAATTGCATCGGTATACCCCCCCCCCCCTTTTTTTTTATCCCTTTGGAAAGAAAAACAAAGGAAGATTAGTCTGTGTCTTCACGTCTGAATACTTGCAGCCTCTCTATGTATCCTGGAACCCCGCTGGCCCGCGGTGGGCGCGCTCCCCCTGCCGTCTGCCACGCACCTCTCCTGATCCTCTCCCAGAGCGTTGTTGGTTTCTTGATCACTGCAACCGCCAGTCCACGCCTCGCCAGGTCTGCCGTCGCCTCTTCCACTGTAGCATATGTCTTCGTCCCATCGGCGTGGTGGACTCTTAGTCGTGCAGGAAACAGCGTCTGGAACCGTGTGTCTTTTGTTTTCAGAGCTCTCCGTGCCTCAGCATACTCCTTTCTTTTGGCCAATATTTCGGGTGCATAATCATGGTCCAGGCTGATTTTACAGTTTAGCCATGTAAAGCCCTTCTTCTCCCAGGTCTGCTTAATCACTTCTTCTTTCATGGTGTAGCTCAGGAACTTTACCACGATCGATCTGGGTTGGGCACCATTCGGGGGCAGCGGTGCCATGGCGCGGTGCGCTCTTTGTATCTGTAATGGCGTCGTTGGGGGGATATTCAGATTCTCTCTTAGCATCTTTGCCACAAAGGGGATAAGGGACCTTGCTGTCCCCTCTGTCCCCTCTGCTACCCCGTATATTCTCACGTTGTCCCTCCTGGACCGTCCCTGTAAATCAGTTATCTTAGTTTGGAGAGCCTCCTGGATCGTTAGCATCTCTGCTAGTATCTCTTCCACGTTCTGTAGCCTTTCCTCACTGCCTACGATCCTAGCTTCGGCCTGGTCCACCCTCGCGTTTGTTTTAGCTATTTCCCCTTTCAGGTCTTGCATCTGTTTCTTATTTTCTTGCCTGAAACCGCGCAGTTCCCTCAGAATTATAGCCAGATTTACCTCCTCCTCTTGGTCGGAGCAGGGTGAGGGGGGGCAAGCGCCGCTAGCCACCGCGGCCGGAGATCCCACGGTGATGTCCACTGGTTGCTGCGTTGCCGAAGTGCTAGCATCATTGTTAGCTTCAGGTTGCTGTGCTTCGTTATCGCCGCCGGCATGCGTACTCTCCCTTGCTTTCTTTTTCCTTTCTTTCAACACCATCCTCGCCCCTTCTTATGAGTAAATATAACTTGACTTCTTGATATTTTAGTTGACTTTGGGGCCGATATTATATATTTTGACCGAGCGAACTTTCCTCAAGCTGTCATCCTCTCAAACCGGAAACCGGAACCCCATTCTAAAATATTTCAAAAGGAATGCACCTTACAGACAAAGCAGAACATTGTGGCCTATATTTCACAGTCTGTGAATCTGTAATGGAGCCTCTAGATAGAAGTTACATGCAGATCATTTGCTGTCTGTATTGCAGAATAAGCTGTTTTCAATGACTGAGTGCACAAGTACCTTATGCATTAAGGATTTTGGGTTCTGCCCTAGCTAATGGATAGCGAGTTCATTCTTAACTGCTTATATTTGAGCAGGTCGAGTAAGGGAAAGCAGGGCCAGCTCAGAAAGTGGATAAATAGCTACCAATGCATTGATGACACCTCCAAGGTATTAGACCTGACTTGCATTTTCTAATATCTTTCACAAATCCATAATCACTGCTTGCATAACCTTTCAGTGTTATGTTATGAGAGTGGGACCTACACCAGCCGTCTGTCTGCCGACATATTCATTTCCCAACATCTCTTTGAAGGCAATATCCAATATCCAGTGATAGCACTTGTCAATGATGTTAGGTTCTTATATTTGTCCTCTTTGCTGTAGTACTGTAATTATATGCTAATCATTTGAATGCTTATAACCATCTTTTCATTTAAAAAAAATCACTTAATATTACAAAATCAGTTTGTAACATTTGCTTATTGCAGACTGCCGATTGTTGGTAACTTCTGTCCCCATAGCAACTGGGTAATATGTTTTAAACTACTGATTGATTGATTAAAGTATTTATTAACAGATTGGAGAATTACAGTACATTTCAAGCACACAAAAAGTCAAATCACACAAATGGCAGATCTACAATGCTGCAATTGTAGATCATTGCTATTCAGTGTACAACCTAGTATATAGGGCACAAGTGGTTAAAATCAATTCAAGCGCTCCAGACTAGCCTAGACTAGAAGAGTTAACAACATTTTCTGATGTGGTTAACGGCACATTTCCAGGTTTTTCTCTGTATCATCTCATTTTCTCTCTCTGTCTAACGTCTCTCTGTCTAACGTCCACCAGACTATAGCATCAGTGTACAGTATCCTCATTAGTGACCGACATTTGCGGTTGGCGTGTGACGGTTGCTGCCAGCGTCCTCTGCTCATGTGGCATTCATGTGATGCTATATTCTTCCCTGCCCACTGCGTGGCTCCGGCAGCACTGTCACTGTGGTTCCAGTAAGGGGGCAAATAATGCCGTTAAAGGAAACGTGTGCATATGTTTACGCAGGCATTTGAGTGTCCTGACGGTGACGAACCCACATCTCTCCGGTGAAAACCTCAGCTCACCAGACGGCAGACGTGCCGAGTATATAATCTCATTTTACCGGCACTATTCTGCAGTCGTCCTTCGGTTTCACTGTCTCGCCAGTCTTGTTTTTTTTTTTTGATTGATTGATTTTCTTTTTTACTCGAATGTCAATCCGGCACACGTTTGTGCATGGCGGGAGTTGGCTATGGAGGCTTAGCAGAAGGTAATGGGGGGGGGGGGGGGGGAGACTTTTAAATTACCACAGTAAGAGAAGAAATTAATTCTTTGCTTGTGTAAGTTGCTATAGAAATCACAAGTATGTAGGTCCAGTGTGGCGTACAGCAGAGGGTTAATCTACCATGGGCCCCCTGGCAGCCCGTCTGGATTCTCACTCCAAATGAGTTTGCAGACCTGATCGAACTTTCCACTACCTCCACCAAGCTCCATTTCCACAGTACAATTATACTACAGCCAATGGAACCTAGCCGTGTGGAATAATGTATGGGAATAATAAGAGACTAATGTTATAAGTGTCATTGAGTTGGAGCTGTACACATTGATTAGGTTTCCTTAAAAGAAAAAGTCAGTTAATTGTACAGCCTGTAAAATGTTCAGGCTTATGGTGAAGGAAGGTTTCCGGCATATTGACGTGAGTGATGCTTTCGTTTGCTTGTAGGTCTGCTATTTTCTTTTATCGTGAAAATGTGGCACAAATCTTTGAATATATATTTCAGAGCGAACATTTTGAACTAAAATATTGGCTTCTGGGGAGTTCCTGGAACAACATATTTTGAGATGGGGGTCAGTGGCCCAATAGAGATAATTCTGGGGGTCCTTGACATGAAAAAGGTTGAGCCCCACTGACATAGAAACATGGGTTTTTCAGAAAAAAATTAGGATTTAGAAGACCTTTTTTTTTATCGACTTCAGTCCAAATTGGGTTAATCGTACAGCCTGTAAAATGTTAAGGCTTATGGTGAAGGAATGTTTCCGGCATATTGACGTGAGTGATGCTTTCGTTTGATTAAAGGAGAGGAGTTTATAGTGAAGGCTGCGCTATAGACTCTCGCTCCCAATCAGAGGTTAAATGTTCCTTGCCCCTGCTGCTGCTACGCTCGTTTGTGGTCGGAGCAGGCCAATTACCATGCATACCACAAGAACTACAGCATCCCACCACGGGACTAACCACCAGTCACTGCTTGTTAGCGTCCGCTCTGGGTCGCACTGTGATTATCTGTCATTCTACGCACAGCAGGCCTCTGTGTTGGATGGCTTCCTCACTCCACCGCCATCTCGTATCATCGCCGTTTTTTTATTCGATTTTAAACGCAGTTTGATGCATGGTCTATCGTAGCCCGCTGTGGAGCTCACCGCTTCAACACGTCAGCAATTACACTATCCCTCAAGGAAAGGAAAACAGAATGCATAGCATTGTTGCCTCTGCTGAGGTCTCGAGCGAGTCTCTCCGGATCAGTACTTATTTTTGCGTGTGTGCTCATCCAGAACCTCAGGTTGGCTCAGCTTTCATCACTGACCCCAAATAACTGCTGACTCCTGGCCCGAGCTCTGGGCTCTGTAGTTCGTACATAATGTAAGATTCTATGACCCCCTTCCGCAGCCCTTAACTTACATGTATTTTGGTTCATAGTGCGTGCGTATTAGAACAAACAAAGAGTTACATCATTTTTGAAAACGCCAAATGGACTATACACAATAAAGACTGAGCTTGTTTCCATTGTGGTACACCTTGTAATACAAAACTATACACAAACATACTGTACAAACAAAACAACCATGAAAAAAATAATCCTTATATATAAGGCTGGGAGCTATATGGTACCCTAAGAGAAGAATCCAGAGCATGGGATATTGCCTATCCGGGGTCGGAAACTATAACTATGACCAGTTTTGGAGCGATGATTTAAGCCAAGGTCTTTCATAAATCTTGCAAGATAATTTAAGGATTTCAGGGCTGGAGGGATTGCATTCCACAGAGTAGTGGCTGTGTAATAAAACGCATGTTTCCCCTTGAGCGTCCTGAAACTGGAGGGGGGAGAACTATCTAGATCATAAGAACTTCCTCTGGTCGAGTACACCGTGAGCATCTTACCTTACTCTGGGCAGTAGCCCAGCAGGAACAGAGGCATATAGGATCTTGAAGACCAGACACAGTGAGAGCTGAGATACTCTCTCCTCCACTCTCAAGGCTCGTACGTACTCCAGTTTTTGGTGATAGGTTATCACCGTTTTAGGTGATAGCTTATCACCTAAAACGGTGATAAGAGTTGAGGCCATCATACTCGCGGTGATGTCCTTAAGGATTGACCCCGCCTCTCTGTGGTTTACCCAACTTCTAGACCAATCGGTGAACGGGGTGATAGCTCCAGAGTGAAAAGACCCCAGGCTACTAAAGTGGGCGGAGGTAAGATGAGACCTGGGGTTTAATTTTTAGTAGTAACCTCACAAGCTTGTTTTGGGAGGTCTGCAGCTTTGTTTTCAATGGCTTAGAGATACCTCTGTACCATGAAGTAGAAGCATAGTCAAAGTGACACTGAATGAGGGCACCAGCCAAGGTCCTCATAGCACTGCTGTTGACATATCCTGCCCAAACATCGAGGTCTCTGGTTGACCTTTGAGATGTACATTAGTCTGATGTTAACTTTACCTACAGGCTGCTGTTGATGAACATTCCACAGTACCATCTGTTTCTCTTAGTATCCTACTGGGAATGTTGTATCCTGTTGATGGAGGTTGTGGAGACTGTTGTGTGGCTGGCTGATGTGATCTTGGAAATGCTCAGAACCCAGTGTTATCTGGGTGAGGTGGAAGGTAATAATTATAAATATCAACCAAAATCTGTTGAGGAGCAGTGTGCTTTGAGTGAACCACGACCGTTTGTCAGCTCACACTAGCTACTTGCCAATTCCCCTGAGGAGGGTCAGATTACCACGTGCCCCCTCTTATACACAGAGTCCTCTAATACCCATAGAGTTGGGTGAGAACTTTGACCAGGAGAGCAACGCGTGCAGAGATGCACGCCATCTCCCACAGAATCCCTCTCTGGTGAACGGGCACCTCGACCAACCATCAGGGGTCTCTAATAGTGCAATGATCCCTCGGCAGCTTCCCACCCGCCAACACTGTCAATAGTGTTCATTGGACCCCCTGGCAAAGCCGGACTGACACTGCCAAAGAAGATAAGTGGCCTCTGTGCACATATATGAAGCTCTGAGCCAAACAAATGAAGCTTTGGAAAACTGACCCACAACAGGAAATGTTTATGTACCTTCTGGAAAAGGGAACTACAATTATGTCTTTATACTGTATGATTAATTTAAATAATTAATTATTCGTTTTGGGCTGTTTGAGGTGGAGTTGAGCATTATGCATACTTAAATGTAACTCTTCAAAACCACATGCTGTCCCGGACATATGTTTTGCATTGTTGACTGAATTCTGTATAACAATAATCACTTGTATTGGATCACTCAGTGTCAGGATCACAGAAGGCGCCTTGCCCTGAGATTCATTTTATTTAAGAAAAAAAAGCGCAGAAGGTTCTTGGTTCAATTCTCGCTGGGGACGCTGTGGGCCGCTGGGGCCCATCAGTGCCCATACCGAGGCGGGGTTGGCGAAAGGGCCTCTCTGTGTGGAGTTTGCATGTTCTCCCCGTGTCCCCTAGGGTAGGTGTTATGAAACTCTAGTGAAGTATTGGACCCTCGTCTGGTTCTGGTGTGTGACGACCCGGTTGACATTTCCATGGTTCGGCGGAGGACAGACAGGCTAGCCCGGGAGAAGATATTAAAATGACACGAAGACATGGTCACATTAAAACGTTCACACAGTTTATTACACATACAGCAACATATATAGCTTGAATACTTCATGTCCTAATGACGTCACTGACTAGACATCACAATCACTGCCTGCAGCACGCGGCCTTCAGCGTGCTCTAACACAGCTCTAAAGTATGTTACAGTTCAGGCAGTGCACCATACATATAAGTACATTGCATATTCACGTACAAGTACCAAGTATCAGTACACAGCATGTTGTATATCACAACAGTAGGTACCCTCACAAAAAAATCACATGCAGTAATCCTATACCTCCCTCTGGCCAGCCGGGGCGCCTGATGGAGGGGAAAGGAACTGGTCGGAATAACGTGTTCCTTCCACGAGCTACGTCCGGCCAGGGAGTCTACCCCCTGTCAGGTGAAAAGAAGCAGCTCAAGCAGCTCTCCTGCCCCCCCCCCCCTGCAAAATCTTGGGATAAAAAAATATTAAAAAATAAAAAAACTCCATGTCGGAAATGTACACCATAATGTTTTGTCAGCTGATGCAACTGATTGTCTGACAGCACAATGGTATCAAGGTGTAGCGTAGCCTGCCAGATCCTCACATGGTTACAATAAGATGGGTGACATTGTACAGTCTGCACCGGCAGCCTATGATTGTCTGTGGAGGGAGACTCTCTCCAGACTCTGGGCCAATGGGGCCATGCGGCCAATCTGTTGTTATTGACAAACTCTTTACTTTGAGTATATTTTTCACTGTCACAATGGGACTCTTTATCTCCAACAAACGCCCTTTATCTTGTTTGGGGGAGTGAAGTATGTTAATGTGACAAGTTTACAGGCATAAACTGTGAGTTCACCACACCGCTTAAGTGTGTTCATTGCTCACAAGTATCTACAGTATATTGTTTTGTGTTTGATTGGAGTGGGTGAAGGCTGAGTTGGCCTGTGGCCCAGACATAAGAGAGGGACTTTCCCCTTGGTCTCTTTTACAGTATCATCGCTGTCGGATGGAAACCTGTTCCAATGGAGCCAACGTATTAGATCCAATGTAAAATGTAACTTTCATTGGTTCCGTATTTATAAAACCAACAGAACACTTTCATCTCATTTTCAGAGTAGCAAAAATAGCTGAGCTATTTTGTGTGCACTCTTGCATGATGAAGCAAAGGACATTCATTTATGAAAAAAGCTAAAAACACAAACATAAAAAGGTGTGGTTTTTACACAGCCTTTGTTCCTTTGTTGAGTCGACCTTTTGTCTCTTGTTAATGTTTTAGGTTTTGTTTTTAACAATCCATGTTATGGCTTGTTAAGATGTAATGTACAACAGTATGGTGGGCATGTGTCAAACAAATTATATTCAAGTTAGGCATGACTACACACCTGTTGTGCACTGCATGCACAACATGTGGTAGCCTCTGTCCCAGACAGTTTGTTTTATGTGCTTATATCCATGTGCCTGTCCATGTTTGATTACAACTAATACAGTGCAAGAAAGCGCACGCACGTCCCAACAGGATTTGAAACACGTGTAGGATAAATAAATCGAGTACAACTAAAAAGACAGGGTACCGGAACAACATCAAAAAGTGAAAGGTAGTTGTGCAACATTTTAACTAGAACGGTCTTTGTTATGTCATTGAAATTTCACTTTGGGAGCATTGAGAACAGTGTGAGATATCCCATATTTTTATTATGTTTACAACTAAAGCTGCGTTCAGACCTGTAGCTGACGGTGTTGTCATTCGAGTCCCGTCTTCATTTCCTTTCTGTGTTATCCAGAGCTCTTATCTGATGACATCGCCGTGCGCGCGTGTGTATGTGCAAGCCTATGTGCGTGTGCAGGATCTTATTCCTACAGTCATGGTCACACGATACGCCATATGTCGTGAGAAGGCTTGTGGAGCATCGTGTAAGCTATGCACCTCCATAAAGCAGCAATCAAGAACTTTTTGTGCATCTGAGAATAAATTGTTATTCTGACTAATCTACACGGTAGAATGTGATGATACTGTATGACTATAGCACCTCAGCGGCGGTTGAAAGCTCTTCTGTTGAGACATTTATATCCTGTGCTGCGTAGTACTACGGACACTGTAGTGGTTGACAAGTGGTATTATTGTCTGAAGCTCAAAACGGAATATATGTTTACCAGATATCTATCCTCTCCTCGAATCTTTCCCCCCATCAAGTTTCCTAAATACAAAACATCACACTTCATAGGCACCTCATATCTTCTGCGCTGCATTTCATGTCATGAAAGGTGCTATACAAATAAAGTTTTATTATTATTATTATTATCATGTATCATTTTCCAAAAATCATCCATTTTGGGACATTTCCAAAACACATGTGAGTGATCAACATTTACTCTCCACAGCATCTCCAACATTGTATCTGTTGCTTCAACTGATTGCTCTTGATTTTTGGTGTTATAAAAAATCTGCATAGATTTTTCCAAGAGAATTCCCTCCATATCCGTGAATTGGTAGATGATTGGTGCATTTTCCACATATGTATCCAATCTTTTTCTGTAATTTCTATGTTTAGTTCCGCTTCCCATTTCTTTTTAATATATTCCGTTGAATGACTGCCACTCATTAAAGTTGTATTATATTGCTGATATAATTCAAATATTTTTCCCCTAATATATAGTATATATTTTTTAATCATTTGGACAATACCATTCACTTCTATGGAGGGCCTCCCTTTTATTTCCTTAGTATAGTAATCCCTTAGTTGCAGATACCTGAAGAAATCTTTATTTATTTTTTATACTGTATTGTTAAGAATGCACTCATTATTATAAGCTCTAAACTAAAGTGTGAAAAACTATATTTTGTACACTTTTGTTGAGTAATGTTGATTTAAACCTGAGAACGTGCAAATGTAATCAAATGGACCCGAGAATGAATTTATTATAATACAAAATAGTAAACCCACTCACTGACCCACTGGGAACAGACCTGCAGGGTTTGTAGTAGACAGGCGAGCTGAGCGCATCCTGAAGGTCTCAACATGGTTTTAGGATCCGTTTGGTTTCCAGAGGAAGACAACACAGGCATCTTGAATTATCAGCACACTGAGCATTACCTGTCTCAGTGTGACATACTGTATATAAAGTTCCAGAAATCAGTGCACATGTGTAGAACTGTCTCCCTGCCTCCTATCCACTGCTGTGCAGTATTGTAGGCCTATATCCTTTTTATCTATTCCCCCAAAGAAACATGCGTCCGTACTGACAACGTTCGTAGAGAGTGAAACAGGCAGCATTTTAGGTTGAATAAAAACATTGTCTGAGTCTATAAATGTGGTTATGGGTCTTATATGAGTCAAAAGCGTTTACTGAGGGCTTATCCATAAGCGCGGCCATATGACATGGAATTACACGCTGTACAATTTAATTTAATCCTATTTGTTACACATTAGATTTAGGTAGTAATTGAGGCTGTCATAACAAAGGGTTTTTGGCAGTGACCTGAATTAAGGATTAAGTGAAACATGACTGAAATGTGTATAGCTATTGGGACCAAAGTGTTTGAACTCCACATCAGATGAATCCATTGTTGGGTCCCCTTCAGTGTTTGAACTTCACATCAGATGAATCCATTGTTGGGTCCCCTTCAGTGTTTGAACTTCACATCAGATGAATCCATTGTTGGGTCCCCTTCAGTGTTTGAACTTGAATCAGATGAATCCATTGTTGGGTCCCCTTCAGTGTTTGAACTTCACATCAGATGAATCCATTGTTGGGTCCCCTTCAGTGTTTGAACTTCACATCAGATGAATCCATTGTTGGGTCCCCTTCAGTGTTTGAACTTCACATCAGATGAATCCATTGTTGGGTCCCCTTCAGTGTTTGAACTTGAATCAGATGAATCCATTGTTGGGTCCCCTTCAGTGTTTGAACTTCACATCAGATGAATCCATTGTTGGGTCCCCTTCAGTGTTTGAACTTCACATCAGATGAATCCATTGTTGGGTCCCCTTCAGTGTTTGAACTTCACATCAGATGAATCCATTGTTGGGTCCCCTTCAGTGTTTGAACTTCACATCAGATGAATCCATTGTTGGGTCCCCTTCAGTGTTTGAACTTCACATCAGATGAATCCATTGTTGGGTCCCCTTCAGTGTTTGAACTTCACATCAGATGAATCCATTGTTGGGTCCCCTTCAGATGTTTGTACTTTCTTTGTCTTCCGGAGCAGCATGTCAGAACCTCAATGGTATATTTTCACTCATCATCATCAGACATTTTGTTTCCTTCTAGGATTTACAGGTCGTATATGTTAAGTGCTGTCTTGAGTGTTTGCCCGAAATCCATATGCACAGCTTCCAAATCCAAATGCACAATCCAAAAGCTATATCTAATTACTGTGCCTACTGGGCAGCAGTTCATTGTTATGCTGATTTGACTGATACGAACACAGTGATATAGTGATATGTATTTTCAGTCTACAGTAGAGTAGTGTGTGTGTGTGTGTGTGTGTGTGTGTGTGTGTGTGTGTGTGTGTGTTCCTATATCACCTTATTCTTTAATCACAATGTGAAGCATTCTCTCTTTGCCAGCTGTTTGCCCAAAAATACCAGTGATTACATTTATACAGGAAATACTTAATCTCCTTACTAAGCTCAGAATCCCCAATTCCCCCCCCCCCCCTTTTTTTTTAACCTTTTCAGCCATTACGCTTGAGAGATTTAGTCCCATGTTTTACTGCGGTGGACCCAGGACAGGTGCATGAGTTTTGCCGTCTAATTAGAATTTTGTTCCTTCAAGGTTGGCTTTTGATCTTTAGATTAGAAGGTATTTGTCTATTTTTCTAAAAAGAAAAATGTAGATCTAACAGGATGCCCACTATAAGAAAGCTACTGGGACGGCTATTATCTAATGGAGCCCAGAGCCAAATTAGAGAGATTGTGCATGAATGGGGATTAGTACAATATGAGGCTATAGGTTAGCATTGCTCTTTGATCAAGGCAGATTATTTTCGTGTTACTGTTGTACTCTGGGCCTGGTAGCTAACTGCTTATACAACACAACAGTAGCCTACAATACCAGGCACGCACACACACATGCACGCACAGACGCACTCGTGCACGCGCGCACACACACACACACACACACACACACACACACACACACACATATACAGACACACATATACAGACACACACACGCCAACTCAAACATCTCCGGCAAAACAAATATGAACAACGCAGCTGCCAAGATTTTTCAGATGAAAGGCAATGATGCCTATCCATTGATCAATTTTCTTGACTAACTCCTAGATTTGAACCCTGTAATGCCAGCTCTAAGACAAAGCCCAACTCAATGTCAGCTTAAATCTGGACAACCTAACAAAACAAAGCATGACGTTTTGGAGTGAACTTGCATTCTTGAGCATTGTTCCCATGTCACCAGCATGTCACCACATTGGCTTGTTTATATCCACAGTACTTGACTAAACCTCAAGCAAAGAATCTGCTAAACTACCACAGTTTCTTACATATACAGAGCATCAGGACTCAATCCCAACCCGAAAAGAAAAGAAAATAAAGAAATCTGCATTTAGCCACACTTTGATACAATCTGTTTTCTATTGAGGCCTCTCCTCTATTCCCTACGTGGCAACAAACCACTGTTTTTATCCAGCTGCTAACAAAATGAAGTTAGTGCTTTATGTGAAAAATGATTATTTATGGCTCGAAAACCAGAGCTTGAGTGTGCATCATCATGTACGTGCGCAGTCACGGGTGCTTGCAGGCAAAACTTGGTGTGTGTGTGTGTGTGTGTGTGTGTGTGTGTGTGTGTGTGTGTGTGTGTGTGTGTGTGTGTGTGTGTGTGTGTGTGTGTGTGTGTGTGTGTGTGTGTGTGTGTGTGTGTGTGTGTGTGTGTGTGTGTGTGTGTGTGTGTGTGTCTCATTGAAACGGAGTGGGGATTGTACTATGCTCCTGCTTCAGCCTTTGGTTTGCAATGCATTAGATTAATAACATACAAAAAAATGAGAGTAATGTAATGTCATGTAATAATTGGTGGTAGTTGTCTATAATTGACTTAATCTTCTTTTATATTTTGGATAGTAAGTTTACTAACTTAACGGTACCGTGTAAGCATGCTCAAATACATAGAAATGGAAATACACAAGAAAAACTATTCTCACTAATATATCTGTTTTTGTCTTTGTATACATGTATTTGCTGTATATTTACAGTAAGTTGTACAGGTATTATACAGGACTTGTGGCTGATGCAGCACATGATAATTTATGTAAACACTTTCATGAGCCCGACAAAGCACTAATGCATTGCTCATGCCGCCTTGAATAAAAGATCCTTGTTTGCACTAAATAATCATTTGGGCCCGGGTGTGTGGTTACTACCGCAAAAATGTCTGGCCTATTTTATCTCAAATGACTTTCTTGTACTTGCCAGCACCTCTTGTCCCACGGTACTGTAAATACTGTCTGCTAAGCTTTTGTTTTATGGAGCATGTGTAGTTCTCCACATATAACCTTTATTTAACCAGGAAGTCACATAGAGATTTAAAACCTCTTTTACAAGTGAGTCCTAGCCAAGACAGGGCCAAAGTAGTATAAAACAGCAAAAAACATGTTTTAGGCTATTTAATGACTGAGAGAATTATTACACTTGTGAAATAGGAATTACCTTTGCTGTCAATCTTTCAGGGACATTTAAGGGAGTGAGCAGCATAACATAAAATGACACCACTAGTAATAAACATATATGCCTACGTATCATTTGAGTATATTTACTAACCTATTTGTTGGTTTATTTGTTGTTTCCAACTTAAAATTGAAAAAAGACTAATGTGAAATAAAACCCAAAAGGAAATTCCTGGTGTATCGTAAAATGCATGGTTATAATTAATTATTGTCATTGCAGATATAGAAAGTATAGGCTAATGTGGGAATAAATGAAACTGACATTTCCATGACATCATTTTGACATGATGTGAAAAAATCTGAAAAACATACTGTAATAGGCCTATGTGCTCTCACTGCTCTGGCAAAATTTTTAGCCTCCTGGCAATTAAATAAAAGTCACTATTGAACGTACTAGGGATCGGGATCAACTATGGCTATTTCATACTAGGCTATTACATTTTGAGGGTCTGTTTTTAAGATAGGCCTGTAGGCCTGCCGCCGATGACAAATTATAATTACAACAAAGCACAAGGCCAATAAATGCATCGATTTACTATATTTTATAGTACACTGTGTGTGTGTTACATCAATATGTCTTAAAAAGAAATGTAAAATGTGCTAAAATGAACGGCTAACTGCCCTGTTGACTTGGTTAATGAGTGTGTGGTTTATTGCTTTAAACGTCAAAAGTGAACCACAAAATTCTGCTTCAACTCTACTGCACTGCTATAGTGTTACTGCTAACTTGCAGGATCCAGAAATTGCTGTGTTTTATTTGTATTTATTCATTTATTTTTTATTTTTCATTTGAAATATTATTGATAGCATTCTCTCTTGTCTTTACACAACTAGCTGGGGGTGTCACTGCCACCCAAACCTGACTAGTAATGAGTGAATACAGGTGGGTGTCAATGACAGCTGAGTAAACCATGTAAATACCCTCTATACCAGTGGTTCCCAAAGTGGGGTCCGGGGACCCCCAGGGGTCCTTGAGGGAGTTCCAGGGGGTCTCCAGCTAAAGTTTAGTTTGGAGGTTCCATTTGTACACTCTCAGAGTTAAATTAACATTGATTTTACAATATAAATTTGGGGTCCCAGAGATAGAAATGCCATTAAAATAATGCATGTCAAACTGAGGGTCCCTGAAATTAAGCTGGTTGAGAATCACTGCAAGAGCCGTACAAATATTCTCTCATGGGGGTCCTTTTGACATGAAAAAGTTTAGGAACCACTGCTCTATACTTTACTTGACCAGGGTCGGGCTCTGTACTTCCGGTCCGGTCTTACACCTGAAATTGTCGATCTACAAGTGTTGTGTTGTGACAATTTGTGAGTTGCTAGTTGCTAGTTTTGGCGAATGTTCCCCCAAGAATAGGGTACAAGTGGTTAATGATGACACACCTCCCAAAGCACTCAAAAAATCCCCTGTATTAAGCCCCTGCCGTGTGTGTGTGTGTGTGTGTGTGTGTGTGTGTGTGTGTGTGTGTGTGTGTGTGTGTGTGTGTGTGTGTGTGTGTGTGTGTGTGTGTGTGTGTGTGTGTGTGTGTGTGTGTGTGTGTGTGTGTGTGTGTGTGTGTGTGTGTGTGTGTGTGTGTGTGTGTGTGTGTGTGTGTGTGTGTGTGTGTGTGTGTGTGTGTGTGTGTGTGTGTGTGTGTGTGTGTGTGTGTGTGTGTGTGTGTGTGTGTGTGTGTGTGTGCGTGCGTGCGTGCGTGCGTGCGTGCGTGCGTGCGCACTGCGCATGCGTGTGTGTGCGAGCGCATTCAGATCAGTCGGGAGAAACGAGGCGACAGATTTCTGTGTTGACAGCTGCAGTATTATATTAAGTGTGATATATCTGATATACGTTTGTGTTTCTCTCTTTAACCACTTTAACCATGGCGTCCCTGATTTGGCCCGTATCATTATAGGTCATATACACACACACACACACACACACACACACACACACACACACACACACACTAGAGCTTTCCAAAAATGGAGGGAAAAACAAAACAACAAAAGGAATTACATTCTCTGCACACACAGACAGACAGCGAGAGTCAGAGAGAGACACTTTTGGGCTTCAGGTCCCGAGTCTCTAATTATAAATGGGTGTCCGTTACGTACGTGGCATGGAAGCTAGGCAGGTTGGCTTTAAACGGGGAACGAGGAGTGAAGTATGATCGGCGGCGGGGATGAAAGGTGGCCGCCGCAGGTTTTCCACGGGCGTCTAGTCGCCAGCCCCCGGCGGCTCCCTCAGACCCCCAGCCCTGGGTGTTTGTGCGTGTACACTGTGCACACGTACGAACAAGAAAATCCCTGTTAAGTTGTCTTGTGCCACTTTGTTGAGAGATGCACCGTCGGCATGCAGAATGTGGCGCGGACGTGCGAAGCCCCTCAAAGGAGAGGAGGGAGTGTGGAGGGTGTGTGTTTGCGTGGACATGCGAGTGTGTGTGTGCGTGTGTGTGTGCGTGTGTGTATGTGCGTGTGTGAGGTTGGCCGCTAGGGAGGGCTCGGGCGGCCCCTCTGTTGTCAGGGCCAGACGTAGTGGCTCCCACGGGGCCTCTGAGACACAGAACCGCCCACTGTCCTTCATCTGCGCAGGTTTATTTGACCTCTGAGCTCTCACCTCGCGCTACACCAAGCTAGCCTAGATGGACAGAGCGATGGCCAAAGTCCTTTGATTAAGAAACAAAAAGCGGCAAAGGGTGGTGAAAGAGGATGAAAGAAGTACAACGTCCAAGGGGCCACAGAGAGGAAGTCAACTAGAGGAGTGAAGCGAGTCTTAAGTGAGAAAAACTAGCAACAGCAGGTTGGAATGAGAGTCAGACGGGAGGTTGAATGAATCTGCGCTGGGAGCTGGTTGAAGGCGGAAAGTATTTAGATGAAATCCAGACATGATTTAGAACAGGGCCAATTGACCCTTGCGGGGTCAATTGGAAAGCATACAGTTAAAAATTTAAATTCATTACCGTGTGACATTTAAACCACCTTCAACCTGGCGTCTCTATTTTGGGAATGTGTTCTAAAAATGTTTAAAATATGTATTGTCGATCCCCAAGCTCATAACAACGTGTTACAATGTGATGCGTTGTGAGATTGTTGATGAACTATTTTCACTTTTTTAAGTCCCTTTGCAATTTG
Organism: Protomyctophum bolini; assembly: GCF_963924005.1. Taxonomy (NCBI): domain Eukaryota; kingdom Metazoa; phylum Chordata; class Actinopteri; order Myctophiformes; family Myctophidae; genus Protomyctophum; species Protomyctophum bolini. The sequence goes on along the minus strand of NC_137884.1, from coordinate 8,626,448 downwards.
GGGGGCGGGGGGGGAGTTGGGGCAACAGCCTGTTTGGGGGTCCTGTTTTGGCATGGAGGATTTGAGAAAAACCTTAATTTTGAGATTGGTCAGTGACTGTTCAGCCTGCTCTTCATTCTGTGATAGAATGCAATTCTGATGACATGCAAATGCATATTGACATACATTAAAAATATCCCAATGATACTGAAATGAATCACTTGCTCTGTTCTCTCCATTGCACAGGACTGTGGGTTGATTGTGCAGCCAAGTAAGCCTTGCGGCCTGCAGCCTCTTCTGGGCTCTAAGACATCGGGCGAGTCCCAGGATCCACTTCGGCCTTGCACCTCTGGGGATGTGCCAGGTTGGTTTGTCTATATCCAAAACACTATAACACTGTCTTCACTGTGTGTGTGTGTGTGTGTGTGTGTGTGTGTGTGTGTGTGTGTGTGTGTGTGTGTGTGTGTGTGTGTGTGTGTGTGTGTGTGTGTGTGTGTGGTGTTCTCTGGGTACAAAGCCCTGCTGCATGATGTGGGTATGATGGCTTAATCTATTGGCTAGGCCTTTTGGGGGATTTAAGCAGCTGCTTCACTTTGACCTTTGATTTAAATGCAACAGGTGAGTTGTCAAGCTGTGCTGTAAAAATTCAATATCCTTCTCGGCGGGGAAGAGGATTGACTGTCAGTCCAGAAAGCTTTGTGCTCTAGAATTAGAATTATTATACTTCTTGGCAAGAGTTACTCAGTGCGCTGTGTTTCATTTGCCATGCTCCCCATGATTATCTGCTGCCTGTCAGGCCGTCTATCAGCACAAAATATGTCTTTACGTTCTGTTTCACCTTCTCCGTCTCCCTGTTTCTCTCATGCCCTTCACTCACAAGGCCATTGGGTTGTCCCGTGCCTCAGCTGTGCCGATAACCGTACCTGTGATTGGCGAGAGATAAGCTGGCAACCCGAGGGCTGCTACCACCCTCTGTTGGACAACAGCCAGCTGCAGGAGTGCATGAGAGACAAAAAGGTGAGGGGCTAACGGTTCAGATTATTAGCACACTGTAACAGTAGAATGACATTCACACACTTCTGCTTCTGTTAGACACTTACAGTAGAAAGCAACATACGTGCAATATACATGGTGGATACCTGGGTAGTGGGTTCATAATGTACCCCCCAACACACACAGTTATTTTTCTGGAATCCCAACTTATTTGAACTGTACAAATGGAACCAAATGTATCTATGAACCAAATGTGTCCATACTGTATGTAGTGTACATTCCCGGAGTTACAGACCCGCTAAGAGTCCATTTGGTTCCTATCTATCAATTAGTTAGCATACGAGGACTCCCTGGAATCTTCTCTATAGGGCGCCTGGGGGTCCCCCACACCTCAGAACCAGTGCTGTACATCAGCTGGTTGAGTAATACAATGCCCCTGTTATGGTATTTCTACGATAGTGCAACTCCCTGACATCCCTGCAGACTCTGCATTGAGTTGGTCCATGAATGACGTCACTCTCAGCGCTGCTTACGGGCAGGTCACTCTCTTAGCAAGGGGTACAGTTAACATCAGGTACTAACTAGCCATGGCCAGATGACTAAAGTGCTATCCGGGGACCCGAAATGTTGCCAGCTTTACAGCAGTGCTGGCAACAGTATATTTTCCATGTGCACGCGACGGGGATGCGTACACGACTACACGTGTGTCCATGAGAGATATTGTGGTTGTTATAGCTAAATAATATGGCAGGAACATGTACACTGCGAGCTCTGTCTTTGATGCAGAGACGTTATTGAACCATGTACTGTACAAGTATGCAGGGATTGCATTGCGAAGCGTGCATTCCGCAAGGTGCCCCCAAAATGGGCATCTGCTTAGGAGATTTTCCATAATTATCCCATCCTGATTGGCCTTCCAAAGTTTGCAGGATTGGTCAGTTTTTAACAAAATGCCACAAGTCATGAACACAGCGATGTTTGTGAAGTTGTGCATGCACATCCTCACTAGGCATAGGACGAAAAATGCCACTTGAAAGTTTTCAAATCAGCCTTGCCTTTTATAAAAACACACGTTTATATTACTCCTACACATTTTGTCCAGACATCACAAACGTTCCTGACCTGGTGGAGACCTGGGAGCCCTTTTTCCCTTTTTCTGTATTCTGTATTTTGCTACACATCACTCCTACAGAAGACAGAGCCAAGCCAATAAACTAATTGGTTCAGGAAAGAGGCACAGGTTTGATGCTGAAGGTTAAAGAACTGGGCGCTATGGGGACCCCTTTGTGTATACATAGCACAAGCCATGGCCAACTGCTCTGGGAGTGACTTAGCCAATATACTGTGTGTACCCTGAGTTTGGCAGAGCCAGCCATTAGGCTGTGGATGGAGGAGTCGCATGTACAACTGCAGCTACTTCCAAATAGTTCAGAACATTGGCGTTAATATAGAAGCCAGTGGGAATCGGTGATGAAAACAAAAGATCTAATGGTGGACCTCTGTATCCACATGGGAACGGCGTGGCTCCAGCGTGGAGCTTGGACTTCATGCGGCCAGCCTGTGACATCAGTCATGTAAAGTATGACATATGGCTCTGGGCATGGTTTCAGGCTGAAACCTTGCCCAGTATTTTTAGTGTCGGACATGATGGAGCATAAATCCAGCTTTACGCTCCATTAGATTGACTTCCATCATGAAATTAAAATTCAATATTTCAAAAAGTATAACGCATATAATATGTGGAAGATATGTGGAACATATACACTGTGTTAAAGAAATTTGGCGCTGATCAGTCCAGCAGGATGCACGATTAGCTCCGGACATACAGTTGGACTCCTGCAGAGCCATGCCGTAAACGCAAGATCAGAAGGAAGTTATTTACAGTTGTCTTGTGTCTGTCTGTGTTGGTAGATGACTATGTTCCCATCCTACTTGTCTCTAACAGTATAGTTCACAATGGCCTCTTATTAAAGCCAGACTGGATTCCGTATTTTCTTCTTCGTTTACACTTGATTTAGTGTTTATTGATGATCAAAGAAAAGTAGACCGGTGTTGAGAGAGTTGATGGGCAAAATATGTATTTGAAGTTCCAGGCAGAATCCGTGAATGTCAAACAGAAGGCAAATGGAGTAAAAGAAATTGGCCAACCGAGTTGAAAGGATGATGGACAACATTACATATAGCGTCACATTGCGAGGCGTTGTGAGTTTAGATGGACGTTTTTTGGCTTTTACAGTTTTCAGACTGTGGGTCTGTAATGAGATGGTAATACAGCATGTCTGTCTGTATACAAAGCTTGCATGTATAGCCCCTTTCCTCTTTGTCACTACCAGTGCCAAGTCATGGATCTAACACTAACCTGTGCCAAAGGACATTGTCTAGCATACTGATTCTGGAAACTTTGATAGGCTTTATTGGCTCTAAGAACAAAACTCTGAGCCACAGGAGACACATCCATATGCAGTACTATGTTGATGTGTAGACATGTGAGTTTGGGGGAATTTATTTTTTACAGTTGTCGTGAGGGATTTTCTTTCCTCACATATTCTGATTTAAGTTGTGTCCAGAGTCCAGACCACAAAAGTATTGCGCGTGTGTGACCATGCGCACAACCATGCGAGGTGAGTCATGGGCCCAGGGCGAGAAGTAGTCGAATTAGTTTGTTTTGGGAGGTCTGAAGCTTAGTCTTAAGTGACATTGTGATGCTGGAGGAAGCATAGTCATAGGAGGGCTGATTTAGAGCTCCCACAAGAGTTTTGAGAGCATTTTTTGCTTTCACCTGTCAGCTTGTTGTCAAGAATGTCATCAACTTTAACCTTGAAGTCAATTACGTTGACGTTACTGATGTTTGGAACCGAAAAGAATAGATTCTGTAGTGAGTTTGTTATCGGATTTTGGTGAGTTCGGAACTGAGAGCCTCCTCGACTTGTTCATTGTGTTTTGTCATTGCGAACGCAGTGATTGCGAACGCAGTGAGCACTAACTATGAGACCTAGCAGATCATGTCTGTCTGTCTGTCTGTCTGTGTGTGTCTGTCCCGCTGTTACGTCACCATGACTCAGCCATAACCATATAAGGAGTCCCCAAAGCAGCTATACGTCCAAAACCCAAATATGTACGAGCTGCGTTCGCTTCCCGCGTTTGCGCGTCTTACTTGTTACAGTTACTGTATGTTGTTGACGCACTATCCAGACAGTTAGCATCCGGTGCCCCCAAGCTTATGGTTTATCTGCAACAATAATCTCACATAACACGCAAACGTGTACCTAAAACAGACCCAAATAGGCGTAGCATCTGGCTGCAGTCCCCCTATTGTGAAATTGTTCATAGAAAAGAAAGAAGTAAATCGACTTCTACTGTACAAGCTCACGGTGCGTCACAACGTGTTGTTGTGAGCTTGTAGATTAAAGTAAAATAAATACAAATATAAAGCTAATGAACTGAAATGTAATTTTTCATGCAACCTTCACGTCTAGAGTTTGGGCTGCTATAGGTGGCCCTCGCATCGATGTCACACCACTGATCTGACCGATATGCCCATACTCTATTAAAATGGCCTGTTTCTGGCCTGAAAATATGCATATACAGGCAAATTGGGCATGTTACGTTTGTGACATACACCCGACGTTAGCTGTCAATTCTTAACTGATATATTTCTTTTGTTTTTATATTTCCCCCCCCCCCTTTCCAATTGCCCTGCAATCTCAATACTACTCAATTGGTAGGCTATGCTGTTAACATTTACTGTTTTACATGCATCCAAAAATGTTCAATGAGTGATAGACTAGAGCATACATTTATTTACTGATTGACTGACATGATGAAAGACAGCAACATCTTTGAGGTTATTGTTAGTTGTTAGTTGCTATGTCTCATGTATAAACTGTCAAATGTGTTTTACCTGATGGCCAAACGAGGCTGTCATGAATCCTTCCTGATCTCCCTGTATTCATATTTAATTCATGCTCCCTGTCGGTTAGTTTGCATTACGTCACAGTTTGGCACCGATATTTTGAACTCACAATGAAACGGTTATTGTCTCTTGAATTATGACCAGCAGACTAGAAGCCAATTGAGACTTCCTGACCTGTTCGTACAGTTTTAAAAGAGCAGTAAATTGCAGCAGGTTTCATCTTGGCAAACTGACAGCTGCAGAGGGACAGAGGCAGTGTTGATTTCGTCGACTAAAACTAAGACGAAAAATGTTCGTCGACTACCTTTTTGCACTGACAAAATGAAATTAAAACGAAATGAAAACTAAGCTATGATGACTAAAACTAAGACTAAATATATCGACAATTTCGTCAAGAAATAAAAACTAGACTAAAATGTTAAGAAGGGACTAGTGGACAAGACATTCAGTATAAGTCATTTTTCACTTGGTTGCATGCTGAAAATAGCCAATCTACAAGCTTATAGATCGGCTATTTTCAGCAAGAGTATAATCTGCCATTACGACGCATCAAGGCCCGCCAAAATACATTTGACTAACCGTAGATTTAGTCGACTTAAAATCTCATGACACTTTGACTAAAACTAGACTAACAGTAAAACATTCCAGGTGACTAAAACTAAATGAAAACTATTCAAAAGACTATGACTAGGCCCGGACGGTTAGCTCGACCGTCTGGGCATCTAGTCTGCCAAGCCAGCCGGACGGCGTGCCGCGGGTTCGACTCCCGAGCCCGACGGCCTTTGCCGCGTGTCACTCCCCATCTCCCTCCCCCTTTCCTGTCTGATTACTGTACCCTATCAATAAAGGCAAAAAACGGCCAAAAATATTAAACAAAAACAAATAAAGTCTGACTAAATATAAAATATTATTTTGATGCCAAAAACAACACTGGACAGAGGAAGGGTTTTCTGAATGATAAATTGACTGAGAACACTGTCTCATACTTCCTGTGAACTGGGATTGGCTGCGTTAGTTTTAGGACCATGAACAAGTCTCCCTTGAAGCTACAAACAGAAGAGCCAAGACTCCTCATCAAACGAGTATTCCTGGAGGACCCGTGTGTGTGTACTGTACTGTACCATTTTTTGAATGTATTCTTCACTAGAGTATTTCCAATTTCCAATACTTTTACTTCTACTCCAAATATTGTACTTTTACTCCACTACAATTATTTGAAACCTTTTGTTAGTAGTACTTTGTAGATTTGAATTATTACAAAACATACTTAAACTACTTAAACGTTGGCTATTTGAAAATAGCTCACAATGCATTTTGAGGTATATTTTGATGCTAATACTTTTTGTACTTTTACTCATGTCATTTTTTATTTAAGACTTTTACTTGTAACAGAGTGTGTATTGCAGTATTGATGTCCTAAAAGTACAAGTAGCAATTTCACAATGTACTTTGTAAGTAAAAGTCCAGTATTAATACTTTAATGCCAGTAGTACTGGCATCAAAATCTATCTATCTATAATTGCACCAAGTCTCTGTACGTCTGTAATCCACGTAACTCGAGAACCGTTCGCCCCACTGACTTCAAATTCGACACGCGTGTTTCACACCCCCACAGGGAGTGCAGTGCCCGGATACACCGCTGTCCAGAACCAGCACAAAAGCCTCTGCCCGGGCTCTGGACCTGATCTGACATCACAATGATTGTTATGGCATCACAATGTTGTTCTGACATCTGCATAGACTCCATATTTGGGCGTGCCTGACAATGAAAACACATATGGGCATAAAAGGGACAGACATTATAACTGGGTGGGGCATGCATTTCCAATTTGCATCGTTTCAAGTACCCAATGGGCACCGCTCTAGTGTACTTAAAGTGCCAAAAGTAAACTCCTTCACACATTTTAGAAAGAGATATTAAAAAAGGAAATAAAAAAAGGAAGATCACAACAGGTCCCAGTGGGACACTTTGTAAACTTGTAGATCTATGTTCAAATAGCTTAAGTATAGGGATTTCAAATAATAATAATAATCATCTGCAAAGCAAGTAGTAACTAAATGTAGTGGAGTAAAAAGTACTATAATTTGCCTCTGAGGTGTAGTGTAGTGAAATGGAAATACTCAAGTAAATGGAGATTATGTATAAAATGTAAATTCAAGTGTGACTATGATATTTCATCATTTCTTAAGCTTTATTTGGTTATAAATTAACTTTGCTGATGAAAGATAGTGTTCTTTTTGCAGAGTGTATCCAACAACTACCGTTGAAATTGAAAGCATAACTGGTACTTTATACTGTAAATGTGTGTTGTGAGGAGGAATTGTGGTAGAACCGTAGAATTACAATCATAAGGAGGTTTACACAAATGTAAACTGTTTTCGTTTCAGTAGAAGAACTTTGTCCTGTCAAACTGCACAACTATAATCAAAACAACACAATTCTTCCCCCATTGACCACAATGAAGTGCTGTGAAGTTGCAACAGAATCTGTTCCAGGCCCGGGTTGTGTGTCTCAAACCGCGTCTTCCCTCCTCAGGTGCTGTTCATCGGAGACTCGACCAACCGCGGTATGATGTACTTCCTGATGGAGCGGGTGAACTCCAGCCTGGAGGAGTGGGGCAAGGCTCACAACATGCTGGTCTACAGCAACCTGAACCAGGGCCTAACGCACGTCGGCTACTCCTACTACCCTCAGTTCTGGCTGGAGAAGAGCCTCAGGCCCACCTTCCAGCAGGCCCTGGAACAGCTGTTACACAGGTGAGAGGATGCTGGGTGTAATTATTTAATTATTTAAAAAGTGGGTGAAATTAGTTTTTGTGCATTGTTCCCATCGTGTCATTTTTCCAAGAAAACAAATAAAAGGAAGAGGAGGGTTAAGGAGATCAAGGCAGGAAAAACAAAAGAACGTTTGAGCGCTTTTACCACAAAAAGTACAGGTAAAGGGTTTCACCTGTGGGTCCTAGATATTTACAGGCTTTTTTAGCTTTTACCACAAAATGTACAACTAAATGTTTTTTACAAGGTCCAAAAACATATATTTACATACAGTATGTACCTGAGATATGATATACGGTGTATATGTAAAGGTGTGTGAGCACAGCAGCTGTACTGTGCATTATATATACATTATACATTATATATAGAGTATATATATTAGTCAAGGTGTTAGGTCATGGATTAAGGTGCAAAGAGTCGCTCCGCGTTAGCCGCATAAACCACTTGACACTGACTCTGGTATAATCCGCAACACACTGGTGTAATCCGCAAGTGGTGTAAGAGGTAGAGCAAAAAAAAAAAAAAAAGTCAAGTACCTTGTCTAAAGCTAAAGTCCAAGTCAACTTGTCCCTGGTATATAATCCAAGGCGGCAGGCCAGCCTAACACGACAGACTCATGCCATGTTTCAGCAATCTGCCGAGTGTCGGGTGGAAAGTGGAAACTGTTCCTTTAGCCTGGTGGTGTTGCGGTAGGCCCCCTTGCCCTTCCGTGGGCATTGTAGGGGGTTGAACAGTTTGTGAATAGAAAGCGTTATTGTCTACATATGTGGAAATGTGCCTTTCATTTCAATTGTAGAATTTATAACAGACACTACATACAGAAGGACCACAGGCCACAAGGACAATATGACAGATGTCTCGTTACATATTCCAGTTCATTGCAAAATGTGCAATTCCCGGTGGCGATTCGGTATAAATTGGTTTTAAGAATTCATTGGGGTAATGACCTACATGTTCAGGCTTCTCTCTCCCGTTCTCTGTGAACGATTTTGACACATACAAAAATGGGTGCCAGGTACTAAACACTGCTTCACTTATAAACAAATACTGGGTAAGTGTTTTTTTTTCTCTTCTAGATAGCAAGTCAGACCCATCTTGTTCTTACATTTGAATATTTATGACAATGCTATTCACAAATTCTTCGTTTTGTTTTCGATGCCCCAGGGGTGTTTCCAAGCCCAAATGAACTGATGTCTCTTAAAGAGACTTCGCGGGCAAACATTTATTTTTAATTTTATTTGGTTCATTTAGGGTGACCACCTGTCCGTGGGACCGTCTGTCCTGCGTCGCACACAAACAGAACAATGTCCCGCGAGTCAAAGAATCACAGAATCAAAATCGTCGCTTTTTTCCCTGCTGAGCCGGACATGATAGTGGAGGGTTGTGTTCATGTACTGTATGTGTGAGTGGAAATGATCGGAATCGGATCTAAACACGAACTGAACGTCCATTTACACTCACTTCTTTGTTATTTTCCGGGGCTTTGAGCAACTTATGGTCAGTGTCAACAAAGTGCCGGTTTTCCTGGGGCGTTAACCCATACTGCCCACCCAGATGCAGTCTACATTCCGGCTGTCACCCGTCTCTCTGGTGGTCACCAGACTATACCCAGTTGTCACAGTCTATTCCTATAAGTCACTATAAATTGAATGAATATCTATAACTAAAAATATATATTATATTAAAATATAATCAATATTATCCAGCAATATGAAATGATTAGTGCACCTTGAGAAATATGAAAACATCATCACATCATCATGAATAGCATTAACCACATGAACCCCTGTACCACCTTGTTTGGAGGTGGTCACCCTATTGGTTCGTTCGGCAACTTCGCAGGAAAACAGCTGCACAAAATTACATGAAACTTTCAGCAAAACGGGGGAAATGGCTCCTTGACTACCTCCTGGTCAGATTTGTCGTGTAATTTGGTAAAGGCCAAAGGTCATGGAAAAAGGTCACAGTCGTGACCACCATGTGGAGTGGGGGTTTGGTGTGTATTGACTAATGACAAAGTTTTGCCGATTGGACAGCTTTATTCACAGCACTGTCCTAATTGGTTGGTGCTACAATCTTTAGCATTTCAGAATCAGATTTTCTAAACATATACTGTAGTGCTCTGGCTGCTGTCTCAACTGTAATTATTGGGGACAAATTCCCCACCTTTCCTTTCCTGGAAGTTTTGTGTCATTCTGAACAGCCGTTTTTTTGAAGTGTTCAAAACGTTCATAGTGGATCAGATTTGGATTTGGAGTGTTACGGGTGTTACTTTAATATGAGATATTTCTATGATCACAAATAGGATATCAAAGTGATCCAAATCCCGTTTTATTTTATTTGTATCTACCCAAAATCCGAATCTAATCCACTCGGATAGGGATTAAAGGTTTTGAACTCTTGCACCCCAGGCATTTGAAAGTTTAATCTTGCAATATAACAGTGGAGAGGCCAACAACGGCTTCTATTTTTATTTTCACTGGCGCAGCGGCCTGCTCATCACACATTATGTGATGAGACATGTGTTATCCCGCCTGGCCATATGGAAATAAGCTTAATCGGTTGTTGTGATCAAAGCGCTAGGGGTCGTGACTCAGGAGGCATGTTCGACTGATGCCGCACAGCGGGGCCTCCTCGCCAGCAGTCTCACACGGCCTCAGATGTGTTCAAAGCTAGGGACGCATCCTTGGGTCATGTGCTGCCATTTTATTGAGCACTGCTGCTAAGCCAGCAACAATCCAGGAAGCGTTAAAGTGTGCATGCGCGCGCGTGTGTGTGTGTGTGTGTGTGTGTGTGTGTGTGTGTGTGTGTGTGTGTCATTAGTCCTGTGGGCTCGGTTATGAGTTGCATATTTCTTTGAGTTGACTTTGCACTTGTGTCACTTTATGGCCATCTGCTCATATACACATTGATGAGATACTGTATGTATTGCCATCACCCAAAGGTCACGGCCCCTGGAAAACTCTGCTCAGACGGTGCTGGTAGTGGGAGGCGTCCAGTGGCTCAACACCAATCACATCAGAGTCATCAGACAGGTGCTGGAGAGGTAGAGATATGCACACATGTACACGCACGTCGAGGACATCATCAGTATTCAGTCCTTCTCTTTTTCATACACTGTTTTAGTAACTAGTTAACTCACTCGGAAATACTCAGAAGATACTTGGAAATAACGTTTTACAAACCACATTATACAGTATCCTACAGTATGAACCTCACTGAGTGACATGCTGACATAGTGAAGGCCTAAATGCTACTACAGGAGGAGGCTGAAGAGGTTTGTTCGCTGAGGAGCTGTCACTGTGGTAGCATTGAGAGAAGAAACTGTTTACTCAAGTCTAGATGGATTTCCGATGCTCCATCTTCACCTACTCACTCACTCACTTTCACCTACTCACTCACTTTCACCTACTCACTCACTGACTCACTTTCTCTGACTTTGTTTTGTTTCTGCACGGCTTGCCAAAACAAATGGATTTTTTACTCCGCTCTGAGTTCTGAGACACCCGCCCACTGGAACAGTAATTTTACCACAGATCTCCACTGCTTGTTTGCATTAACCTCCGACATGCTTTGACATGATTTGTCTGAGATTTATGGAAAAAGGGGAATATCCGCACTCTCTTAATAGAGTTTGAGTTTCTTTATTTCATGAAATCACATGCAGCAGCAGTCCACCTAGAGAAACGAATGCGTTTCGGCACGCAGGCCTTCAAATGCTGAGGAAGGCCTGCATGCTGAAAAGCGTTCGTTTCTCTAGGTGGACTGCACCTATAACGGTGCCATTCCTGGCGACAGCGCTGTAGACAAGTCACACTGACCCATCACACATGATGTTTGCTTCGCTGTCTCTTCAGTAATTTTTGGCTAGTTAAAAAGTCTTGGAGGTGCAAGAACTTCCAAAATGAACTTCAGCAAAGCAATTTGTTTACTCAACAATTACTATGTCATCTTGTTGTTATTGACCTGCCAACGCCAAAGAATTCTAGACTTTGGTGTATGCAGTACGGTTTCACTCATTAACTCACTTTTAATCACTCACTCATTTACTACTCACTTACTCACTGATATTATTTCCTCTCTCCTGTGTTTCTACTTCAGAGAAAACCTTGGGAATATCATGGTGGTGGTGAAATCCTTAGGCATCGGTTTCCATCTTCCTGTTGAAGGCATCCATTCTCTCAGCCTGGTAACTCCCTCTCCTCATTCATCCTTCTTTATTTACAAGGAACATTCAAAGCATTAGCAACTTAAACCCTATATACTGTACTTAGTTGACCGACAGGGTCACTAGTCAGGGCTCTGATACTTGGTCCACTCCGTTTTACCCTCCACTTACTCTACGGTCTACACCAAATCTCTCTACAAGCTCACGTTATGAGCTATATCTGTTTTAGCCAAATGTTCAACTTTTCTAAAATGTTCATCGAAAATAGCAAATCTACAAGCTATAAAGACTGTGGCCTCTGTAATAATCCATGGCTCCCAACCGGCTGTTGAATCAGTAATATCTCCTGTAGTTCAACAAAAACGCTAATGACGTCCTTTGAGTCATTCATAATGTGACGAATCGTTGTTTCTCGGCATGTCTGTCAACGTTGCAGCGAGGAATACAGCAGCTCTATCGTGAAAACAGCAACATCCTCACCACGGCAAAGCACTACGGCTACGAGGTGATCGACACATTCTACATGACCATGGGCCGATATAAAGAGTTCCTGCAGGGTCGATGTGCCTGCCATTTCCATGAGGTAAATTAATTGACATGTCGGTGGTAAAGTAGGTGGAAATTTTACATTATTATACTATATTATATTATACTTTAAATGTATTTGGAAAGGAAATTCCTATTTGGTTGTCAGACATATTTGCTGTTTGGTGAGTGATACAAAGCAGTCCACTCCACTGCCACCTGTAGGCTACTGTAAAAAATGATAATCCACACAATGATGATGATGTACAAAAACCACGAAATTCAAAGAAAATGGAATGTACAGTATTAAGGGTTCCCACGGTCATGAAATGAAATTCCTGGAATTATTTTGAAATTAGAAAAAACTTTTTCCATTACTGGAAAGGTTTTGGAATGGATCAAAGGTCCTGGAATTTATCAAGGGTCCTGGAATTTGTTTTGACTATGCATTATTTTTGGCTATTTCCAAAACATGTGTAACACCAGTAAGACGCCCTGAGGGCGAGAAGCGACCTCGCCGTAAAGGCGGATGCGTGCATGCGCATGAAAACTGGAGTAATATGTTCTCTCATCTTAGTTTTAGTTAAAACTCTGGCTGCTGCATTTTGGACAATCGTTTTCTTAGGCAGTCCAGAAGAAAGTGCATTGCAGTATTCAAGCCGAGAAAAAACAAAGGCGTGGATTAGTGTTTTTGCATCGTCCAATGACAGATAGGCTCTGATTCGTGCAATATTTCCACGGTGAAAAAAGGCAAACTTGGTAACATGATTAATGTGTGAATTAAAATTAAATTCAGAATCTATAATGACCCCCAAGTTCTTTACTGTACTGTTACTTTCTACAGTCAGGTTGCCAAGTCTGCTTATTATTGATTCTTTCTGCTCACTAGAACCGATTATGATACACCACCTGTCCCCACCACACACAGGAGTAAGAGAAGGATTGTTATAGTCCTGGAAATTGGGTTAAATATTCTGGAAAGGTTTTGGAAATTAATTGGAAGAAATGTACCCTGGAGTATACGTTCTAATCTACAGGTCGCAGAGTATTTAGCAAGTTTTCCCTGAGGAAACCCACACTGATCATTTCCCCATCCTTTCTGTTTGATATTTATGTGCTTTCAAAGCCAGGACAGAACAAAGCATTAAATACTGTGTCTAAAGCGCTCAGCAGCCACAAATCACACAACCATTTTCTCAGTGGACAGGAAATCAGCACTTATGCTCCTCTGATTGAACAAATCTAATGCTCTCTGCTTCCACATCAAGGAGGTTTCTGAAAATAAATCCCCTCACTGCCCTCTCCCGGGTCCCTGTAAAAGAGCTGCCTATAAAATTGGCCTCTGCACAAGTTAATGAGTAATTAGCAATTAAAGCTGCATTTTTACTGCATCTTAAAATGCACGTTGGTAGCATCTGGGTGTGTATGTGAAGTGGTTTCAGGGCCCTTATGTGTGGCAGGCTCAGTCCCACCAACCACCCACGCCCCCATCTCACTTCATATGGCTCTTAAATGACAGCAGGCCTGCAGAATCTGTCAAACGGAGAGCAATCTAGTCTAGTTAAAGTCTGATTTGTGTGTGCGTGCGCGTGTTGGTTTCTGCGTGTGCACAACAGAGGCTGTTTTAGGGTTAGGATTTAGATTAATTAATTTAGGATTAGAATTAGTTAGGCTACTGTAGCCTGACAGCGTGTTGCAGGTTTGAGTCCCGGTCCAGGCAGTCATTGCTGCGTTTGACTCCCCATCTCTCTCTCCCCATGCATTTCCACATGAGTAAGTGATATTTTTGTTGTAATCAATAGAATGGTTTTTTCCCCAGTGAGTAAGGGGTTCTCCCGGTCTCTCCAGCAATTTAGTAAACAGAAAATGTGCAAATGTTTTACTGAAATATAATACAACAATAATAATTGCGACTGTAGGTCGCGGATTACTATGAAAACCTGCAAATCCGTTGATCCGTCACTCAGTCACGCCTTCATATATGGTTGTCAGTTCATCACACCTCGTGACATCACACCTCGTCTCCATATATGAAGATCACGACACTGACCTAATCAAACCCTGGATAGCCATACATGGACAACACTGGATCATCACCTAGATCTGCATATATGGAGCCGGCCAGCAACTCTACATCTAACCTCAAACCCTTAGATCTCCATATATGGCTGACATAATAATAATTTCAAAACACTGGCATATTATTCAGTCAGACCCTAGGCTCAGCGCTGGGTTTACACAAGCCCCAGCTGTGGTGTTTAAGCGCCCTTCTAATCTAAGAGACCAGTTTGTGAGATTGTACACACCTGAGCAGAATAATAGTACTACATTTTTTGTGTGGGGTTTTTTCTTCACTTTTTTGCGCTCCCCTATGTGTTTTATATCCCCACAAATACGCAATTTTGAACACTCTGGCTTTCTCGTCATAATGGGGCTTTTATGGAAATTGCTCTCAGGAACATCTCAACTGATTTGGCCATATGCATGATGTCATCTGTATCACCCTACTTTGTATAATTACTCTTCAGTCTTCAGTTCCAAATTTGCATTTCGACTTTGTTTACAATGTCCACATTGTTGATTTTCCAAGCTGGCATGGAATGGAAACAAGCCTGGGTTTATCTAGCATCAATATTATAATGACTCAAAGATTAAATAATGTGCATATCAGCACCCCCACCACCTCAGGACATTGTGGTACTGCAGCTAAAACTGCTTCAGAAGCCAGAAATAAATGACGAACTGGTTATATCAGAGTGGTGCTTTAGGCTCAAACCATTAGAAATATGTTTGACAGACATAAACAATATGATATTAAATATTTAAAATTCATGTTTTATTCAAGTACAATTTTGAGGTACTTGTACTTTACTTGAGTATTTCTAATTTCCAGTACTTTTAGAAGTAGAGGACACTGGAGCAGCATGGACATTTCAAGCCTTTTCACTAGGTGCTAGCACACAAAATGACTAACGTTTTGACCTATGCGGTCTTCATCAGAGTCATCGCTGCGGAAGAATTATACTAGCACCTTGTTCTTCAGACAGCGTCTCTACTAGTCGAACCCCAGTGTTTGTACTGGTGGTTACTTCTACTCCACTACATCTCAGATGCAAATATTGTACTTTTACTCCACTACAATTATTTTAAAACTTTAGTTACTAGTTTGCTTTGTAGATTTTGATTAGAAAACATACATTAATCATGTCAGCCCTATACATATTGACCGTTTGAAAATAGCCAATCTGAATTTGTAGATCTGCTATTTTCAAAAGATATTTACACATTTTGAACTTGTGAAACTGAAAGGGGACATTCAGCAAGACGAGTACTTTTACTTTTAGTACTTTAAGTACATTTTGATGCAGATGCTTTTGTACTTTTACTCAAGTGTACATTTTGAACACGGGACTTCTTCTTTTCCACCACTTGCAGGTGGAGAAGCTGTCCAGGAGTCCCGCGAGGACCGCCGAGCAGAGCGGCGGCAGCACCCTGACTTCGGCCCATTCCGTCCTGCTGGACCAGGACCAGTGGGCGGGGTCTAACACCTCCTCGTCCTATCACGTGAGGGGACCGGTCAACCAGATGTACTCTGAGATATTGCTGAGCCGTCTGTGTCCCCGCAGAGCCCCTGGAAACTAGAGACCCCCCCTCCCCCTCCCCTACGCACACTGAAACCCACAGTGTTCATTTAACTCTGAGAGTGGAAAACATGGATCCAAATGGATCCCCTGACCGGTGCCCGGGATTGTGTGTGTGTGTGTGTGTGTGTGTGTGTGTGTGTGTGTGTGTGTGTGTGTGTGTGTGTGTGTGTGTGTGTGTGTGTGTGTGTGTGTGTGTGTGTGTGTGTGTGTGTGTGTGTGTGTGTGTGTGTGTGTGTGTGTGTGTCTGTGTCTGTGTCTGTGTCTGTGTCTGTGTGTGTGTGTGTGTGTGCGTGTGCGTGTGCGTGCGTGCGTGTTCTCTCTGTGAAGACAGAGAGGTCATTCCATGTGAGTGGTGTAACAGGAGAATGTTGATTATCCAGCCGTGCGACAGGGATCGTTGCTCCTGTCCCAAGCACCTGCTCTGATTGGCCGGCCTTAATGAACACACCTGGTCATGTGACCTGAACTCAGAGGCTGACAGGGTCGCCATGGGTAGACCTGTTTTTTGTCTTGAGTAATAATGAGGCATATTTGGCAGGTGCTTCATAGGCACATTATTATATCATTTTGACCACTTAAACCCTATACTATACTATACTATACTATACTATACTATGATTTTTGTTTTGCTCCCGATCCGATTCCGATCATTTGATTTTGTGTATCTGCCGATACCGATTTAAAAACATATTTATATTTATTTATTTATATTTTTATAGAACACTTATGCCATATCACAATAGTACAATATCCAAAATCACAGACAATATCCAGTCTAACATCATGATATGGGTATAATATTGATACTAGGGATGTTTTTTTGCTCCCGATCCGATTCCGATCATTTGAAAATGATGTGATCGGCCCCGATTTCCGATCACGTGTGCGGATCGGACAACTCTTATAGGCCTGCCATACTATACTATACTATACTATACTATACTTAGTAAAACTTAGTTAAAAACAATTAGTTGTGTCCTTCTACACAAAATTTCTTCAGCAGAAATAGCAGATCTATAAGTGCCGCGCGTTATGATCTTGTAGATCTGCTATTTCTGATGAACGTTCCTCCCAGAAGGTGGCACTAGGGTTCAAGTGGTTAAACATGGAGTAGGTTTTAAAGGCTCGCTAAGTTTAAAATGATAATGATAAAGGCACAGGAATAATTATCATTTGTGATACTTATCTTAAACTACGGTATGTTAAGCTATTAAGTTATGTTAAGCTATTAAGTATGTTAACATGTTATGTACAATTTCTTTGATGGACATGTGCTGCATTTTGGACACAGAGATAATGGCAAAACATTACCCTGGGCAGGGTCACCAGCCTGGTAGCTGGTGAAAGAAGGGATCACTGAAATATCGCCATAATAATGGAAATTACAGCAAATAATGGAACTTTTTTTCCTTTTTTTTCCAAGAGAGGGAAAATACAAGGCAAAGACTGGGAATTAAAATGCCTTGGATCAAAAGCTGCATTTTCTCTCAAGTTGCGCAGTCTGCCAAATCAAGAGAGAAAAACATAAGAAGAGAAAAATGTATTTGAATTATTGTGGAGGTCTCCACTGTATACCTCATTCAGCCACTTTCTGTGGCATAATATTCAATGCCAAAGATATGACGCAATGATATTCATTATGTAAGAGAATAATGTCTTATGTATATGATTGCCTGCTTATGTTGTCTATATTTTTATATAAAGTGTTTATTTCTATAAGGGGAATTACACCCCTTTTATCTGAACTGGACTCTTTCCCTGCTCCTTCTGTGTAAATGATTCTGTATTTTCAGTCCTCAGCAGTTGATTAGAAATGAGCCTGCAAAAGCTATAGTGTCTATAATGCATTGTCTATAATACATTGTCAAGCCCATATTTGTTCCTAGTCATCCTCCAAATCAGTGAGGCTTCTGGCATGTTCTTCATTGAGCCGTATTTGACGTCTGATTAAATAAATGTCCTCATGATGATGATGTCACTGGGCGGGTAGTCTCTTAAGCCAGGCAACCATTCCACAATCTTTGAATGTAAGTACAATCCTTTTTAAAGTGGTACAAAGGATGTTATCGTTTCCATTCATAAAAAAAATATTATTTTAAAATACTTTATAATGTAATTCCATAGCAGCAAGCTAGTATTATGCTTTGACTAATTTGATTAAGAGGAATTATTTATGCCAGTGGTTCTCAAACCTTTTCAGTTCAAGGACCCCCAGTTTACTATGCATTAGGCCACAGAGTATATAGACCCCCATAAGACTGAGTTACGGGTCAATTTGTTTCCATTTGTGTGTGTGTGTGTGTGTGTGTGTGTGTGTGTGTGTGTGTGGTTGGGGGGGGGGGGCATCCGCTTTGAAGCCTGAACTGCTTTCAGTGCCGATGCACTGAAAACTGTATCACGGTTCACGGAAGCATTTGAAATTTGTCGTGACTGAGTCAAGAGTCTGTCTCAAGGGACTACATGGGCGAACAACTTCATACCAATTGCTATCAGTGACACAACAGACTTCTGAGTGCAAGATGGCTGTTTGGTTTTCTTTTCCATTGGACATATAGGCTATTACGTATATGTATGCTGTATACAGGCCAATCTGGGAAACTATTTGGTTATTTTTGCCCTAACCCTTTTTTGTGTAAAACAGGAACTGGTGTTGGCTCATCCCCACTACTTCCTCCCGGATGCTTATTCCTTCCAACAACATTAAGGCAGTGGTGCTGACAGAGAGGTTATGTACAGGCTAATCTCTCAAGAAAGATTTTATAAATGGATTTTTTTCCCCCCTGTCTTTTTCTTTCCTTTTTTTCTTTTTTTTCTCTATAGATTCCCAGATTGTGCATAATTGTATTTCTGTGAAATATCCCTTTAAATCAGTTTACATTGATGGAAGGACTGTTACAGTGGACAGACTATAGTGAAGGCTTTCTCTCTCTCTCTCTCTCTCTCTCTCTCTCTCTTTCTCTCTCGCTCTCTCGCCCTATGTCTTTCTCTCACAGGCGGGAGCGTTCACATCAGACACACACACACGAGCATGGACACACACACACACACACACACACACACACACACACACAATGTCAAAGCATGCCTGCATGGTCCAAATGTGAAGAATTAAACAATTTGGTTAAATGTTATTTGCTTACACGTTTAGATAAATTAGATAAATGACTGTCCACTCAGCAAGAGTAATATGTGTTGGTGTTGGTTCTCGGTTCGCTGGATTTGAATGTCAAGGAGACAGTTATCTGGCATTCAAATATATTTTCTCTAGTAGACAATTTTTTTAAATAAAACAAAACAAAAATGGTGTGTTAAAATTTGACAAACTGACTGAGGAAGAGTGGGCACCTCAATGTAAAATGTAGGCCTACTATTTGTCCAATAAAAAAGGTTATTAGAAAAAAAATCTTCAGTAGGCCTAATGTAAAGTGAACATGCATACGTAGGCCTATCTCATTATCAATATTGTAAAAACAGAATTTACTTTTTTAAACGTCAGCGTGCCAGACCATGACAAATCATTTTGAGGGCCGTCATATGGAGCCAATAGGCTATATAGCCTATATGCTTAACGAGACTTTTGACTCGGTTCTCGGTTCTCGAAAATAAATATGCCCACCCAGCTGCCTTTCTTTTTAGATCGAGTGAAAGTGTTTGTCTTTTTTTCCTTCTCTATTTCATATTTTCATTGGGCCAGTTGAAAGAGGGACTGTTTCTGGGTGCTGAGTTGCGCCTCTGCCTTGATTAGCCATAACGGACTATAGTTTTGGAGTGCAATTATCTCACCATGAGTCACCATTCACTATAGGTGGTTTAAATATCCTATAGCCTATTATTTTCTCAATAAACAACCAGGCTGCTTTGTCCTGTGAATTATGCATTCTGCATGCGTAGTCAAAACACTCTGGGTCAAACCCTGAAAAGTGTTTCCTTGCGTCGTGCCCGTGCGGCCGTTAACACTTCAGCACTTGCCGTTATTGTAGAACTTTCCCACCCCAGCTGCATTTCATTTGTTGATGCTTTTGCACAGTTTGCGTTCTGACCATTTCTCTCCATCGTGCGCTTCTTGTCCAATTAGCGACTGGTCTGGGACTGACGTCTGCTGAATATCATTTCAAGGATGATCCAATGGGAGCCCGGGAGGGAGCGCGCCGCGGCAGAGACGTCTCGACTTGGTGCTGCTTCTCCCCAGACCCAGTCCGACATATAAACTAGTCTGGAGCCTCAGACACGAATCACCGCTAGAAACTGATCATGCGTA
Source organism: Protomyctophum bolini (assembly GCF_963924005.1). Lineage (NCBI taxonomy): Eukaryota > Metazoa > Chordata > Actinopteri > Myctophiformes > Myctophidae > Protomyctophum > Protomyctophum bolini. The sequence goes on along the minus strand of NC_137884.1, from coordinate 8,606,193 downwards.
TCACTTCACTTCTTATGCGCGATGACAGCTATTGGGGGTTCGCCACCATGTCCTCCCTCAATGCGTAAAGTCGCTGTCATTTGTGGCGCATCAGTCTGGTGTGGGCGCACTGAGGATTAATTGACTGGTTTAGCATGAGAGAGCCGCCCAGGGACCAGGCTGTCCATGGACATACACAGTGCACGGCCAGTCGGCTTCTATAGATGAAGAGGCAATGGAGAAGAAGCACTGTGGAGTAAATCAGATCTGCGTTCTGTTTCTCCTACCCTTCTCCCTCTACCCCCTCTGCTGCCAAGCCAGCTGGATGTAAGTATGAACCATGTGGGTATTTATCATGTCAGTGCAGGGTGATATTATTATTGGCAAAGCAGCCCATCATGCAGGCGCACGTATACCGCGCGCTCTGCGTTAATGCTTAACCCAATTACGCACATTGGGCACAGCAGGGGTGCATTTCGGTAATTATGTCCTGGGTTTTGATGTGTCTCATCATCAGGTGGTTGGGAATAACGTCCGTGGGGGTACCGGAGAAACTAGGCTGCGCAAATCTCCCGCTGACCTACAAGCAGAAGGACCTGTGCAAGAGGAAGCCGTTCCTGCTGGCCAGCCTCAAGGACGGAGCGCGTCTGGGCATCGCCGAGTGCCAGACGCAGTTCAAGCACGAACGCTGGAACTGCTCGACCACCAAGGGACATTCTGTTTTCGGCTACGAGCTAACCAGCGGTAAGACTATGTGGCTTAATTCACTTAAATAACTGTACAAATCCCGACTTTAAATAGGGTAGTTAATAGTGCGTATAAGTGTGTGTGTGTGTGTGTGTGTGTGTGTGTGTGTGTGTGTGTGTGTGTGTGTGTGTGTGTGTTACACGCACGCGCGAGAAAAGGTTAAAGCTCTAGTCTAGCCTATTATTCTGATAGTATGAGTGTTTGCAGGGGCCTCCCTGTCTTCCCATTTTCAGGTATAGGTTGTCAATTTCATCAATCAGGAAAGAGTATCCATTTATCAGATTTTATAGTGTGCCAGTTCCAATTTTGTCTGCTCAAATTTAGGTCATCATTTCCAAAAATGAGTTCTCTGACCAGCAAATGTTTACTACAGAGCTGGACAGACATGCAAACTGAGGGGGACACTGCTACTGAACAAATAATTTAGAGCTATTTAACACGTACACTTATTTAACAAAATAAACTCACTTACTGCAACTTTAGCTCTCAGTGTATAAATGTAACCAAACTTAATGGTTCATTTTATAGTTACAAATGGATGAATGAATTAACACTAAGAATTTCAGAAAAACACATTTTGTTTCTAATAAATGTTTGTTTCTGTACAAATATAAATAAATATCAAGCTGTTACACATTTACCCATTTCAGCTGAAATTGCATTTAGGCTATAACTGCATGACTGTTTCAATTGTCTAAGGCAAAAATGCAGGTAACATTAATTCCCTAAAAATGTGTCATGTTGTTGAGAGATATGGTGATCTTTTTGATCAGCCATACTTGAACCAGCAGCCCAGCATATAGAGAACGCATCTGTGGAAAACATCTGCTCTGGTTTATCCGTTTCAACAGCATTTTATCCACGGTCAAGTGTCCTTTGAACAGAGAAACCTCTGCACCCTGTCGGCCGTAAAACAGCGGGATTATACTAATTTTGAGACCTCAAGTCAACATGTAACATAAGACATGGTTTCTTTATTCTAGCGAGCCTGTTCAAGGCCCAAGGTTCTGCGAGTTTGGCTCCCAGAATCTCAGTCCGCATGGTTTATCCCTTAAAAAATATATTTATTTGTCTGACGTGGAGATTACTCTTGCTTTCGCCTCACTGCTCCGCTGCCTCACATTCCATCAGTCAGCATCCGTTATTTCACTCGAAATTATAAACGCAATAGCATGTTATTATCGAGAAAGTTAAATACTTCACACTCTTTACCATGGTTTTTAGTTAGTTAGGACATGTTTAACTTTGCTAAGAGGATTGAGAATGTGTCCCATGACTGCAGATGTGCCTTTTAAGTTCTCTAAAAGCTAGACTTTATTCTAATTGAATCATAGGATTTTATTTAATTAGGCTATAGTTCCAGCTTCCATGCAGGTGACTTATCCTCTTAGTCTGGATGAGTACATTTCTTATACTCTTGCTGGTGGGACAGTGTCGTCTTGAATGTGTTCAAATCTTTGCCACAGTTTAAGGACCACTTGCGAATTCTAATCTGATATAATTGTCACAAATGCTCCCGTGGACAATGTGCACACACATTGCACTTCTGTATAGTGCTTCATAATTTCAGACCATTTGACGTTGGTCGCTATAGGAGCAATTAAACTTAATACACATATTTTGTCTCAAGGGAGACGTTTGACTGCAATGTTTTAATGTTTTAATGCTTTGCTTTCACTTAAATGAAAAGTGAAAAGGCCAAATCTCAAATGTTTCCAGAAGTATCATCTAAACCAGGCTATGCATGTGCTGTGCTTTTCCACCAGCATTCTAATAATGTCCCAGACAATTTCTAACAATACAAAACATTTCAAACATGTCAACTCATCAGAGCACCCTTAAATCCCAGCAGTCTTGGGAGTGTTAGTGAGAGCTCAGTAGGCCACTGTGCCCAGATTTGTTGCGGCATAATCCTTGTATGTTAGTATTTTCAGACTCTTCGCCAACTAAATCAGCCATTTGTTTTTGGCAAAATGCCCCTTTAACTCTGAGGTGTTTGCTGTTCTCTAAGCTGTCTCTGGTGGGACTAGTACACCGCAAAATTATTAAGTTAAGCACTTTCCACCTGGTGTCCCTAGGCATGCCAATAGAGAAAACAAATTACAACCAAAAAGATTAAAACAAATTGTCAATATATCAGCTCACATAATAACACAAGATTTTTTTATGGAGCCAGCTCTTGTCCATCAGCACTCCACCTCAAACACTGTGATGTGTAACCCAATGCCCCTCACCTTATCTGGGCTAGGTCCCTTTCCCATGGGACCTGGGGTCTACTGTGCCTCTCACCTCACGGCATCCCCGAGTGGGGTGGGGTGGGGTGTGTGTGTGACTGTGACTGTGACTGTGTGTGTGTGTGTGTGTGTGTGTGTGTGTGTGTGTGTGTGTGTGTGTGTGTGTGTGTGTGTGTGTGCGCGCGCGCGCGTAAATTGATTAATGCTCAGATATTACAGTGCAGACGTGCAGCAGGGTGACATGAATTTGTGGTATAATTGTTCAACCATAACCCTGTCTGCTCGGAATGCGCGAGCCAGCCAAATGTTTTAAATGAATAAAGATCCTTTTCAAAGTCTCCAAACAGAAGCCAGGATTCGTATGCGGAAAACATGAAACCTCTGCCAGTCTACTTAACCACTTTCAACCTGGAATGCCTATTTTTGGACATTATCAGTGTGACATTTTGCAAAGAATTTATGTAAAATGTAAAAACATTTTCCAAATCGGATGTATGTGCTATTTTCGTTATCCTTGAATATCCTTAAGGTTTTTTTCATATTGATTGAATACCAATTTGTATAGAGGTACGGTTTACAATGATTGTTAAAAGGATGGCTTGTCAATTAATGTTACTTCCCTGGGATGGTTGGACATGGTGGATGTACGTGGTTCACGCAGTCGTGGAAAAGGTACTCACATGTTTTACTTTCAGTGATTTCACTTAATTCAAATATCACTTCTTTTTTGTTTTGTTGTGATAATCCTCCCTACTATAGAGTGTGCTGACCATATAAAGAGTTACCCCTGGGGTAAACAAAAACGTAGGTTTCGTTTTTGGCTCGGTGGCCCAGTCGTCATCCAATCAGGATAGAGAGGGGCCTTCCGCCAATCATGATCGAGCGGGGGCGGGCCTTGGTGTGACTGCAGGCTGTCACCTCCCTGACAAGGACAGTTTGTTAAATTATTTTTAAATTCATGGATGAATAAAGAAAGGGATGAATGAAAAAGTAGGTTAATGAAAATATGTTTGCAGGCAATTAGGCCTATGTCTATGATAAAAATGTTTTTATTTTAAAATAACATAGGCCTATGATTATTATCAATAAATTAATATTATATCCATTATCCAGCAATATGTGCACCACCTTGACAATATGAAAACATCAGCAGCATGATTAACCACATGAACCCCCGCTAAGAATTACCCAAAGTAGCCGATCTACAATAAATTACTATCTAGGCCTACATAATTAACTTTTATTATTTATCGCAATTCAATGAAATAATGTTAGATAACATATTTTTTATGGCAGGAATTAATAAATATTAATAAAACATGTTCGTACCCTTTTACAGTCTATGGTTCGTACACAATGTGTCTCACGTTTGTGATAAAGAATCTCGCAAATACATTCTACACTCTACAGCAAACAATTGATTCCTCTCCTAACGTCTTGCACTGGGCCTGGGTGATACAATGAATCAGATTAGTAATACTATTGCAAATGAATTTTTTTATTATAAATAAAATAAAACTATTGCAAATAAAGTTCAAGTTCACGTTCTTTATTAATTTCCCCGGAGGGAAATTTGATTTACAGCAGTTCATAGAGTTTTGAAACGAAAAAACTGTACAAAACAGCAACAGACAACATAGCATAGGACAACATAGCATGAGCGCCTCTGTCCGCCTGCAGTTCACGCTCTAACCAGTAGGGCCGAGTGTTTCAACGTTGGAGAGCCTGGGGGCTTGCTTTTTGGTCATGAACATGGCGTCATGACTAAAATATCTAAAAAAAGGTGAAGTGGCCCTTTAAGTACAGTAGGCTACTTGAGTAAATGTACTACTATAGTTACTTTCCACCGCTGGGTGCAGGTACCAAGGAGACGGCGTTCATCTACGCGGTGATGGCGGCGGGCCTGGTGCACGCCGTGACGCGAGCCTGCAGCCAGGGCAACATGACGGAGTGTGGCTGCGACACCAGCCTGCAGGGCACCGGCTCCCCCACGGAGGGCTGGCACTGGGGGGGCTGCTCGGACCACACCCACTACGGAACGTGGTTCAGCCGCAAGTTCATAGACAACACCGCCAAGAACACGTCCTCCTCGTCCAGAGGCGGCTACGGCCTGCTGTCCATGAACCAGCACAACAGCGAGGCCGGGCGACAGGTGAGAGCACAGGCACCGCGTGTGTTTTCACAGATATATTTATACACACAGGCAATGTCAGACATCCCCGCACACATTATGTCACACAGAGCACGCACGCACAGAGAGAGAGAGAGAGTAAGGCAGGTGTCTGGATTCCTATCATGTGATAAGATAAGATAATATAAGAAACCTGCCTTGATCCTAGAGGGACATTTTGGCTTTCTATTCCTGGAAAGCTAGCATGCTATAATGGAAGCCAAAATCCGTGACGATGATGTCACTGGTAGGTGGGTTTCTGAAGTGTCCATAGCCTCATATAATATGAGACACAGACAGAGTAGAGAAAAAAAGGCATGGACATTAGTGAGGACCAATTATTTGAAGATAGGTTGAAAATGGGTGAAGTCTTTCTTTAATGGTTCAAAACTTGTGTTTCAAAAGTTTATTTTCTCTTCTGTGATTTTTTGGTAACTTCTTTCAGCGTATTTCGGTAGAAGAGAATCTAAATCTAAATGGGGGTGTATTTGTAATATAGTTTCGGATTAATTCTCATATTAATTCCAATTGTTTCTTTCATTTTTGGATTATTCATTCTCCAAAAAAATGTTAAGTTTACAAACGAATGTTTTAATGTTTTACAAAGTCCTTCTTTTGGGTGAACTACTCCTTTAACAAACCAAGTTAAATATGAAATAGACTGTCCAGTTCAACTCCAACTAGTGAGCTTCCTGTCAGTCATCACTTGCATGTTCAGTTAAGGTACGGATCAATGAAAGCAAGGCGATGCTTCGCGGCTGGAGCACGGAAACGCACTCGGGTCATGAGGTCTTTTCTCTGCCGAGTTTAGAAATAACACAGGTCCAGAAGTCCGTGCAGTGTCTAAAAGAGTTACTTCTACATGCACAGCGCTGGAAATGTGCTTGTCCTCTCACCCGAAAAAGAAAAGCCAGCAATACAAGTAGAAATGAGGACCTAAATAAAACGGGAGGATGAGTGACGGAATCAAAGTTGCAATAAGTCCAACTCATCTCATCCGTATTGTGTAACTGGGAGAGGCATGGCAGTGTTATTTACAGTATGTGCCAATATTCGCTCAAAAGAATGTCCCTTGTACACACCCATAGCAATGACAGACAAATACTATTACAGGCACTAGAGGTACTGTACACTTATTTTCAAATGCACACACATATATATGCACGCTCGCTCGCTCGCTCACACACACACACACACACACACACACACACACACACACACACACACTTATTCTTGAGTGCAGGACCACAAACACCTTGACACACACGCACACCTCGTCCGAGTACAAAGAAAGCAGTGTATGTTTACAGTCTTTTCCACTGTCCTCAAGCCGAGGTGGAAGGTTAAGAGGGCCGAACTTTAGAAGAGTGAGGGGGGAGCAAAATGGGGTCACCCAGAGACCACTCTCTGGCCATGGGCTTGCGGTCATTCTCCCCCCCTGGCTAAACTGTGTGAGGAATACAGGAACACTTGTTCCAGCAGTGTCCTGGGAGTCTATTGTATAAGTGCGGAAGCCGGAAGGCCCCTGGGGTAAAGCCTGACTCCTGCTTCTACGCTGCTGCTGTGTAAAGACCAAAATGTAAACTATTACGGTAACAACATGAGGTCATGGCTCTATCGACGCTATAGCTTAAAGAGCCTATGTCACGCAAAAAAAGGATAGCAACCCGCAAATGTACAGTACAGGGCCACTGAACCTTTCCCCCCCTCTACTCATCCTAAGGCCATCGAGAAGACGATGTCCACCGACTGCCGGTGCCACGGCGTGTCGGGCTCCTGTGCCGTGAAGACCTGCTGGCGCACCATGGCCCCGTTCGAGCGCGTGGGCAACTACCTGAAGGAGCGCTACGAGGGCAGCGTGCAGGTGCTGGACCGCTCCAAGAGGAAGGCGAAGAGGAAGGAGAAGGAGCAGCGGCGCGTGCCCATCGAGAGGGCCGAGCTCATCTTCCTCAGCAAGTCGCCCAACTACTGCCTGGAGGACAAGCGCTGGGGCATCACCGGCACGCGGGGGCGCCGCTGCAGCCGCACGTCGCAGGGCCCCGACGGCTGCAACCTGCTGTGCTGCGGCCGCGGCTACAACACGCACGTGGTGCGGCACGTGGAGCGCTGCGAGTGCAAGTTTGTGTGGTGCTGCTACGTGCGCTGCAGGCGCTGCGAGAGCATGAACGACATGCATACGTGTAAATAGGGAGCGAAAGGATCCGAGGAGGGCTCACGTGCGAGAGACGTCGGGCACGAGAATGCCTGCACACACATTATGTGCATGCTTTCCAGACACATAGGTGTGTGCGGTGCAGCCCTATAGCTTTCTCCATATCATACATGCAACAGCACACACACACACACACACACACACACATACACACGTGCATACACAACCCTCCATGCCTCTTTGAGGAGTCGGACGTCAGTATTTCTACACTTTGGAATGGACTGGGATGGATTGACACCAGGGATCGTGTTGTGAACGCTCCTCCTCGCCTCCAGCATTTCCAGGGGAGTTAAGTACAGTAAGATGCCGGACCAGAGCATTGACCTTGAAAAAGTGCAGCAGATGATGGAGGCTTGTGATAGGGTTTCATGTGATCTGGAGAACACTGTCTGAGAGGAGTACAAAAGGGAAGCCAGATGGCCTGTACACCTGGACTGCATGTTAAGACTGATTTAATACGTAGGTGCTCGCCGGAAATAGTGGATCTGCAAGCTCACGATTTAAGTCTGCAGATCTGCTGTTTTCGCTGTGTGTGACACCGGTGCCCAACGGACAAATATCATAAGCTTAGCATACTGTAGGTCTCTTTCCACACATGATTAGGTCATGATAATCAAAATGTGGCTTTAGATCGACTTGATGAGTAAATTAAATAACTAAATCCTCGTCGGCAGGGATGCAAATCAACTGATATTTTAAGTGCTCTTTCACAGGATTCTTTTTTTCTTTTCTGATAACCACACATTTTTAGAAGGTTGGAATCATAACACCACATAAGCACAATTGTCTTGGCAATATTTGCTATTGGAAAATAAGAAGAATGCTGTGTAGCTTTTGGAATAAAGTGTTGAGGATTTATACATCACCATTACATTTTCTGTTTAGATTTATTTTGGGATTAGTTGTAAAACAATTGTTATAATATATAAGTCTATGATAATTCAGTGGAAATTCAGGGCAGGCTAAATTTACATGCAGATGAGACTATATAAAATGGAAGTAATATTTTTTATAAATGTTGTTTATATTTTTGAATATTAAATTATGCTATTAACAAATGTCTTTAATCTTTTCTTCTGCAACACTTCACAGCTCCAGGGCTTCTGTAAGGTGAATATTCAAGTGAGTGGTTATATATATAAAAAATCATATTCAGATTGAATAGCTAGGTTTACAGAAGTTTGTTCTTCACTGGCTTTTTGTTTGTGCCCCAAATTTGACCATCTGTCATACTGTCTATCATGATGACCTAATACATTAACATTACACTACCTAAGTTGCGGCCGGATGTTGAGTCGTCTTTATACTGTCTTTTGTTATATTGTTATCCTATTTTTACGAGTGTTGTCAACCCTTACCTGTATCTTTGTTTCATCCTTACTGCTGTGCTGTTGTGACAACTGAATTTCTAATTTACAGTGTCTGTCTGTCTGTCTGCCTGCCTGCCTAGCTGCCTGTTTGTCTATCGAACTAACACTAACCTACCTATTTCCTAAGCCTGTAAACCTGTGATAATGTCTCTCTTTCCCACTTTTTGAGCTTGTGAAACACATAATGAATGGGAAGTAGTCAGTGTTCCTTTGTTTGCACTCCTGGATAGAGACCCTGATAAATCCAAGCTATGTCCTAGACCTTGTTGGTTCCAAACCTGGGATATAAATGTGGGAATGTGTGGCTGAAATGGAGCAGATTTCTTTACGGTGATGCACTGGCACAGCCTATGACATGCTTTTGGTCAGCTCATAACATTCCTCTTGCTGTACTGAAGAATTCTACCTCTTCATTCTCTTTCTGTCTGTCTGTCTCTCTTTCCCATCTCTTTCGCCCTCTCTCTTTTTGTCACTGTTTATGTAGGCCTACTCTTCTTGTTCTTAAATAAATGTCTTGCTTTTCTTCTCTATCTTACCAAGTTATACTATTGATCTAGTGCTCTCTTTCTTCCTTTCTCTCCCTCTAACCACTGTTCTTACTCTAATCATGCTCCTCTGACTAAGAGCCTGTATATATGTGAGAAGTGGCGATGCTGTGTCAAATGCCAGGAGTGCTTCCTCTAAAAGAGACTTTTTTTTAAAAACAGCTGAAGATGTTGATGCGTAAGTTCCTCTCAAGTTTCTCGATTAAGGTCATTTGTTAGAGTCGAGGGCAGAGCAGTGAATCAGAATCAGCTTTATTGTCACATCACAGGTTTACAAAGAAGTGGGTGAAATTAGTTTTTGTGCATCGTTCGCATCATTATTTTTGTAGAAGTAAGACAAGGAAGAAGAGGGGGGCGGGGAAAAGGGAGATCAAACAAGAAAAAACGAAATACCTGAGGTGCCTGAGATAAGATATAAAAGGTGCATAAGGTGCTAGGGAAAAAACACGTCAGTGCGTTAATTGTACATGGGATTAGGTGCAAAATGTCGGTGTGTGACGTCGACCACATAATCCACATGCATAATGTAGACTGACACTGGTATAATCTGACCGTAGGTAGGTCCATGAGGAAAGCAAAGAAAAAGAAAAATCCAGCAGACTACAGGAAAAGGTACAAATGCTGGTCAAATGTTAAACTCACTTTGCTCTGTACAGATATAAGACTGTGGTGTTCTGTACATACCGTATGAATCAATTTCACTCAGGGTCCCTGGCGCTGTACAGGGGTGAAAAGTTAGTACGTTCGAATTCCAATGGCCCCGGCCCCCATGAGCCCCTAAAGTATGGAAGAGTTTATAGATGCAAATGATTCAGAAATATTTGGGGTGAGGGCCCAAATTCCAAGCGGGTCCTCTGCTTGTGTTTACATTTAACATAGACACGGTTTGCGAAACAAAAGAAGCCAATTTTTACGGTATGCATTCTGCTCCTCATCCTGGGTAAACAGCTTAAGTATAAATTACTGGTAAGTTTGTTCCCTTAACCACTTAAACCATACAGGTATAGGAAATAGCCGATCTACAAGTTTACAATGTGTCATAACAATGCAAAGCAATGCAAAGAGCTTGTAGAGCTGCTATTTTTTTACAGAATGTTGTCCAATCTGATGCTGAAAGTTTGCCTTTATGACATGCCCAGAGAAGGGACGCTAGGATTCATGTGGATAGAATCATTCACCAGTTTGACACATGTAAACTGGGCTGCACGCATGCGCTTGACTTCTTCTGACATGAAAGAGGGACAAGCATGAAGAGTACAGTAGAAGCGGCAAATTGTTTCTGTAGTGGAGGTCCTGGCCTCACAAATGGTGATAAATAAACATTGTGACTAAATCAATTTAGATCAATTTAGATCCAATGTTGAATATCAAGGCCCATGATTAAACTAAAAGCTGTGCGAGTATGGGAATGCTTAAGAAAACAATGCCTATTCTCTAGGACTCCTACTGGGTTTGATGCTTTCCTGCAGTGCCAATGGAGGAGACGTTTATTTGCACCAATTGATTCAAATCATGACTCATGAATCAATCATGAGTACACTTGGAGAACAGAAAGGCCTGGCTCATAAATCACACAAGAACCTTGTGGGAACTTGGTGGTGACACTGACGTTCATGCAAGTAGGCCTATATCTTTCATTTATTCAAGAGCTAGCTGGAATTCTGGTGGTGGATCACTTCCATGTTTTGTTTAAGTACTATATGCCTTGGTTTCGCTCACTATGAATCCTTCAGTGCAATCAAGCATGAACCTATACACCAAAGCCAAGGCCTGACTGGGTTTTTATTTAGCAGCTGAGGCTTTCTCCATGTCTGTTTTCTCATCGGGTCCAAGCACTTTTCGGGGCTCGACAGGTCAGTTGGCGCTCCTCCAAGCCTTTAGAATTTGGCTTGAAAGAACCATGCCAATGCCAGTGACCCTTAACACATATACATATTGTCGCTGTCAGGTGGAAACCTTGCATCTGAAAACTTCAACAAGTGTGTCAGACAAAAGTAGTGACAATAGTAGATTGTGGTTTGTAGATCGGTTAATTTTAAAAGTTAAAGTAGTTAAGTATGCCTGACTGTGGGTTTTATAAATATTTAAGCAATGAAAGGTATTAACTAGAGCTTGTGACTGAATGACATAAAACCCATTGGAACAAAGGCTCTTTTTTTCCATTTCCCGAAAAGTAATGGTTTTGGACTTACAAGGTTTCTGCCAAAAGCTATCATACATTGTTAGTGTATAGTGCACCTCTTTTCATCAGCAGATACAATTTCAGCATTGTAAACAAGGGACAGACTGTAAGGCAACGGACACAGCGGGTGTTTAACTAGAATTGGTTATCTGTGAAGAGGAAAATAATTCCATCTTCACTTCACAAAAAAAAGAAAAGTTGAAATGTTTTGTCGTGTGGTGCCGATACAATACATTCTGCCATTTTCACGAAATAAAGCCATAAGTAATACTTAGGGCTGTCACGATCATAAAGTTTACTTTCATTTGATTGTGTTTTCGGCATTGAGGATTGAGGATTGAGGATTGAGGAAAGAAAGAAAGAAAAATGTATCGTATTTTAGGCTTCGTAAACAGAAATTGCATCTATTAAGGGCAGATATGAAAAATATCCTTCTGAAAACTATGAAATGATGGAGTTTCCACAAAAACTATTTAACCCCTTAAATTACAACGGTAAACCTGTGAAACGATTCTGATTCTTCTGGTTATAGTTCTCAGTGTCTGGTCCCGTCTGTACAAATTAATTTGGAACCCATTTGTACATTCTCAGAGTTAAAGAGCAATGTATAGGGCTACAGAGATAACTCATTGTAAACTCTCAAAGGTACAGTCGCTACCTTAAGGGTCTGTACCGTACTACAGACCCATAAGGGCACATTTGGACCGCTGGTGGACGTTCTCCGGATGTGATGTTGAGAACCAGTGGTCTATAGAGTTTTAAAATCAAGGCCAAGGTCAACATTACTATTAAGCCTTGCAGGGCAACATCCACCAGCCATGATGTACAAGTACACTCCATGGACATCAAGCAGTATGTCTCAACTCAAGGACTCCAAATTCAACCCTGATGATGCTCGAGTGCCAAGCAGGGAGGCATTTTTGTAGTTTTTTATGAACCCCGGCCTCCAAATATCAGGGCAGACACTCTGGTTCACTATCCAAGGCTTTCACTGCATCCAGGTGCTTTGTCATCAACCCAGATTCGGCACAAACAAGGGACTAAATTCTTTTCACTCCTATGCCACCTAAATGTGGAACGCCCTACCAACAGTCATTAAGACATGTGAATCCCTTGACTCCTGACCTTCAAAACCGCTCTCAAAGGGCACCTACGGACGGCTGCAATTAAAAACTGGCCCCTGTAAAATCTGAATCCCCCCCACCGCCCCCCTATTTTTCCCCTAACTGTATATGTTTCTTTTCCCTTTATGCTTCCTTTATGATGAATTCCCGTTCTGTTCTTTGACTATATAGAAGTGTCTATTTGTACGTCTCTAAATGTTTTGATGAATTGAACATGGTGGACCCTCTTGTAAACAAGTGTAATGCTTAATTGGGTCGTCCACTTGCAGTTAACAGTCTTTGCTTGAAATGTACTGGAATTCTGCAAACTGTTAATACATATTTCAATCAATCAATAAATCAATCATCCAAGTCCTGGACTCCTGGTTGTTATGATTACTATTTACTTGTTGCCAGTCTCGGTCTGATATAATGATAGCCATATTTGGGTACGAGTGATATAAAACTCTCTAGCTGATACATCAGCTAATGTCTATGGTCCTGGATATGATTGATTGACTCATCATCATGACGTCACATCATTGGGAGGACAACAGCTCCCAGGGTGAATTTAAAGAACCACAATCTCAGATTCATCCAGTCATTTCAACGTCAGGATTCACCAGGTAATTGGATAACTTTGTGATTGCTGCTCCTATGCTGGCCCTAGTTCAGTGGTTCTCAACCTTTAAGGCTGCGACCCCCCAAATAATCATAGGTATATGAACTTTGCTGGGGACCCCTCGGAAGCACTTGGAATTAATTGAGTTGAGGCATTTTTGTTAATTTAGACTTTGTTCCACAGATACATAATTATGTGAAAATATTATATAGGTGTATCGGCTATTTTCAAAATGTGTCAATTTGACCAATGTTTGACCAGTTTTGTTTTGTACTAGTATAGTCTAGTGTAGTGTTAAGTGTAGTGCAGTGATTACCCGTTTGGTTTCACTTGCTGTGCTTCAAAAGTGCACGACTAGTGCCACCTAGTGGAATAGTTAGGTTGTACATTAATATGCACGAATCTGCCGCAGTACAAAATAACACATTATTTTAATACAATGTATTAACTATTAATAACACATTCGCCTAGTCCTAGAGAGCATATTTTGTGATGATGCATATATATAATAATACATCATCGCCTTGCGGCGCCACCAGGCTTTAACTTTTTGTCGAATCAGCCGACGGGGGAATACAGCTGCTGCAACTGAGACACACATGAGTTTGCTCCATGTTTTGCTCTGTCAGCCGGTAAAGGTCGACCACTCGTCAACAGTGAGGTATTTGCTTATGTTTAAGTTTTCTTTATATTTCTCTTGTGCTCACGTGTTTGCATATAAAACAGCAATAATAGTTATTAATCAACACACTAATTAATACAATAGTTACTCTTCCGGGTAATGTATACTCAACAACCTGCAGCGTTCTATCCCTGGTATCATGGTGGGTGGATGGATGGATGAATCAGACTTACTTCCTCATACATTTATGTTGGGTTATTCTTCCACACATTAACATTGGATATTACAGTAGCATGCAGGCTAGCCCTGAAACATGGTTATGGTGGCTAGTTAGTGTGTATGGTTTGGTGCACATTTCTCAATGTGTGATTTGTAGCCTGTGAAACGAGGTTAGGTTTTGATTGATTGATTGAAATATTTATTAACAGTTTGTAGAAATACAGTATATTTTAAGCACAAATTCAATACAGAGACTGTTAACTGTGAGTGGACGACCCAATTAAGCATTACACTTGTTTACAACAGGGTCCACATTGTTTGGCTAGGGCAAAATATAATACATCTGATAATCAGAATATTTGTTCTGTTCAGTATACTCCCCCCCCCCCCCCCCTTTGGCATTGTACTGTCGTGTATAGTATTTGTATGTCATTAAATGTGCTGATCATCATTCATCAGCAGCTGATGAATGATGATCAGCACATTTAATGACATACAAACACAGAAGTTGATCTATTGAAGATTCTGACCTTCAAAGTACATCATTTTTGTTTTGATTGTATTGCTGTATTGTTGTATTGTTCTTTCTGCTTTGGCAATGTAAACGTATGTTTTCTCATGCCAATAAAGCCCTTTGAATTGAATTGAATTGAATTGAATGATGAGACCCCAATGTAGCCTTTCTGGGTACCCCCCTCTACGTGACGTCATGTTGTTGACATCATCAGAAGACAAAGTCTATTTTGTCCTCCAGGAAAAGCAGAATAAAGGATGTCCAGTCTAGGAAGCTTTGTGAGGTGTTTCTCGATGGCGCCAGTGTCCCAGCTGAGATTCCACCACACCCAGAGGATGTGTCTGTCACAGATGAGAGGATGCTGCCACAGACTCCGGAGGACTTCAGGACCCTATGTGTCTTTAGCACATTCTCCTCTAATGCAGAGGGCCTTTCTCTCTCAGGTAGGGAACCATCTTACCTTCTCAGCAATCGATTTCTTTTCTGATTAATCTAATCAAAAAACGTGTTTTATTCCTTTCCTTTCTTTCATTTTTTAGATAAACACATTGATCTTTACGTCCTTTTTTATGATATAACACGGGTCGCTGTAATCCATTTTTTGACAGCTCCCGTTGCTAGGCAACTGCTGGACTGTTTTGCATGCGCACAGCCATTCACTTCCTTGTTTATGGGCAGACAAAACTGTGAATCTACGTCGCTGTTCATGGTTTTGATTCAGAACGGCAATGTTCTGTCCTAATTTCTGACATCTCGTTTGGAATATAAACGCTTCTAAAGAGAGATGAGACTTGACAGCAGTCACAGCACGAGGTAGTAATGGAAGATTATACCTCCAAGTTTTGGGGTGAAATGGGCTTTTCAGAGTAAAATGATCTGCCCATCTGGTTGGCACTCTAGTGCCTTTATTTTGACAAACTCTGACAGCGTGTTAACTAAGAAAGGTGCAATTCTGGGAAATTGCAAGTGTGGTTTCACTGATGCGAGCTGCGCGAGGTATTCGCTTGGAAATGAATTCAGTCCTTCTCTTATTTCTGTATTCTAGAAAGTTCTGCCATGCCATTTATATTACATATTGTGATCACCCCATTCTGATTGGACATTATATTGTCCAATCAGAAAATGTACTTTTGGGGTTACAGAAAAGGTTTAAAAAACAGATGTCATTTACTTTAGGTGTCATAAAGGTAGAACAATAGTGTGTTGCCCACACTGATTATGGATAGTTCTCTTATAATTAATTAAATCGATTAGTTTAACTGTTACACCCCTACTCCCAGGGTCCCAAACCCTCCGACAGGGCGGCAAAACTCAAGCTCAGCACACGACTGGTGGTGACCCTTCTGTTTAGCGGGGGCATTCTGGGCACGTGGTGGTACGTCCACACCGAGAAGCAGCGCATGCAGGACAGGAAGCGCATCGAGCAGCTCAAACAGGTCGCCGTGGGACAGGGCAACTTCAGCCTCCTGGACCACAGGGGGCAGCGCAGGACCAAGAGGGACTTCCTGGGCAGCTGGGTGCTGATGTATTTCGGCTTCACCCACTGCCCTGACATTTGCCCTGACGAGCTGGACAAGCTGAGTGCCGTGGTGTCCGCTCTGGACAAGGAGCCTTCCCTGCCTGTTGTCCAGCCCATCTTTATCACCGTGGACCCGGAGAGGGATGACGTAGCAGCTCTGACCAGGTACACACTGTGGGCAGTGCAGCGGTGGACTAGAAACACAGTGCATTTACTCTAGTACAGTGGTTTTCAACCTTTTTCACAACAAGGCCCATTATTTATTCAGCATTTGAGCCACGGACCACCATTTGATAATTTAGCTTCTCGGACCCATGCAAATCTAAGGATTTAAAAAAATCATTGGATAAGATTTTGTCCACAATTCTGTGCTGTGTTGATGTGGTACCATAGGAGAGATAACAGGCAAACGTAGATCAAAATAACAATTATTTTGCATTCTCTAATTTGCGTAGACGTCTTGTAAATTAAGTAATGCAGATGTTTAACCCATTCTGACCTGAGATCAGATTCATACGAGGTTTCCACTGGACACACACTGGTCTGATTAACCCATTCTGACCTGAGATCAGATTCTAAAAATGTCAGTCGTTCTTCGATTTTTCAAAAATAGCAGACCTACAAGCTCGTAGCGCGCCACTCGGTGGCGCGCTATGAGCTTGTAGATCTGCTATTTTTTCAATAGCTAAAGCATAACATGATGCTAAACACCAAAATGGGTTCCCGTTCAGAATGGGTTAACAAGAATTTAACAGTTGAGAGTGTAAATTGTAAAATTGAAACCAAATGGACCCGTAAGGGTCCATTTTGTTTCATTTTAAATTCTCAAGAGTTAAAGGTCTAAGGGTCCATTTGCTTAACAACTCCATTTAGCTGGGGACCACCTGGAAAATGCTCAAGGACCACTGGTGGTCCCCGGACGACTGGTTGAAAACCACTGCTCTAGTACTTTACTTGAGTGTTTGTATTTTGGGAGGCTTGTAATCTTGACTACTGCATT
This sequence comes from Protomyctophum bolini, assembly GCF_963924005.1. Classification (NCBI taxonomy): domain Eukaryota; kingdom Metazoa; phylum Chordata; class Actinopteri; order Myctophiformes; family Myctophidae; genus Protomyctophum; species Protomyctophum bolini. The sequence goes on along the minus strand of NC_137884.1, from coordinate 8,589,155 downwards.
TCTAGGAAGGGGAAGAATTACATTATGAGTATGACTTAGCCACTCCAACTTGCCCAATAAAAATATAGTGAAAATAGCCAATCTACAAACTCACTACACATTTCGATGCAACATGTTGTGAGCTGAGCTTATAGATAAGCTATTTCTCCCCAATTTTGTCGTTATGCCAATTGATTCCTTCCCACACACATTTGTGTGTTCACACTGCTGTTGTATTCTACTGACTCACTTGCCGGTGAGGTGCCCCCCAAAATGTATTGACATTTTCTGAAAATATTTTCTGAAAATGTCTAAACTTGAATACAGCAATGCATCTTTAAAAACAAAATGTACTTTGCCGTTTCTACACTTTGTCTCAAGTACTGTGTACCACTTTGTCCACCACTGCAGGTATGTCAAGGACTTCCACCCACGTCTGATAGGGCTGACGGGTACCAGCGAGGAGGTGAAGAGCGCGGGACAGGACTACCGTGTGTACGCCAGCCCAGGAATAAAAGACGAGGACGGCGACTACATCGTGGACCATACCATCCTCATCTACCTGGTCAACCCAGACGGCCTGTTTGTGGACTATTATAACAGGATGAAGGACGAGGAGCAGATTGCCAAGAGCATCAGGAACCACATGAAGGTCTACGTGAAGTTGTTATGAGGGTATTGTAACTTAATATTCAGAATTCTGTTTTTATGTCCAGCTTTTAGTGTGCATCTAGGCAGGCGTGAATAGTTCTTATAACGGCAGTGGGTGCCCCCCCAGATACAACCCCCCCACCCCCCGCCGCGGCATTGTAAAACTGTTTTTTTTTTTCTTCGTTTGGTGCTTTATTTACAGTTTGCTATTTACGCTTTCAGTTCACAACTTCACAACGGACACATGAAATTGTTTCAGCATCTTGTTTCAACATTTCAGCATGATCAATGATCAACAGTAAATAATTTGTTTCAGCAATAATAGCGTAGGCTAATAGTGGCGGTCGTTTATTCACGTACCCTTCAGTGCATGAGGAAGGTGTTTATCCTTACAGCTGTGCGGCTGATGAACTCGTTGGCTATGACACCCATGTCCAATGTCATCACCATATCCCTGTGACAGTTTATCAGAGCAAGGTGATTGAGTCTCGCTTGCCCCACAGCCTGTCGGCAGGGGGCGAAGAACAGCTGCCTGGAATGCAACATACTTCTGGAATGCAAAATACTTCTCTGTACTAATAAATACAAAAGTCTGTACTTACTTTTTGTAATATGGACAGCGGTCTCCGCAAGGCAGTGTTGCTCGAAAGGAGAACTTTGTTCTCCTTTGCTAGGCGCTTGCAGGCCGGATTGTGGCACGTTGACGTCAGTGACCATTGGTACCTTTGCGGCACGAAGGCCGCCGCCAGGTTTCTGCATGGCGACCCTGTACCGCAAAGGCCTCAGGTATCCGTTTATCTGACGTTCAGTGAGGTGCATGTTTTTCAAGTGGTGCTTCGGGTGGCCCACGACGGCCAGGCAGCCCCGGTCCCTGAAGAGGGGACACCGGAATTCCTCCCCCTCCAGGGCGATCCTGTCTTTCCCTAAACTGCAGAGAATTTTCTGCTCCTCTGAACCTGCGTTCGTATGGTGGACTCTGAGCAGGTGGCGGTCCACATGGGCAACTTCGATACCGCATACGGGGCAAAAGAGACTACAAGACTGGTGAAACAAGTGCTGACTGTGCCTATCACATCATGCAGTGCAGAATGGTTATTTTCAGGGCTCAAAGAGACTCAAAAGCTAACCTATTTGCTGGTAAAGTAGATCTGGTGGTCTCCCCCTTCTCACTTTTTTAAGAACTCCACGACATCATGAAAAGTAGACGGTGCAAATCATTTTCGCTTTGCCATGTCAGTCAGCATGACACTGTCAAAATCGTGATCCAGGTAAAAGTCTCTTTCCAAGTGGCCTGATATTTGCGCCCTCGGGCGGTGTTGGCTGCTGCTGACACTTTTAGATAATCAGGAATGATTAGCTCTTAAAAGAGCCGTTGTGTTGGCACTGACAGTGCTGTCCGCCTCGGCGATTGTAGCGTCGACTGGACGAGTCTCTTCTTGGCTGGAGGTGGCTTCATCGTGGAAATAAAGCCTGTACTGTACTGCAGTGCAACATTTATAGTCTACCTGGCAGCAGTGGAACCAAAGCCACCTTATTAGCATTTGAATACCTGTTCTGTGAACAGGGAACAGGCAACGTGCAACGTCCACCCCCCCCTAGTGGCCCAAGCTGTTACTTTGGGCTTGTTTATCTGTAAAGACAGACCGATTAATCAGATCGATTAATTAATGATTGGCCAGATTGACATGATGTAATGATGATGAAAAAAGCGCCTCTCACTTCACACAGGTGTGAAGTGAGAATACTGTTGAATTGCAAAAAAAAACTGGTGTGTGTGTATATATAAGAAATGTATAGTCAACTGAGGAAAAACTTTCAGTTTTTTTACTCGGTGGTGGAGGTAGGCTTCCATAGTTACAACTTACAAGTGTGTCTTGTACTTTGACAGTATGTGATGGTATATTCACCATCAACAACATACAATTATGGGTCACTTCGTTTACTGTTGTATCCTGATAGATACTTCAATTATAAAGCATTTTACTAACCACTTCAATATTCAGAAAGCCTTGTCTAGTATCTATCTAGTAGTAGATCCTAGGACCATTAATGTGACGAGAGCTTTTCACTGCAGTTTGGGGCCTATTAACGAATTAAATAAATGCATCTGACAGTTCAAGTGCTATTTGGTTGTAACTTAGCACTACAGCAACTTTTTCATCATTATATTTTATTTATTAATATCAGAAATTGGGGCAAAACGATTTTGGCAGATTTTTCCTCTATGCAACGAGGCATAAATTAGGCGTATGTTCTCCTCTCTGCATCTGGTTCTGTTGAATGGGAGTAGTCCACTGACATGATATATACAGTAATATACTGTTATTGGTGCCATGGTGGGACATTTGTGCTTTACAACCTGGTGCTGCTGAATTGAAGAGACCAACTTGATTAGTTTATTATTCATTTTCATTATTTTGCCATGTTTTATTTATAATTCAAGAAATGCTGCTAAGTGGGAGCTAATTCTAAAGAACAAAACATTTGAGTGTATAGTATTTTGTTCATTATTTTAAAAAAATCGATTTATAAGAAATGCTAAATAGGAGCCTCCTGCACTTATTATTCCCCCCGAGTTCATACATATTTTTTTAAAGAACACCATTTTGTGTTACACTGTAAATTTAACACAAAATGAAAACATCTCGGTCAGTGCCTAGATTCCTAGAATAAGGGTCCTCCTTATTACACACTGAGTATAGATAATCACTAACTGTGTGATTATTATTGGCATAAATCCACTGCTGAATTAACTTTATTTGTGACCGCCAGTGCCGAGTGCAGAAGATCAGTAGGACAGAACAACTTGCAGGTTTATATATTTCTAGACACAAGGTGGCAGTATTATACCATTGAGAGCAGTGAATCTGTCTTCTAAGCATGAACCCAAACCACCTATGAACTCAAATGAGTTCAACCACAGGCACAGCTATCCAGGAAAGATACTTCTTAGCTGTACTGCAACACTGCTTTTCAAGGTGAACTTGTGGTATGGCCTGGTAACCAAAATAAGATGTATTCCTTGGATTGTATTTCTTTTTTGGGCAGGGAATGCCACGTGAGTGGTTCTCACCATTATGTGAAGCCACTTAATATAACGAAACATAACATCTTTGCAATAAATATGGTTTAAATTTCTCTTCTTTTTTCCTCAGTACTTTTCCGTACCGCCTCTGACACACTGTGACACAATGTCTGCATGGTGTTTTATATATAAAGTGTGACATTTTGTAAATACATTAATATAGCTACAGCCTAAATATAGTCTCTGTTCATTTGAAGTCTGCCAACATTCATTTGGGTCACATGTGAACCTAATTTGCCACGTTCTACATCTGAGTGTACTTGAGTAGGCAGCGGTGGCCGAACGGTTTGCGGAGCGGTCTTGATATCGGAAGGTCGCTAGTTCGTCTCCCCGGACCGGCACGTACCACCACTGAAGTGCCCTTGGACAAGGCATTGAACCTCTACCATGAAATGTTCTATGAGCAGGGCCTGGCTGTAAACAAGTTCTTGAGCTTAGTCCAGTTACCCTGGGTAAACATAGTACCTTTCCTTTCCTTTTTTGAGTATGATAGTGATTCTGCAAAATAAAATTTATTCATTGGCCAAGAGTTGTTATGACTAAACTTTAGTCAAAAAGGCTGTTAGGATTTCATCAGCATTACATGCCACATCCTAACAGCCTTTTTTGTGGTTTCTGACATGGTGTATCTGTATAGCTTTTACTTCTAATCCACTACATATCAGAGGCAAATATTGTACTTTTTACTGGACTAGAATTATTTGAAAACTTTCATTACTAGTTACTTTGTATATTAGAAGTATTATTACAAAACATACATTAACCTCTTCAGCCCTATTTAAACTTAGGCTATTTTCAAAAGATTTGTATAGGGAAATGGGACCTTCTGCATAATGCGTTTTTTGGTACTTTTAAGTACATTTTGGTGCAATTCTTATTTCTTTTAATCAAGTACATTTTTAATTTCTGACTTTTTACGCCACTGAGCGTTAGCCAAATAGAAATGGCCTCAACTTGACGTACAGTTAATCTACTTTAGTGTAGTGTATACTACAGGGATTCCAATCCATCCTGACTAAGTCCTGCATGCCGTGTGTTGTCCTAATTAGGTTACAGAGTTCTGTGGACTTGTCTGGTAGTTCATGGAAGGGCCAGGGAGCGGAGGTCTACTTAAACCCTGACCACCTAATTTGCAAACCCCACGCTGGATTTCAAGGAAACTATAAGCCAGCTGTGTTGTTAACCACTTAAGCCCTACATAAAAGATAGTCAAAATAGCTGTGTGTGTGTGTGTGTGTGTGTGTGTGTGTGTGTGTGTGTGTGTGTGTGTGTGTGTGTGTGTGTGTGTGTGTGTGTGTGTGTGTGTGTGTGTGTGTGTGTGTGTGTGTGTGTGTGTCTGTGCGCAATTATTTGTGAAAATGTTAACCTATTTTTGTTTGCACTATAATGTGTGTACTATAAGTTGATAGTAAGTTTTCATGGGGGACATCCCACTGAAGGCCTTGGCGCATGAAAATGGCTGCATTGTACCTCCACCCTGCTGGACAGCTGTTTCCAATATAACTCCCCCAAAGATTACCTGCAATTTTACCCATGTTGAGCCAATGATGATGGAGGGGTGCTTCTCAGAAGAAAACACTTTTCCCAGATTTGTCCCAGTCTAGTTCTGACTCTAGAGCTCATTGGCTCTAGTGCAGGGACAAGCCATTACATTACTGCTATCTTCTCCTTCAATTTGGACTGCATAAAGCATGATTTATATTTAATTGTATGACAGCCGGGGTACGACAAGAGCATAAATTGGCATTAATTGGGTCTGCATTTAACAGAAGCAGCACTTTATCCTATTCACTGCAGCCCCCTGCTTCTCTCGTTGCAGCTAGTTGTATAGTGGCTATGGCTACACTTTTGACAATGACTGCCCATAAGTAGTAAAGTACCATATTGCAAAACAAATGTATCCCGACCAGCACGACATGTCGGTGTCAAATTCATCCAGGTTGTAACATATTTCACTTTTCAATAAAAAAATTAATTGCATGAACGGTTGAAAATACTAACTTCATGGAGCACAGCTGTCAAATGAGTGGTTAAACTGTTATTATGTTAAGCCATAATTAGTATCAACTGTTCAATTCATCAACATAGCATAAATATAACACGTACTGTATAAAATGCTATATGTATACCGGTATGTAAAAAGGAGAAAAGAGAAAAATGTCGGCAGTGACTGTGTGTCCTTTCTATGGGGACATTTAGTTTACCTCCCCTTGTGGTCTCCTGATGGATGGATTTTCAGGCCTGTTTTGAAAGAAGCCAGTGTGAACATTTTTCAAAGGATGGTGTAGTTACAGTAGAATGTTCTATAGATGGGTCATACACGTACCAGATCGTTCCATTCCGTCCCGCTCCCTCTAGTATAGTGGCTGTGGGTGTCGCTCACTTTTGAGAAGTAGTTTCTCTGTTTGAGGGCATTGCCCCTTTGACTATCTTAAAAAACGATCCAATTTGCTGTTCAAAAGGTCTATAGTACCATGACATACAGTACTGTACGTATATACTTGTGTCAGTGAGTTGAACTGGGTGTGACACCAAATCGTTGTTGCTACACCCATGTACTATTCCACTACTGTTTACTTTACCACATCAATATTTGAACCCACTCAGCCCTTCACAATGCGATGTAAACAAGCAGACACATGACCCTGGCTATTCAGTGTGTCTTACACTGTGCTCACTGTGTACTCTACTGGTGCATTTATTTTGAGCCACTCCGTAATATGAGTATCACATTTATAAATTACTATTCAGTTATTTACGTGGATGTTTTGATCTAGCTAGTACAGCTTAAAATAACATAGATGGGGGGGAGGGCTTCAGTGTCAATCATTCTCAAGTGAACTTTGCTATAGCACGCACTCACTGTTAAAGACAGTGCAGGCCAGGACTAAACTTGTGACCTGGCTACCAGGTGTGGCATAGTCACTGTCAGTATGAGCCGTTTGTACTTAGCTTTGTACTTGTGCATGGCTTTATCTGTAAGACAAACAAGCCTATGCATGTGTTAAGTGAAATAAAAGGTTACTTTGCGCGCATGCAGGGTAAGTGAGCGTCGCGATCACAAAATAAACGTGTGCCAGTGGAGTGTTTGTTGTGAGAGCCACAGGGTGCTGGTCAGATGCTGCAGGGAAACTGATTTGGTTCATTGGCTACCAGCCATCTTTTGACACAGAGCAGACCCACAGGCCAGGGTTCCATGTAACTGAGAGTATATGGGTCCATTTGGTTCCATTTATATACTACTCTCAGAGTTATGGGGGTCCTTGAAAACATTTTTTTAGAACCACTGAGTAAGACAGAGGCCATGCTGAAAGCTGCCAACTTCCTGTGAAGCATTTTAGGGATGCGTGTGTTGTGTATCCAACAACGGTTTGGCGCTGAATCAACTGTTGGGAAAGGGACTTAATCAAATACAGTTTGGCAGTAATTTGTTGTTGTGACTGAGTCGAGTTGACATCCATTGGTCTCCATTAACACACCCAGTTGCAAAATGTTAGCTCCAAATGACAAATAACATAGGACAGGCTTGCAGGCTGAGCAGACCACATACAACTCACACAGCAGAATGCAAACTACAACTCTCTCACGTATAGCCATACTGTATATCCTCTCTGGTGTGTATAGCCATGTTAGAGAACATGGACAAGGCGTCCAGGCCAGCAGGAAGAATTCATGTTCTGTATGAAAGTCGTATTGATTGTTGTCGTCTGACCTATCATGGCATCAGGCGCAAACAATTCAGTCAGCTCCATATTATGGGCACAAAAAGGGGCTGCCCATATTATAATGTAAACAAGCCATAGTCGTCTCTTTCTTGGGTTTAATCATTTTAGCATGCCTTTGTATAGAACTGTACTCTCTGTCAATATACTGTATGGGCCATATACTGTTGGCATCAGGGATCTGCATATATGGGCATAAAAGGGACAAGGACTGATGGATAAAGAGATCCAAGTCACAGAGATGTGTGAGGGCCCCAAAGTGGCCTGAACCTCTAGTTGCTCATCATAGGCATCCGTCCGTCAGTGATGACGACGGGTTGCGCCTGAGTGGTCATGTTTTCTTGCAGCTGTGGCTGTGGCTGGACAGCCCTGCTCCAGAGTGGCAGTCTTTAGTGCAGTTGGCGCAGATTAAACGAGAGGGGACTGGCACAGGAGTGGGGGTTTCCTCTTCTTATCTGTCTCTTCGCCTACAGCAAAGAGATGTGTCTCTCCTCGGCACGGCGGGTTCCTGCAGCGACAGTCCAAACTCCAAACGCCACGGCCTTTTGCAGCTTCCTCCCGGTTGTTGTGGTCAATGCCTGCCTGCTTCATATCACGTTTGCAAACGTCCTTGAAGCGCAGGCGTGGGCGACCAAGAGGTCTGGAGCCTGTGTTATAACATACTGATAGAACTGTGTATAATCAAATGTCACAGGTGCAGATAATACTTGGGGTAATCATTTTGTGAAGGTCACATTTTGTGAAGGCCTCTTTTAGTTAATTAAAAAGTAAAACAAAAAATAACACCTGGAAACAGACAAACATACTCCTTTTTGAAAAGAAGTCTCTTCTTGGAGAGAACTTTTATGAAGCACATGCCTGTGATTCACAAAAAGGGGTAGATTCTCTGTTTTGATATACTGTGTATATAAGCAAAGCAAAGTTACTATGTTTACCCAGGGTAACTGGACTAAGCTCAATAACTTGTTTACAGCCTGGTGTCATCATCCTCTCCGCGCACTGTAACCACCCCTTGTTAGATGGAGACTCTTAAGGGAGTAGGGACTCGGGTGGTCAACCGAAATCACAACAAGAACAACACCCTGCTGGCATAGTTTGTCTCACTTTCGTTGCTGTAGTTTGGTGCACGTGACGTTTTGTTGTTTTTGTGTTTAACCATTTAAACCCTCTAGTACTTAGTATACGGGAATGTTCATGTTCCTCCCAGAATATGGATTCTCAGATGCTGCAGGTTTAAGTGGTTAATACGAGGGATAGGGAGCCAGTGGAAGGTGTTGCAGCTAGGGCAGGAGGAGACCAGGCATGTTATACTAATTCCCATTGTTCAAAAAGAAAAACATGTTACAGAATAGGATGCGGCACCGTGTTTGGTGAATGGGGTGTGAGATGTGACCTGACTGAATCATAACAACACAAAGATATCTAAGGGAAAGAAACGGACGAGTCAGCGTGTGTGTGTGTGTGTGTGTGTGTGTGTGAGTTGGGGGTTTCAACAGAGTGTGTCAGATGCTGGCCCACACTGGCCCGTTGCCACTTCCGTCTAATCAAGCTTCCGAGAAATCCGTTTCCATGCTGGTGCATTCTGGGCAACGGGCAGGCACTAGGTAATCCCACAGAAATTCCTGTCTTCATGGATGGCCTCCTTCACCCCTGTAAGAAGACACCTCCTGGGCTAATCAACACAGCTTTTCAGCTGGTATTTGTGAGCACGTGGACTCGTCTCTGTGTCTTCTGTACTGCTCAGCCACTTGAAACCTGGCATCCCTATTTTGGACATGTCATTTTAGTTTACATGAAACGGAAATCCACAATTTAAAATGTGTTGATGCAATATTCATGTTCTTTCTATGTTGTGTTCAGCTTGTAGATCAGTTTTTTTTTCCTTATTCGTCCTACGATGAATTATATAGAGGGCTTAGGTGATTATTATCTGTGTGCGCGCGCACGCACATACGTGTGGCATTGTGGGGGGGGGGGGGGGGTGCACACACACTTCTTGCCTGGGACTCCATCTGTTGCTTCAAATTAAATTAAGCTGCCTACATACTGTAAAAATAGACGGTTCAACAGACTTATTTCTTTCTGCAAGCATCTTATGCAAATGTGAATTCAAGTAAGTGCACTTCTGGTATGTGTGTCTACGCCTAAATGATCTGAGATGCAACATAATTGCACATAATTGTGTGTGTGTGTGTGCGTTTGCCTGCACGTGTGTGTGTGTGTGTATGTGTGTGCGCGCGTGCACGCCTGCATGTGTGTATGTGCATCAGAGACACACTGTAGACGTGCTGTAGCGCCGTGCTTTACCCAGAAGGCTGATGCTCTTCTGGGAAGCAGAGCTCATAGAGGCGTGGGCTCAGAAAACAAGCTATGGGAGGCAAGAGGAGAGAAATTCATTTACACACATTCTGCTGAAACCGCCGTCAGTCTTCCTCATCATTTTCAAAGGCCAGCTGAAAAGAACAAAAATATTTCATACTGAAAGTTTTGGTGATGTGAAATCACACATGAAAGAGCAAACCTACTCCCAGTGGTGTGTTAAATCTCATGACCAGGCAAATTAACAAAAGTGTGTGTTTGTGTGTGTGCACGCGTGCATGCACACGTGTGTGAGGGGGGGGGGGGGGGGGGGGGTTAAAATGCATTGCATAACATTTCTGCTAACTCCTTCAGCCCTCCCTCTCCCTGTCTTCTACGTATTCTCTCTCTCTCTCTTTCCTTGTGCTTCCTGGGTTTTGAGGTTATAAATAGCTCCAGGCAATAGAGAGATTAGAATGGATATCAGCAAATGTTGAACTCCCCTGATAAAACATGGGCCCCTGTCACTATAGCACCACGACAAAGCTGTCCCCCGTCCCGTCCCCCTCAAATGTTTTACGGCATTTATTGACAGTACAGTGCACAGGATATGGGGTGGGGGTGTCCTGGGCCAAATTTGAAACGGAACGTAGGATTATATAACCACCTCACTCATTCTAACCACGGTGCTCTGTCATGCACATTTTAATTTAGATTGTCACCGTATTCCGGAAACACCAACGGTCCACAAATGACAAAAAGTGGTTATGAATACAGACTTACCCGAGATGAGGTCACAGAGTTGGGTTTTGGGATATTATCTTGTCACCATAAGATACCACCTCCCCTGCAGCAAAATTACAGGACTTCAACTGTAGACTGTAGTTGAGAGCGTGATTTACAATGATGCACATACCAGAGTGTCTAAATAATAGGCTGATGTAGTACCACATACAGACATAGTCTATTCAGAGAGATTTAAGGCGCAGCCAGTGAAAGAATGCTTCTCACCTTTTTCTGAAAGACACACACAAATACGCGCAGCCACGCATACACTGCAACATTGCAGTTCGCATTGCAACGCATGAGTTTTTATATCTATGCTGTCGGGAAGAAACCACCTAACTCCAAGATGTTACGTTTTCAGAAAATGAAAAATATACAATATATAATATATATTTGGAAAACAAATACTGCCTCATCAAAGTTGAGTTTGTGACTTTATATAGTCAATTAGTTGCATGAGAGGCTGTTTTAGCAGACAGTTTGAGGGTCCAAGGTTTTGGCTTTATCCAAAACTGAACACACAGACGTAGGCAAGGCTGTTCAAAAGCACTGAAAAGCACTGACAAAAACCTGAGTTAGGTGGTTTCCTCTGGATGCTATGGATGCTGGGGTTCAAGTTGTTAATCAACCAGTCCAAATCTGTACAAGTTATTTTGTCTAATCAAGTCATTTGCTCTTGTCACTTTGGATTGTTTTTGTTGCTATAACATTTCAACTAGTTACTCAAACAGTGTGGTATTGTGATGACAGCTTCTCTGTGATTAGCTTAATTAAGTTTAATTGAGAAAATACCACTGTACACCCATGGCATGCAGCATGTCAAATCCGTGATCAATTATAGGCTGAGCCCCATACTTGTGAACTATTTTAACAACTCTGGGATAACAAATTAAGTAAATTGAATTCAACCAATGAATTTCAATTAATGTATTGCAACAAACACCAATATTGAATACAACAATGTATGATGATAATATGATACATGATGTCATGCCCATTATGAATATCTGATATTCATACACCTACAAACGCCTGATAAACATCATCAAAACTCTATGGCTCAGTCAATCCAAGGGCCAGGCTTTAAGTTCTGAGTTACAGACAGACTGTCTTGACTGCTACATAGACATGTTCCGTGTATTAACAATGTGTCCTTGGTGAATCCAACTCTAAAAACCCAGAAACATCAAATGGTGCTTAACAGTTAACAAGATTATAATAGCCCTGGGCTGCCTGGAGTGCTGAAAGAATGTCATTGTCTATCTATAATCATTATTTGTGGCGCAGTCTTATTATGGGGCCCAGAATTATAAGAATCTCTAAAAGATTAATCTTACTCAAACTACTTTGTCCAGCACTTAAGGTATCTGACTTTCAGTATATAGAGCTGTTGATGCTGATGTTAATGTCTCAAAACAAGATCCATTTGAGAACTCTGTAGTGTAGGCCTACATTATCTTTGGTACCTTCAATTGACATTTTATGACTTTAGTGTAGTCTTCTATTCAGGGAGACACACTGAATCAATGATGAATTAATGAATGAGCTCAAGGACACTTCAATAGATTACATGGCTGAGTGCTGACGCATTGGCTGCTGCAGTGAGAATGAAACCTCCACCGTCTGTTACAGCACGGGTTCCCAAACCTTTTCAGCTTGAGACCCCAGACCCAAACGTCCAAAGATTGTGGTAAAGAATTGTTGAATAGAATTGTTGGAGCGCCTCACTGGGGGCTTGACTTTTTCTAGTTGTGTCTCTGCCTTGACAGTCAATCAGGCTGGGTGAAAGGTCTAGAGGTAAATCCCATGGTGGTTTTACCAGGCATCTGAGAGACTTAAACTTTAAGAAAGTAACTGGGTTAAAGGCCTATAATAGTTGTTGGTTCGTTTTATAGGAAGCATTTAGGAGGCAATGCTGAGCAGACAGACAGGGTCATTGATTGATCCTAAACTGCCTTAACCTAAACAGAGCAGAGACAAATTAACAGACAAATGGCTTAATTCTCCTCAAAGTATAGTAGCTGACCGGTGCTAGAGAGGGGGGCGGGGGCTGGCAAAGAAAGAAAAGTCCCTCCGTATTCTCAGAGTTTCTTAGAAAGAGGATATAAACCAGCTTTCTGAGAAACTTTCTAGGAGCATCACATGCGTGACTTCGACTGAGCTGTGTTTTTAGCAGTTCATAGGAAAATCAAACCTTGTAATGCAAAAAACGGGATTGTGTGCCGACCATGTGGTTGCAATGATTCCAGCTGGAGCCATGTGCTGCATGTCTTTCAGCTCTCTACCCTTACAGTGTCCCATGGTCGTTTTTATGGGTCGTTTCTTTTTTCTTTTTTAACTTTCCTACAATCTCTTCAACCCAACCAATCTACAAGCTTACAATGTGCGTAGTTCGGCTATTTGCACAATTTTGTGAAATAGAGCTAAAGTGGTTAATTCATAATTCACAATTTGTGAAATAGGGCTAAAGTGATTAATTGTATTTTGTACGTTTTGGACCAGATACACTTTTTAATTTTTACAAAAAGCAAAGTGGAAAAGAGAGAGAGAGGGGGGGAGAGAGAGAGAGAAAGAAACTGATTAAAATAAATGAAAGAGCAATGCAATGTAATCATTAAAAATAAATGTTGTACCATAAAATGACTTCATGCAAGGCCTTGGTTGGTTGGTTTAAATGACCCCAATAATACCGTGACTTCAAATTCACAGGACTATTTTCTTTATACTTCTGCCCTCCTCCTCCTCATAATAGAAACTGTAAACACTTATGTAATACACTTTGCAACAATAAACTGCACTGTTAAAAAGAAAATCCACAAGCCAGTATTAATTACACAAAAGAAAACTTTCCAGACCACCTTAAAAAACTTTGAAACAAACCGAAAGCTGATCTGTGGCTGGCTGGCCCAACCATGATAGGCTACAGACTGTTGAGGAATTGTGCATATGGTGAGAAGAGTAGCAACCAAGCACATGGGCTGTTTAGTTGATGTTTTATGGCTGACCCGGAAAGTGTATTGCATATCAGTGTGAACCTTTCCTCCTCCAGGGATTCCAGGAAAACAGACAAAAGCAGCCCAGTGAGCAGCACACCTAATCACTTGTGGTGCATATCTGATCAAGCCACACACTACGGAATGCTAATGTGTTAGGGAATGAGTGAATGCGAACAAAAATGAAAGCCTGGGTACCAAGAATAGGGCAGTAGCTGCAGATCACCGATAGATACTGTAGGCTCTCTGAATGTCATTCATGAAACAAATGCATATAAAAGGAATGAATGGATGTGTGGTTTAGCTATTAGGCCTACATCTTATGAAGGCAAAAGTGAGTGAAATATAATTAAAATGTAAAATATAAATATGGGCTATCGCCGCTATGTCTAGGAACAGTCAATGTCAATGGTTTCATTCTCTGAAATGTCTCAGAAAAGGAAAACTCTGCATTTGCTGTCACATGTCACTGGATATGTAGGCCTATGCACAACTCTGAGGCAGTAGCATTATTACATAGTGTTGCTTCAGGGGAAGTAACACTATAGTCTCCTTTGCTGCGAGGACATTCCTACAGTGTTTTTCACAGTCTGTTGGAATTAACTTGGGGATTAGTCATTTTCTGTGGAAAAACTAACTCGGATCCATGAAAAAGTGACACAAATTCAGTCAGGGACACAAAGAAAGTTCGACAGACTTTGGAATCAATTTCGGTCAGACATTTGGTCTAATATGTATGGGTATATTTGAATAAAACAGTAGCAAGGAGGGCTGATTATTATATTCATCACATACCCAGCTTTTATTTGACCTGGGTGAAATGACATGAATAGAGTACTGGAAATTTGGGGGTCATCCCTATGTTCCCCGGGTTCTATGTTCCCCACTTACCTTAGGGTTAGAGTTAGGTATAGGTTTCTGGTTCACTTCAGTGTTTTGTACTATACAATTGTATGTATAAGTACAGAACAATGAATGTTTGTTGAAGAGTCTGAGCAATTATGTTTCAGTTTATTACTTTATTTTATGCCAGTGTTAATTTTTAGTTGGCTAAGACTAGATAGTTTAAGTAGCCTAGCCAGGCCTAAAGTTCAATGGATTGTTCAAAGACTGAGCTTAAATCAGAATTTGCTACTAAAAGTAACACTAAGACTAAGTTGCTAAAATACTTTTAGTCTTACTAGAATTACTAAAATTACTAGGTTAGGTTTCTGGTTTAGGTTTATTCTAAGTGGGGAACAAAGAACCTTTTTTGCATGGTGGGGAACATAGAACCTGGGGAACATAGGTACGCTCCCAAAATGTGTAGTCAAGTAAAAGTAAAACATGATGTAGGCCTATTCATCCTAGGGATCCACATGAATATTCAGAATATTCGTGGCAGTCTCTAAATTCAATGTTAATATAATATTCCATTATTCAATTTCATGTTCAGTATACTAATAAATTACATTGATAATTAGTATTTCTCAAACGTTTTCATGTCCAGGACCCCACCTCCAGAAGCAAAGATGTGATGATTTGAAATGTTTGCTTTAAAAAAGAAAATATGTACTGTATATTCAAAGATTTGCACACATTTTCAGGATAAAAAAAAAAGCAACCCGTGAAGCACTATGACCGTGTATATCTGCTAAAGTATAACACTCGTCCCGGGTCAAATCCGGCAACCTTGGAACGAGCAAGAATATATATAAATATAAAAACATCTGTGTAATAATCCAGTGTAACCCCAAGTGTCTTGTATCCAGTCGTTTTGGCACTTTACTAAGTAAAGTGAATTAAAAAGTATTTTTAATTCACTTCCTGGTGCAAACCTTGACACGCACGAGCATGCCCAGGGGTGCATCTGAGCTTCAAGCTGGAAGCTCATCTTACACGCTTGCACGCCCAGGCCTGATATATGCCCGCATTGCTGTTTCACCAGCGGGTGACGAGTTGACGGACGTCACTGGTGGAAAAGCTCCTCCAGAACAGCGGGGTGGACGTCGACCGCCTGGAGGCTCTGCACTAGTCTGTGCACCGTGGCAGCCTTTCCCTGGGACTGCCTCCATTTGACCAGGCCAGCCAGTGCCTGGCCGTGTGTGCTGTGGACGTGGTCGGCGCGGCAGCGGAACATTGCCCCCGTCGACAGCCCTAGGTCCAGCAAGAGGGCTTCCCACTCGGGGCCGAGCCGGGAGGCCAGTCGGGATAGCTCCCGGTCTGACGGAACCGTCAGCAGAACCTCGTCTGGAAGGTGCCAGTTGTCTGCAGGGAGATTGCAAGAAATAAAATAAGACACCTCATAAAGACGGTGGTGTTTACTGCACATGTTACACTATGCTGTCCTGTACTATTTGTACTGTATATCTCATAAACCTTTTTCATTTTATTTAAAAATGTCATGCTGCAGATAGTTCCAGTAGTTTTCTTATAGCCTTATGCCTTATTTGTATGCACTCTCACTCTGTGATCTCATTTTCAAATTATTGTTTGCTGTATATTGTGACACCAAGCAAAACTATATGGGTGAACTGACATTAAGAATTTAACTTAACTGGAAAATGACAAAGGAAGGTGCTATGCAGCTACTAAGCATCTATTCATCCGACCAGGAGCCATACAAAATACTATCATTCCTTAAATTCAGTGTCAACAAAGTGAGTACGGTGTTGTAAACCTATTACGTTGATAGCAGTCATGTTTGTTTGCTTTCAGGTCTCTGTGACACAGAGGAAATGTTGGCGTTTACAATCTGCGAACTGGAATGTCCATACAAAGGGATTCATAAAGTGTACACTGGGACTGGGTTTTTACCGCACATAGCCTGGTTGTGTTGACGTTTGTCTTGCCTAAATATGGTCAACACCCTGATACTCCATAAAGACCAGGAAAACTATCTATCCTTTACAACTGTTGTGCAACAGCCCTGGGCAAAGGAGCTCTCTCTATTCACTGCTGTTCCTGGAAACAAGTTTTATAATAGAGGCGGATGCAGACATTCAATATCACTTCATCCTTCACTCCCCTAAGAGTAGCACGGGTGAATAGAAAACAGGCTGCGGGGACAGCAGTTTGTTGAAAAGAGGCATTTCTTTAACCTTTCCTTTCAACACATTTCATCAATCTAAGGAAAGATATTTAGCAATAAAATTGCTAAATATTATTTAGCAATCGGAAGCAACACATTTGACAACTCCTAAACTTGGTCCATAATACAGGATCTGGATGCAGGATGTGACTATGGCAACGGACGCAATGGTCATTTCTTCATTAGAAATGACAGCCCAAGAGTGAATTAAGCTTTGCTCATCTTCCCACTGACTACAGGAACAGTTATCATCTGTGGAGCATTCCACACAGATGGTAACATGATCCGACATGTCATTTTCTTAGATATAACAACAAGATGTCTGTGATTTCAGAACCCTCATCTTGTACTTTATTACCTTAGTAATAGTTGTATTGTCTAAATGAATTACACTGATTAATTAAAGGGACATTTCACAGCTGTTCACTCAATGTTAGTGAGATAACGGGTATTATTAGGTTCCCAAGTTGCATTGTTCTCAAGTAAGCCGGTGGCCGTCAGGCACGTACATGTCTAGTAGTGAAGTGTGAAGTGAGGGGCGCTCTTATCATCTTACAACATCAATTACAACATGTTTGTTTTAGTCCTCAAAACAAACATTACATTTCTCTTTATTGTCTATGTCTACGAAAATCTACACTAATGAGTTGAGCACACCAAAATAAGATCTGGTTGCAAAAGGGGTGAAGTGGCCCTTTAAAGATTAATTTAGGTGAATATTACAAATTATGCACAACTATAAGTTCAAGAGTTTTCAACACATCATTTACAAATACCACATTCAAATTCAGCACCGGCATAAACATTTGGCCATGAGGAGAGTGCCTGACACAGTGACACTCTGGTTGTGTCTTTAGCCTTGCCTAACTGTACCTGGATTGTTAAAGCTGCAGTCCATAAATGTCCTACCTGGGATTGAAACCTGGGACTCCCACATGGGAGACGAAACGTCTACCGCTCACGCGAGAGGTTATGCCTGCTTGGCCAGGGGGGGATGTGCTCATGAGCTTAAGGCAGTACTACTTGCAACCAGTAAGGCAAGGCAAGTTCATTTGTTTATAGGACATTTCAACAACTAGGCAATTCAATGTGCTCAGAGGTGTACTACCCAATACAAGTGTCTTATCGATGGAAGAGCAAAGGAGACCGCCTCCAACCACTGCAGACGAGACTAGTTATATATACTAGTTCTAGATTTGCAGTTTTAAGCAAGGCGAGTGTGCATGAGTCATCTGTGATACACAATGTTTGGCCGCAGTGCTTTCATAAATGGTACTGGATGTATTGAGCTGGACAAAGTTCAGCACTGTGAGCTCATTCACTAGTCCTTTGTGGCCTCCAAGGACAGTGTGAGCAAGTCAACACCACATAGTTCCCCAAGGCTGGTAAAACTAACCAAACAGTACTTCATTACCGGTGTCCTCAATGCCCCCTTAATTGCTGTTTTCAACTGCTTGGCAAAAACTGAAAAAATATCCTGTTGTCCTGACATGTAGCACATCTAGCAAACATAGCACTTCAAACCTCCCAGAGAAAAACAAGGCACCTGTGCTTTCCTGCATAAACGCTCTATAAAACTTGTTGTCCTGACAGGCTGTCGTCTGATTGGACAAATTCGTCCCCCCCGTCCGTCCGTCCCCCCGTCGCCGTCGCCACAAAAAAACAAAAAGTTCTTTGACGTGGCAACTGCACATGACTAAGTTTAAGCTCTGGGCCGCTGAATAACATGTTCTCCATTTCATGCCAAGGAAGGGTCTGGTAAAACCGGCCAACCAAAACACTTGTTTGGTGAACTAGTTCTTCAAACAATGGCAACAGACTGCTGAAATATGGTTGAGCACTGAGTAATAAGGCGAGCAGCAGGAAGAGAATATTCTCCAGAAAGCACTTCTGGCAAAACAGGAGGCTTTTCTAAGAACTGCCTCTTTACAACAAGCAAGAAAGCGGGTGGGCCCTCTCTTCACTTTCTTTCTCTCTTTATGGATGCAAACAGGCATATGAAGTTGAACAGATAACACACAAACACTGGACTCCTTAAAAGCAAGGATCTAGCTTGGGGGGGGGGATTGCGCACAAATGTGGCATACTATCCGGTGAAGTATTAATCTACCTCAGCAGTTCTGTGACTCATGGCAGGGTCTCAAGGACTAGGATGTCATCAGCTCAAATCAGCCCATTACATCTCACAAAGTCAGTCTCTGAACCTTCTAATGGGACCTTGAGCATTGCCATTGTTCGGCTGACAGGGTTTGCTGCTCCGTTCACATCTCGCCAAGGTTTCTGCAGCGCTAACAGGAAGAAGCTCCTCCTGCCAAGATTCCTGGAAAGCAGGCGGCAGGCAATAAAATAAAAAGAAATTGGTGGGGGGTTGGGGCGCCGGGGGGGCTGCCTTGGTGATGAATGCCAGTAAAAACAAGCACATGGCCCTGCCTGCTCCAGCATGAATTTATGGCACAAAAATCGGCACAGCACGGCATGATCTCCCCAATCCCCACCCACTGCAACAATGGACAAGAGACCACATTCTCATTTTCCCGACTTAACTCCGAAGAGTACACAAAATGGAACCAAATGAACCCTAACCACTTAATCCCCCAAACATAGTCTATTTACAAGCGTTGTGAGCTTGTAGATCGATAGATTTTTAATTCCTAAAAACAAATACCATTTCTGCATCAAAAGTAACAAACTATAGATCTACTCTAAACATTGGTCAAACATTGGCCAAATTGGCCTGGACGGGTACTCGTCCTATAAATTAATTACGCGGGGTGCGCATGACGAGTAGGCTCATTTTAAGGCGTTTGATATCGCTATAAGAAAGTCCTGCTGTGTTTCATCTTTGGAATCATTCCGGGTGCTACGGAGGCTTACTACTGTAAGGCCTCGCCAGCACTGATTCTGTTTAATAATAAATAAGCAATGCGATCAGCTATTTTCTTATATTTATCCATCTCAACTCATGCAATTCCAAGTGCTTGTCAGGGTGAGGGGCCCCCAGTTCAAATGCTTATTTTGGGGGTAGGGGTCATGGGGGTGCATACATTACATTGATTACTAGACAACATACTAACAGTAAAATAGGCATTAGTCCGTCAACACCGTCTCTCCCGTGTGTGGCAGGTTCAAACTAACCCGTGGCAGGTTCAAACTAACCCGTGGCTTCCTGTGAGGTTAGGTCCAGGGTTTGGGTTTTGGGTAGCCAGTGTGTCGGACTAATGCCTGTCAACCTGGGGTTGTGGACGTGCTCCGAAAAGGTTGAGAACCACTGCACTGCCTTAGCCTATACGCTTCAGCAAACACAGTCAGCACTGTTTCATTTTCAGCAGAACGAGATGTACGTTACCACAACTGTTTATGTGTCAAAACTGTCAATGCACATCATAACCCAGGTACCAAACATGGCAATCATGTGATCAGTATAGAAGTGATGTCACTTCCTAGACTTCCACGCCCACTTCCTTCTGTGCTTGAATGTTTGGTGGCAGCATGCTTGCTCTGCTGCTGTGGTTGCTGATCAGACTCCTACCGAAACCTGTAAGATTGTACAGTGAGTAATCATTTCAATTAATTCATTTAATTCAAGGGTCTCTGATGACTGAATGTCTTTTTTATTTTTTGCTCAAAAATCATTCTTTTTTCCATCAAAGATGCCTAAAGTGCCTTTAAATCCTTGTCTTTGCAAGTCTGCATTTTACACCTTTGGGGAATTAATTTAACAGTACCCTTTTTAAACCTTTTTTTATACGTTTAGGGACAAACTGCCCTCAAAAAGCTTGATTGAAATTAAATCCTGGTGGTAAAAACTGCCCCTTGATGAGATCATTTCTGATACTGCTTGGCCATGTATTAATTGTTGTTTAAAAAACTTTTAGTGTCTTACTGTCTTTCTGACTGACTGACTGTCCGTCAGCGTTGTGCCATTGTCAACACAGGGAACGTTCCCTTTTTAATCAATGAAGGGTGCTCCACTGCCGACATTACCCTGCGCATTGCGTTTGGATGGCGTCACCCATTCGCACCGGTTAATGTTTTGATGCTGTCCAACGTGGCGCAATGCACTCAATGGAGCCCAGGCCTGACACGTCCATTAGGGTGTCATTCATCCTTGGTCCTCATGATACAGTATGCTCAGACAATTTGACTATTGTACTTTATGCTGACCTGGTACTAGAATGACATGTATTGTTATTGAGTACAGCTTGTGACTATGATAATAAGTCTCCCCCTATCTACGTATAAAAATGGTCTGGTCTCTTTTGGTCAGAGTCCTTGGACAGTACCAGTGCCACATAATGGTCTCCTGAATTCATGCAATAGGTTTCTAACTTTCTAACTAATGATCCTGAAGTCTGTAACAACATGAATATGTAATGTTGGTTCAAATGCATTCAACCTGTATTGTTTATTGAATGAGCTCTCTGTCCTAGAACACTTAAGTCCTGTTTTAATATGATTTCAAAATTATTTTGAAAAACGCTGACCTACAAAACCTCACAAGTTCACATCCTATCACACAGCATTGCGTTGTTGTGAGCTTGTACATCCACTATTTTCACAAAAGAAATTGGAAAATGTGTGAACATTGCCTATATGTCATGCCCAAAATAGTGATGCCATGGGGTTAAAGTAGTTTAAATTGTCTTAAAATGTATACAAATGAAATGCAGTTACAAAGATTATATGTTAGCCTAGTTATCAAGTACCTGAGGCTGCATGTGCCTCTGTTGTTTTGAATAGACACTACGCCACGCTACTCTACACAAACACTCTGTGGCAGTGAGCCAAGGCCAAAGAGAGCATGATTTTATAGTGAGGTCACTGGCAATGCAAATATGCAGAATAACAAGGGTTGTTTTGAAAACTCTTGAATGGCTTTCAGCAAACGGGGAGGGAGGCCGTCATTCCCCATGTTTTGATGGAGCCTTTTATGGGGTTTTTCCGCTTCACGAAGTTCACAGCACAAGTGGAAAAATGCAGCCATTGGTAGAAACATGTGGGTCTTCAACGGGATTCTACTTCAGGTCATCGCAGTGATGTGGTACGGTATCATCTCGTTGGCCTAGGGCTGGGTGATATGACTTCAAGTCAATAATAATATCATGATATTCCTCTGCGGAGTATGCATGTCCTGTTTTGGAGATATCAACCCATGCCAAAAAACTAGACCCAGTGTTGAACAACACCTGCCACTTGATAACTGGTTGCTTGAAGCCTACCAACGTGAACAACCTGTCCTGCATCTCCTCGCTGACATCGCCCCTGCAGATGTGAGACGGGAAGCCGCCAGCCAGGTAGAGATGACAAAAGCTACCAGCGATGAACGCCACCTCCTTCATGGACGCGAACCCTCAGCCCAATGACTGAAGTCAAGGAGAAGCTTCCTCAGCCATGTCCAGCCCTTTACAACATCTCGGGAAGAAACCATACTCCAGCTATGGGCAACAAAGCTTGAAAATGACCCCCCTCCTATTGACATGGGAATCCCCCCATTCTGAAGACCTCCCTTCTGGCTCAGAAGCACCATGAGTCCGGTGGAAGACACTCAACTGCCTGAGAACAGGAACGGGGCGATCAAAAGCTGCTATGGACAGATGGGGCTACAAAACCGCCCCAACCATCTGTGAATGTGGAGAAGAGGACCATACCATACGATGCAGCACTGCCTTTGTCTGCCCTCTACTACCCAACCCGTGCAGCTTAAAAGATCTCACAACAATAATGCAAAGGACTGTGTAAAGAAATGGGCAACTGTCATCTAACCGCATGCTTCAAAGACACGAAAAGAAGAATATCATGATTATTTCAAACTTTTGCTGTGATTACGATAATGAACGATTATTTAAAAAAAGTTGTGAGCTTGTAGATCTGCTATTTTCACTATTTTTGTACGCCGCCATTGTACAACTAATTATAACATGGCGTTAAGTGGTTAAAATCTATTAGAAATGTTTCATCATGTTTTTTTATGAAGTTTCAGTTTTGGGAGGTTGGAAGCAACTCAACACTTACTGCCAAAACAAGTCACAGCAGAACAAGTTCAAGGTGCAATTTGTGTTGATAATTTCCATCTTGGGGAAACAAGACAAGAATGTGTCATTTTATCAAATGTCTATTGTGTAACATTGACACGACTATTTACATAACTGGTGTGTTGTAATAAAAATGTATGGGATTTTATTTGAAACAAACGACTTCTCTATCTGTCTTAAGATAAATTCCATCAGATGGTCTTCGACAATGAGAAGAACTCAGTTTTCAGTAATTTTATTTATTTTGAATAGTGTCCAACTGTACATAAATGGCCTACTAGTGCGCAAGCAGAGCGTGCAAGTACTGTAGACCGCTACAAATGTTCAAATCTCATCCTCTCTGTGAAAGAACGTTTGCAATATTGAATTATTAGGTTTAGCTATTTGCTATGTACCTTGCTTTTGGAGGAATGAAAGTGGTATTTTGAAGTATGGTAAAATCTTCTATCTATAATGGAAATTGTAAACCAATTATACCCTGGCATTGGTACATATCTTCATCACGTCATGGGACATACGCTTCGTAGCATGACGGAAAACATACCTGCACGGTCTGCTTCCGTATGTCTCGTGCCAGCATATGACGTCATATCATATGCTGCTAAGGGACATGCGCATCGTAGCACCTGACTGATAACATTACTTGCACGCTCTGCTTGCGCAAGTAAATACAATAAAATACACCTTTAGGCCTGTGACAGGAGACACATGTACCTACTTGAAGAGCTGGGATTGTCTTCTACTCCAGGCTCTAGAAACAAACTGGGCTGTCCTAAATACTTCATAATTAAATAACCAGTCTAACTTCAGTTTATACAATTTGGGTCTATACAATTTGGGTGGTTGTATTTTGTCTCCCTGCTCTTCTATTGAGATATTTTGAGATATTTAGATTGTGTCAAAGGTCATCAGCTCAATGGTAAAAATGTCAGCACTGTGTTGCTTTAAATACATTTCTTTTTTGAGTACCGGACCGGTATCTGTACTTTTACTCCACTACATTTCAAAGACAAATATTGCACTTTTGACTCCACTAGACTCTAGAGAAGGAAAAGGTGCATTTATGACCGCTTCTTAAGCCCTATGTATAGTGAATATAGAAGATCAACGCTTCACAATGTGATGTTGACTGAGCAACTTTCACTTTGTAGTTTAATATTTTACTAGGAGTAAACACTTTGGTCAGACTTATGAGTCTTAAATGAGTGCATTTATTGAGAGAATTGCCCCTTGATATGCATGCAGCATCTCATTTATGAGGGGGACCTATGAATAAAACATTGTTACAAAACTTACAACAACAACATGCAGTACAAATACACAATTGCGCGCACATACATACAAATAGCTTGTTTGTTGTTGTTCAAAAGCTGTTTTATACATTTTGAAAACTTTCCTGCACAATACAAAACAAATCCTCACCTTTGGGGGGCTGTCCATTCGCAGTGTGTTGTGACTCTAGGTCGTGTAATATGGTGTCTTTTACCCAGATGAACTCCTCCTCCAGGGACCGCAGAAAGGCGTCAAAGGCCCGCGGGCCGCGGGACGGCAGGAGGTCCAGCAGCCGCAGGGCTCTGCTCCTGCTGGTCGGCTGGGCCTGGATCTCCTCGACGTGACCGTGCGTCAAGACGTTCTCCTGGTACAGAAAGTGAACTATGGTGTCGCTCACCGCGATCTGATCCGACAGCTCCAGTCTGTGTCTCCTAAGGATCTCCCTGTGCACTGGATCCATGAGATGAAGAAATGCGGTTGCACCGTACGTGCACGTAAGTACGGTGAGTTGCTTCACGGAGTGCCGATCGCGTACGGCTCCTCCGCGGAGACAAACGAGCTTTATATCCGAAAACCCGCCGCATATATTAATCACTTTTTTTGTGCCGATTATTTCATGTTAGAGTTGACTTGGAAACACAGAAGAGTCAATAGTGCTCACTGGTATTTGTTCCGACCGGAAACTGTCTGCTACGCGGAACCATTGTGATTATGCATCCTATGTTTATAATGCTTTATAAACATAAACATGAACTAATTCCGTATAATGCTTTGTAAACATACATAAGATAAGGCTTTATAAATGTATAATCTATAACACTGTATACAATAAGTGTAGTTATACAAACTAAAGTGTCATAATATTTAATAATTGCTAGTGGACAAATATCATTAGGCTATATTGTATTATAATTGCCATAGTTGTAATACATTATAAATTGGGTGCTTAAAGTAATTACATTCTTGAACGTGCAGGCAGAAATGTTTTGTGTTATTTCCTGAATGCTGTTTTTTTTCCTTTACTTTAAGAAGTGGCTATAATTGATTTTGACTGTTTATTCAAAAGTTGTATATAGCCACATATGGTCTATTCTTGTGTTTTATAAATCTCCATTTGTACCTACAGGACCCAACACACAGACACACACGTAAAATACATGGGGCGGCAGTGGCTGGATGGTAACCGCAAGGTTGCCAGCTCGAACCCAGGCTACCCCAGAGTTGGTGTCAAAGTGTCCTTGAGCAAGACACTGAACCCCTAATTGCTCCTGATGTGCTGGTTGGTGCCTTGTATGGTTGCCCTTGCCTTGCCCTCGGTGTATGAATGTGTGTGTGAATGTAATGCACAATCTATGTAAAGTGCCTTGGATAAAGGTGCTATATAAATGCACCATTTACCATTTACACACTGCTGATATGAGTTCCTACAATAGCTGAACTTTTACTCGTCCCCTGTTTCGCTGTCACGTCTATTTGATATTCTGTATAGTGAACGTGTTCAGCACAGAACTGAAATCAACTGAGACAGTTATACACAGTAAAATATGCTCAGTGTTTACCCGTTCATTTGGTAGTTACAAATATTCACACCCAGTGGCAGTTGCCCATAATAACCACTGCCGGCACCACCGCAGACCAACAGTCTGTGCCAACGGGGTAATTCTGGGTTAAGGTCCCCAGAGTATAGTCACTGAAGCATTTCTTATTAATATCCACTGAGACTTTCCTATTTTAAATATTTTTGCTTGATTGTGGAATTTATAATCTGACAGAATAATTACAATTCATATGTATCATTTTTCCCTAGCCGTTTCACAGAAATCTAAAACGCTCAATCCCTTCTAGACACGCTTGATGACGCCTGCTCTGGATGGAAAGTCAATGTCGCTGCCCTGGCCTCATGTGACAGCATGTAAACAAGCAATTGAAATACAATCTCTTAACAGCCTCAAATTAATTTGATCCTCCGGGCAGCAAGAATATGCTGTGAATACACTCTCATATATTATTAGGCTTACAGTGTACTCTGGGGTGGGGGTGGATGGGAGCCATTGTGTTCCATACCCCTTGCTGCTGTGAATACACTCTCATATATTATTAGGCGTACTCTGGGGTGGAGGTGGATGGGCGCCATTGTGTTCCATACCCCTTGCTAACTGCTTTTCACAGTGAACTGAAACACAAGGGCCCTTCCTCCTTGCTGTTTCTATTACTTCATTGATCCCTTATGTTCTGCTATTCTTATGTTTATACTGTTTTGCACAATGCCTCGTACATTATTTTATTGACCCTGTCATTTCTATGGAAATTTGCATGTATTTTTGTAATTTTTTAAAATGCACTGAGCTGTATGAAAAGGTGTTATACAAACTAAGTTTGACTAATAAAATAAATACAGAATTTTATTTCCTGTCTCTCATAACTAAGCCATACATCTTGTTGTTATAGACTCTGATTTAAATGAGTGTCTGAGGAATCATGTCCAACATGAGCTGATGATGTCTTTATTTCCAGTGGGGTCTGTTTACATGGCTTTTACAGAAAATGCTATTTGCCTACAGCACAAGTCTAAAATCCTTACACTGGCTACCAGTAACTCCGAATACATTTTGAAGGCTTGCTTCTTGTCTTGCTTTAGGCTCTGGGCACATGCATCTCTGACATGTCTGTGCCATATGAACCTTCTAGAACCTTCAGGACAGTGTTTCCAAACAATGGGTGAGCTTGAAACTATTTGTTTGTGTGGGTTTTTATACTGAACCAATGAATTATTCACAAGAGTTTGTAGCCTGCTATGGGAGTATACTTAACATTGAATAAATGTTCTGAAAGGTAACAGTTTTGGTCATTACAAAGCACTGTATTTCACCACGCCATTATACTTAAAACGCCACAAAAGATTCAGTTCCGCTATTCTTTTTAATACCGCTGTTTGTTTATGTCTTGTAGTGTATCAGAACAGCAAAGAAGCACAACAATTTAACATCTTATGAATAAGTAACAGCAAAGAGGCTTACAATGAATGGCACTAATGGTCTTAAAAGTGCTTCCATCAGTGACACACTTGCCCTAGTAAGATACTTACTCTGCCCTGAGAAGGTATAATACTGCTTGTTGAAACATTAGTGGCTTGCTTTAGTTTAGTCAGTGGAACCTCGGCCACTCTCGCAAATACTACTTTTATGTTCTAATACTCCATCTATATTAGCTTTTTCCTTTAGTTGTATTGACTGAGTTGTTTTTGTAACTGCTTTTTCTTCTATATTGTTTGTCTATGTTGAATAGATAATATAAGCTGAACTGAAATGTATTAAGCTTGCTACAGAATGTAGTGAAACCTCAATGTTGATAGCCTTATGAATGTTGATGGCCCTCTGCGCACCATTTGCCTGTGTCACACAATGTCATTCACTATCTGACAGATGGGCTGTATTTTGCGTCTTAAGTACCAGGTCTTATATTCCCTAACTTGAGTAAACTAAAGACCTGGAGGCGTGATCAATGCTCTTTGGCCACTCAGAATAGCCAAATGGCATTGATCCAGGTCTTTAGTTTACTCGAGTTAGGGAATAAGACCTGGTACTTAAGACATGCAAAATACAGCCCTATAGTGTCAACTTCTGGGTCACTGCCAAGATGATTTGGTAGTGTTAGTAAGCCACATTTGTTAAAATAAAAACACAAATGCCTTTGAAATTATCTTACGAATGGGAGACATGCAACACAGCTTATAAGATACATTAATGCCCAATTAATTAAAAGGGATTAAAAAAAACACAAAGCCTCTATAGCACTATTACAAGAAGAAACTCATATGACTTCAATAGAGCACTTAAAACTCAAACACTGGGTCGGGCAAGTTTTCTCCTCCTCTTTTAAATCTAATAGTAGAGGAGTCGCCATCCTTATTGACAAGCAGATTCCTTACATATTTGAAAACCAAATACTTGATTCAGAGGGAAGATATATTCTAATTACTGGTTCCGTGTGTGGTCAACATATGACACTATTAAACGTATATGCTCCTAATGAGGACTGTCCTGAGTTCATGGCTGAAATGACCATGCTGTTTAGCTATCATTGTAAAGGCGTGGGCCTAATTGCAGGAGATCTCAATCTCCTAATGGATCCGATGGCTGATAAAGCTTCGCCTGCACTAGTGAGATCAAGATCCTCTGCAGCCCTGAATGGTCTGTGTGAGGAGGTTGGCCTCATTGATGTATGGAGGGAATTTAACCCCAACTCTAGAAATTATACTTTTTTTTCCTCCAACCCACACAAATCCTATTCAAGATTAGATTACTTCTTGATTCCATGTGGCATGGCCCACTCTGTATCAAAATGTGATATAGGACAGATTGTCATCTCAGACCATGCCCCGATCTTTCTTGACATCACACTAACCCAACCCAAGCCTGTGTCTAAGACCTGGAAGTTTAATACCTCTCTCCTAACTGATAGCGAGTTTGACTCATACTTTAAAAAAGTCGTCTCCGATTTAGAACCAGAACTAGAGAACGCATATGTTCTCGTTTTGTCCAAAAATCAAACTATTTTGGCAAATAAGTCATGATCAAATTGAAAAAAATCCTTAAAGTAAAATTGAGAAAATCTCCTCTGTTATAAATTTGAGCTCTGCTCATAGGAAATTATTTGATCTCTTTAGATTCTTGAGATTCTTAGATTTTATGAGAACAGTTTAAGATTTTAGGGGAGGCAGAAAAGTTCAACCAAAGTGCTCTTACCAGATAGGAATTGTAGCCAAGTAAGACCATAGTCTAACAATTTGTTACAACCCCTATTATGATTAACACCTAGCTGAAATGTGGCAGTGGCTTCAGGGATTATGGGTATGACCCCTATGGTTAGTTGTGTTATAGAAGACATATCAGCAAATATGACATTTTTGAAGGGCACTAGCCCCTCCTATGCTGAGCTTTGAGTGTTTGTGTAAACGGTAAACACAAACATTGAAGACAAAGTGTGTAAACACAAACATTGAAGACAAAAGTGAGGACGCAAGTTGTGATTGGCCAGAATGAGATGATAAGAGCACCCCGCACTGTGCACACAGGTGTGTCATAGTCTTACAAAAAACATTGGTCTGTAAACCTTTTTTTGTTTCAGTTTTTAAGAAGGCAATTTTATTGAGACATAACAGTAATTTAAGGTGCAAGATACAATGTTTTGCAACAATACTATGAACCCAGATGACAACTTTAGAAGTCCAAGGTCGAGTAATCAGGTTTTTCCAAGAAGTTGATTCTGTTTGTTTATTTTCCTCAGAAAACCATTAACATGATTAAGCACCATAGAAAAATGCCAGAAGTAGGATTCAACCAGACCTGCCTCTACTTTGTGTACTGATCACAACAGTGATGATGCAAGGTCACAGTTGCCCTCACTGCCTGGCAATGTCTCAGTGATTCTCAACCTGTGGGCCGGGGACCACTGGTGGGTCATGAGGAAATTGCAACTGGGCCCCAAATAATTGGCAAAACACACATTTTAACAGACATAAAAAATAAGAAATCAGTGTAGAAACAATTTCATGGTATTTTTTTCCTTTAAAACCTTGAAAGAAATGTCTTCGTTCTGATATAGATAAAGCAATTGAGCAATTAAAATGTTAATTCCATTGATACAAGCCGGAACACAATTGATTGATCATTAAAACAAACATGCTCTGAAAATGCACATGGCCAACCCATCTGACCACTTGACACGGCATCTGATAGGCTGAAGTGTTACAGATAGATTAGTTGGTGAGCATTTGATGAGTGGGTCGCGAATGCTTTTTCGATTTTCAAGTGGGCCCTGATCCAGAAAGGTTTGAGAACCACTGGTCTAGGCTAGAGAACTCTGGCCATCCTTGGCTCTGCCATGAGGATATAAAGCATGCATTAAAATGTTGTGCAGCTTAATTTACAAAACATGTTGTGAGAAACACAGTAGTACATAATCAATAAATACTTTTCTTTTTTTTTACAGATTATTCCCAGATGCAACATTCTTCTTTGTGTGCTAAAAACTAAAGCCAAATCTCTTTTGTCACAGATATATACTGTGATATATGCCCACATGACTCTGCTACACATTCATTCAGTCATGGCACAATAAATTATTGATCCAGAGTTTATAAAACAAACTGGATATGAACAAAGTTTAAATCTCTTCGCATGAGGGGGGATTTTGCACATGGGAACCTGGGGCTCTTTTATAAGCGCTTGCATTTTTTTCACTGTGAAATCATAGCCGAATGAGCATTAAGCACCTTTTCCCTTCTACAATTTGCCTACAGTAAAAAAATAAAGAGGAAAGAAATATAATAATAAACAAATAACACCATTTACAAGTCAGAACAGTGTCGGACACCCATGTCTCAAACATGAGAGGCAGAGTCTGTAACCTCGAAGAGCATCAAAATGTGGACAAAGTCATGTACCTGAGTGACTGACGGTAAAAAGAACACTTCAGCATGAAAACAAAGTTTATATATAGGCATGAACCTCCCACACCTATCCCCCACCTGGCCACCCCTAGCCTCGTAGGCCGCAGGTGTTTTGTTCTCAAAGGAGAAAGAATGCCTAGGCGAGACATGCATGAGAACTGGCATACGTTGTATTTTCGCTAACCAATAAGAGTGCAGAGGGACGTCACTCCAAATGTGGTGACGTCAGAGCAGGGGGGGGTGAACCACTAGGAAGTCGCCCGGCAGTCTCAGCCGGGAGATGGTTCCGCCCTTCTATACCCAGAAAAGCATAGGCCTCTTCCAGGCTAGCCCACCCCCCCCCCCCCCCCAACCACTCAACTCTGATCCCAGAGATAAGGCACAATTACCCATGTTCGCGGCAGAGCATCTGGCCGGGGACGGCTCTCTCTGGTTGCTCAAGGGCAACTGTGAGCAGGGGTGTTGAGAAATGAGGAATGGGGGGGGGGGGGGGGGGGTCCGATAGTCATTCGTCCCGACAACACTCGCTGTGGGTTAAAAACCACCCGTGCTGCGGGTGTCCTCTTAGTGAGGCTCCTCACTGCCAGGTGAGCTATTCCATGTGTGTTGGAGGAAGCATGGTGTCAGTACCAACCAGTAGGGGTAAGCAGTGACAAGACTACTCAAGTGTCTTTGGAATTGGTAATCCACTGAGTTTTAGCAACTAAAGCTGGGAGATTGTCTTGAGACTTGGGATTCTAGGTCCACCAAGGCTCTAAAGAGTGGAATACAGTAGCCTATAACTGGTAGTCAAGAAAAGGAACATTGTGTTCCTAAACTGAAGCATTTCAGTGTTGAGGTGAGTTGGTCCCTTCCCAGATGACAGCTTTCCACAACTAAGACAGGCCAAAAATATAACTCCATTTTGGAGTGATCACTGAGAATGGTTCTGTAATTACTCTGTTATACCATATCTTCTAAGAGACTACTGCACATTGACCTAACCCTAGCAATATCAGGAAAATCCACCTTAACAGAACCGTAAGAGCCATGCTTTCAAAATTGTCTATCCTTCATTTAGTGAGGTGTAGTCTAAGTTGCATACTTGCATCTGAATCGCTCAGTGAACTAGAGGAGGCAATTTCACCTACATTAGCCCTTTAGCCGTGTGTCTGTATTAACTGGGGCAATGCCACCACACAACTTGCCTCCTGGCTGTTCCTACACTGTTCAAGCCCTATTTTATTTCTTTGTCATGCGATGTGTCATATAGCCGATCAACATGTCGCATAATTAAATGCCTCAAATAGGTATGCCAGGTTGAAAGTGATTAAGAGCTGTGCCTAATTATGGTATCCCGAAGAGTGGTGATGATCAGGACATACAGTAAGTGTCAAATCGCTGTCGTACACGTCTGATGCTCTCGTTAGTCTTTTATCTTTATTTTTAACTCCGTGGCGTGGGAAGTGTATAGTTCCAGGACTCTTCCGTGGCTCCTACACATTATAGGCATAGTCTGTCAAGTAGTCCTTCAGTCTGTTGGGCAACGGCAAATCTCTCACTTGCCTTGTAGTCTTGTTGATGGTGATCCTGCAGAGGTGCTGTAATGACGGCGTGGCGGTGTACACAGGCTTGGTCAGCAGCAGCTGGACCGTCCCGTTCGGGGCCGCCGAGGGCTGAGAGTCCGTCGGGCCCTTGCCGAGGCTCCTGGACAGCTGAACGTAGTGCTCCACCAGGTTAACCACGCTGTCAAACTGTTTGAGCTTGGGTTTCACCAGCACCACCGAGTCCAGCTTGAACTTGCCGTCCATGTACTCGATGCGCAGGTTGGTGGGACCCGCCGAGGTCATGGCGGATATGGTGAACAAATAGTCCCGCTGGGAGCTGTTGCGGACCAGGAAGGTGCCTTCAGAAGCGTCGTGCAGAATCTCTTTGGCTTCGTTGGCTGTGAGGCTGCCCCAGTACCAGCCTGTTCCAAGGACAGACACCGAGATATTCAATCAATCAATCAACTGTACGTATAGGCTTTTACGCCTTTATGCAATCAATGACAAAAATATGTGACATGATATCAAAAGCCTACCTGTGTTCTTCAAGTCTTTCATAGCTAATGCTATGCGACACTCATCCGATTCTACCACCCTGGAATCATTGTCTGTCCGTCTGTCATTTTGGATGGCTTCTGTAGATTCTGATGACTGGCAGGTCATTGAAGAACCACCTTTTGCCTAGTTGTAGGCCCACAACACAGACATGGGATGGGTGTTTCGAATGCCAGGTGCTCCAAATGGCACGTTCCAGCGCTCGCCTACAGAAATTGGCAAGACACAGAAAGGGTTTAAAAGAATAAGTCTGCACAGTGCACAACAGCATTGCTCCTAACACTGTTTTTTTTTTCTTCTTATAACACAGTGGTATAGGCGGTACATTTCTGCCGTGTATGTATTCTGCTCAAACAAATATCACTAAGAAATAAATGCAAAACACAAAAACTCTACCACGCCCCAGCAGGCGCGGTGGTAAGAGTATTTACAGATATGAACAGGGGCATATGAACAGAATTTCTACGCTTACTGTACATAAATTTATAGTCAATGTTTCATCCAGTTCACAGAATGTAGCCTACAGGTTAGTGCAGTGGTTCTCAATGTGAGGTCTGTGGACCCCCAGGGGTCCTTAAAACTTTAAAACTGGGAAAGCATGCGTGTCATTTTAAATTAGATTTTTTTTTTTACTATTCAAAAAGCAGATGTACAAGTTCACAGTGCATAACTAACTTAATCCCTGTAACAAAATATTTTGAGATGGAGCGGCCAAATCATTTTGGGGGTCCTTCCTTGACATGAAAAGGTTTGAGAACCAGAACCACTGATAATAGAATTAAACACGTTTTTCAGAAAACTTTAGGAGACATTTCAGAATTGTCAGTCAGGTCTGAGGACTTTTACAGTGTATATTGGGATAAACTGGGGACTCCGGAGTCGGAAGATCTTTGAGAACCGCGGATTTGCCTATATATACTAATCCAGGTAAAGTCAGTTACTGGACATCAACTGTCAAAAAGTAAATGTGCTATAGTTTCGTTTTGGTTAAATATCAGACTTACTAGTATTAATTAGCCTAAATAGAATAATTTATGTTTGTAATTTATGCATATACACATGGTTTTTCTTTCTTTATTTTTCTCTGCCTAATTGCATATTAGTGGTGTAAACTAAAAGGGCTCCGTAATTTTGGCATCATCGATCGGTAGCAGTTGGAAGATGTAGCCTACTCTTCTGTCCAATTCTGAGGTTTTCCAAAGTCCGAAAATGTGTTTTTTCTTAAGCCTATGTAGCCTATTTGTATTGTATTTGACTTCAATTCAGAAGAAAGGGGAAAATAAATCCCTTTTGAAAAACAAATTATTTTGTCATGGTCTCATCAACTGAACAACCAATAGTTTTCACTAGGCTGCCCTTATTATATATTGCCCTTTTTGTATATTATTGTTTTATTATTATTTATAGACCTATATATTCGATTGCAAGGTTGTCATATGGCTGGCTGGCCTATACTGGCGCTTAAACGCGGTTTGTCTTAAGGCGCTCATCAAACCCCAGTTAGGCCTAATAAATAGTAATCATATAGTCTTATAATGTATTGGTAGGCTACTCCCAATACATTATAAAATGATGGATATGACACCATTTTATATGAAGCCTGCAGCAAAGGGGTGGGGGTTGACTTTAGCCTAAACCTAATTATTTGCTCCATCTCAGTATGTGTTGCTTGCTGACAACAAGTGACGGCTGATGTCTTATACGCCTGCTATGAACTGGAAGAGTATAGCCAAATGTATAGGCTACTCTTCCAGTTCATAGCCTATAATAATAGGCTATTGTTATCATTAATAATAATAAGTTATATTATAATAATTATAATAATAATAATATATATTATAATAATAATTATTAGGTTTTATTTCTACATTATTATGATGAACATTAGACAGCCACTCACCCCGGATCCAAACGCACACAAACAGGGTGACGGAGCTTTCCCTATAGCTGCTACCAGCCTCCAGAGTCAGACCCCGCCGGGTGATCAATATCCTCCATGTAGTACACCCGAACGAGTATTATTATTCAGCACGCCAACAGGTTTAGGTTTATTGAAAATGTAAACTGACATAAATCTAGCGATATTAAAATGTCGCTTGGATCCTTCCTTCCTTGTTCCGTCTTTTGGCCAGTGAATGCAGTCAGTCAGCGCGTGGTGGTGGAGCGGCCAGTGCGTTCAGATCATAAGAGTTAATGCAGACACGCTGCTCTTCATATCCAGGCGAAAAAAGAACAAAATCATATTCCCAAGAACTGGAACTGGAAGCGCCAGTGAAGGATTTTCTGTGACTCGAACATTGTGTCCCCTACTACCCTGCCGCTCTGACAGCGTAGCAGCAGCATCGTGTGTGTGTGTGTGTGTGTGTGTGTGTGCGTGCGTGCGCGCGCACCGCGCGCGAAACACCAACCCGCCTACACAAAAGGAGGGTTTCCAGGAACTTTCCAGGAACCGGATCACGTGGTGCGCGAAGATGAGCCGAGCGTTTTAAGGTAGACCCACTACTGTGATGAACGCGGCTCTCTCTCTCTCTCTCTCTCTCTCTCTCTCTGCCCGCAATAACATTTCATTCGGCTATGATCGGCCGTGTTTTGCTGGTACTTATTACAAGCTAGTCTACTCTGAATTAATTTAATACTTAACACCTCCTTGTGATGTTTCCTTCCTAATGTCAGTGCACTGCAATATTCATTATTTCTTTTCGTACTATTGATTGAGATAAACGCTATGATAGTTATTGATTTGTGGAATTAATAGGCATGGGCAAATCATTTAAATGTAGGCCTCTAGGCCTAATGTTTTTAAGCATCTGTATGCATCACACACACACACACACACACACACACACACACACACACACACACACACACACACACACACACACACACACACACACACACACACTATAAAAGTCACTACTTATTTCCGAGTAACCAGCAACTGAAGCGAACGGTAACAGGCGAGTGAGGCGACTCGTTTGTGTCGTTTGGTATTCGACTGAACACATGCAGTTGCCAGATGTAGGCTAGTACCGCCACCGTGCGGTACAGTGGCGGTACCAGCCTACATCTTGTCAAAACATTATACATTTGATTTTACGGTTCTTACTAAGAACCGGAACATATTAAACAGGAATAAAGTGATAAAATAGAAGAAAAACGAAAAATGTCAGGCTAGTAGGCTACCAATAAGTTACCAACCAAGAACCAACCAAACACATAATAATACAAATAAATAATTATGTGATATAATAAGACACTACGTGCTCATGTACAGTTGTACACTTTAGATATGTTCGATATTGGACTCAATTGGAGTCTCTGATAGAGTCTGATTGGACATTTGGAATAAATTATCTTTCTTTCTTTTTAGTGCGTCGTCACGTCATCTTACGTCATTACGTCATCCCTCGCTCTGATCATCAGTTCCTCTTTTCTCTGCGCGTGCACGGTTTCAGCCAAGACAGCCATCAACTGAAAGAAAAAATGGTGAGAAAACACTTATTACCGTATTATTATGTGACTGTGTCATAATTCTACATGGATACCCTGTTGCAGAGTGGGATAAACACAAGCTAATTTTCCACCCTAACGTAAACAATCCTTCCATGATGTTTGTTACTAGGTTAGCCGGCGATGCTAGCCGGATGCTACCAGGGTAGCCATGGTTCACATGACGCTTTACAGTCTTGTTTCAGGGCTACTAGCAGGGATGCTAGTCGGGGCTGACAGTGCAGTTCAGCACATGGGCGTGTTAGCCGCTAAGCTAGGGGAGGCTAACTTAAGTACTGTCACAAACGACGTTGTTCCGAATGTTTACGTTCCATGAATTTTCACTGCAAAGGCTTACTTCAGTTAATATTAAACAGACACACGTTTAATATTGCGGTTTCATAGGTTTGTGGAACACATTAAGGTTGTACATGTGGAGATGCTTTGTTCTGCTAGCTCCACCCATAGTCCCATACAGTTCTACTTAGGAATAAGACCACAACGTGTTTAATGTCAAGGTGCAGATGCTCATCTCATCTGTGGAGAGTCTGGAGACACGGACAGTGTGTTAGACCACAATTGTTGACCTCTCGAATTCTGTTCCTCCTGGCTTGGTGTAGCACTAGCAAGTAGCAACATAAGAAGCTTCTAGATGATTCTGGGAAGAGGGGAGGGAAGGTTCGAGTTCAATACGTTTTTTGATTGATTCAATACATTATTAACAATTAGCAGAAAAATGCACAGGTAAGTACAGTTCAATATAAGGTCTGCCAAGAGGATTAAAAACCCAAGAAAGCCTATGGCTTATTTCCATTGGGGTCCTTCATATTCAATTCATAGGAAGAAGTTTAATTAATTTGACCTATTATATAGCGTCGCATTCCCGCCCCCTTTCATGACCAGTCCCAGGAAATAATTCCCAATGCATTTTCCCCAGACATTTTAACAACAAAAAGTGTTGTAACCTGCCGTTTTATTCTTCTTTCTAATTATTTTTTCGGCCCGTAAAATTGTGTTTGTTGTCATGATTTGTCACAAGGCTGTCACGAGGCTTTGTACGAGGCTTAAAAGGTCTTTAAATAAATACTTTTTGAAATGTCTATGAGGGAAATGAACGGGGAATCATTTCCTGGGCCCTGGTAGGGGCGCACCCCATTATAATAATCTTAGTTTATTTTGTGTTCTCTTTGATCAGTTTAAAACTGATATTGAATATGGGTGCATGGATAGGTTGTTGATTATTCCTTTTTTGTTTACCTTTTAATGCATTTGAACTGTTCTTGTTGATGCTGCTACATGAACGAAAACAAAACAAGTTTTGCTCTTATATACTGTGTACACAAGACAACACAACAACTTGAACCTTGATTTGTCGCTTTGGTTGCTGCAGGCGTCCTTATCCATGGCCCCGGTCAACATCTTCAAACATGGAGCAGATGAGGAGAAGGCTGAGACCGCCAGACTGGTAAGTGTGTGTGTGTGTGTGTGTGTGTGTGTGAAAATTGCATGCATCCGTCGATTGGATTCCCTATGACGTTTCCA
The DNA here is from genome assembly GCF_963924005.1 of Protomyctophum bolini. NCBI lineage: Eukaryota > Metazoa > Chordata > Actinopteri > Myctophiformes > Myctophidae > Protomyctophum > Protomyctophum bolini. The sequence continues at coordinate 8,551,704 of NC_137884.1, read as the reverse complement.
GACGTCCTATGGATAGGATGTGTTAAAGGGGTTCCATGTGATACTTGGGGGGGCTTGAGCCCAGGGGGTCCATTTGGCTCATGTGAGGGCATGGAGAGAGGACTGGTCCAGTACACCAGTCTGTCCTGATCTTTCAATAAGATGTTGTCAATCCTTCAGATTTTGAAGATATTATTTTTCCATTATAATGTTCATACTCAAAGACTAAACTCAGTTTATGTATTTGTGCTCTTTCTAGTCTTCTTTCATCGGAGCCATTGCTATCGGAGACCTGGTGAAAAGCACTCTAGGACCAAAAGGAATGGTATGCCAATCAAACGCATTTCATCACGAAAACACAAACCGATGGTTTTTTCACACTAGCAGTGACGATTTGAATGCAGCTACAGTCAATTGTGTCTGAGTTATGAGTGATAACACTCATCAATAAGCGAGTTGCGTGGTCCAGCGAGAGCTCAGCTGCTCCGCCTCAAGCGGCCCGGAAGGAGAGCTCACCGGTACATGGACCGGGAGGCCATGTACTTTTGACTGTCAGGGTACTTTTACCCATTTAGACCAGGAAAAAAGTCTATACGTTGTGTTATACCTTTCAATCCGGGAAAGCATTGTTGTTACATCATTGTCTGGCAGAAACCATTTGTAAATCCCTAATTCATCACTGCAGATCGGTTATTTTCACTACTTAAAAACAAATTATATAAAAGGAACTGTTTTGTGTTTTAGGTTATACAAGGTTTCCACCTGACCATATAGCAACATGATTTTTTTTTAATGATAATTTGAATCAAAAATAGAAGTTTTCCCAAATACTTTGGTTAGGATGTAGAAGCTGTTTTTAGAATCAGCCTCAGGTCTGTCCCTGACAATTAGAATTGTCACAATTCCCATTTACAGGTCAGCTGGACAGGTCCTCACGACACAAACTTGACGGAATGAATAATAAACACACACAGGGCACAACATTATTTTCATATGTTTAAAAGAAAAGTTGTGAATCTGCCAAATGTTCACTCATGCAGACAACCACTGCCATGTACAGTATTTCCCCCTAGGTTTACCAGCTTGAGACTTTAACGAGGGTTAATAGAAGGACTGGAACATTGCTTTTACAATCAATTCTGTGAATTCACTTCATACACATGTAGGTTAATTCACTTAATATTTTGTGCTTGTTGACATGCAGCTCATGGCTTTCCTCTCTTCTCAGGATAAGATCTTGATGGGAGGAGGTAAAGAAGGAAATGTGACTGTAACCAACGATGGAGCCACCATTCTGAAAGCCATCGGTGTAGACAACCCTGCTGCCAAGGTCCTTGTTGGTCAGTACGCCCAATTTCAGCTGGTGTTTAAATGGTTAACACATATGAAAAAGGTGGCATTTCTTCCAAAATGATTGATAATTTGATTTATAATTAGTGTGTGTGTGTGTGTGTGTGTGTGTGTGTGTGTGTCAGACATGTCCAAAGTTCAGGATGATGAGGTTGGCGATGGAACCACCTCGGTCACTGTGTTGGCTGCTGAACTGCTAAGGGTGAGAGCTGTCTTATTGTGTTATGCATACTAATTTCTGATTGGCTGGAAGGTGTGTATTAAAGTCCTAACACTGTTGATAACCATACCAGTTAGCTAGCTGCATACAATAACTCTAAACGGTCAAAGCATTAATGTTATTGGTAAAAGCTAAAAAATGCATTATATAGTGTTGTACAAGGTGCATTACATTCACCTATTCACTCACTGGTGCCAGAGGAAACCATGCATGACAACAACCTCCTCATTGGGTGCAGTTAGGGGTTCAGTGTCTTGCTCAAGGACTCTTTTCACATTAACCCAGGAGGAGTTGGTTATCAAACCGGGAACCTTTTCATTAACCAAACTACCGCTCCACCTACTGAGCCACTGCACCCTGTGTGCGTGTGTATATGTCAAAAAAATTGTGAATGTCCACAAACTGTTCCTCTGCTCTCAGTTGACTGCAAAAAACAGTATTGCTATGATAGTAACCCTGATATTCTTAAGAATATAGAGATGCTTCCATAATCTTATACCATTTAAGTGGAATAAAAGTCAATTTAAGTGGAATAAACATTCTCCCCTTCATCCCCACACACAGGAACAGTTTTGATGTGGGTTTTGACATATAATTAATAATATATATTATATATATATATATATATATATATATTAATAATATATGTAAATATATGCAAATTGTCCCCTTATGCACAAGATCGGTATCGGCCGATCATGAGAAACTGGTCCCCTGGTCGCAGCGAATGTATTTCCTGTAAGCGGAGACGATGTACTTTATACCTCATACTAAGCATTTAAAGTATGAGGTATAAAATACAGCAGCCTTGTGTTCATACAGAAAGATTGGGTAAGACTGACGTTATGCTTCGTCTCAACCATTACTCTATGGCTCTGGTCTCAGCCACTGCAGTGTATTTTTTGAGCAGATATGTTGTCTCCGCCTACAGGAAATGCGTTCGCTGCGACCAGGGGGACCCATTTCTGAATTGGTCTATAGGTGATCGGGGTCGGTCCCAAAAAACCTGATCGGAGCATCCGTTGTTAAGATGAATCAATAACTAGCTCGCAACAATCCATAATAGCAAACGTACCGTAAGACTAAAGCCTAGTTTATACAGTGTGAGACAAGGCTTGTCTCACATGAATTAGGCTTAACAGGAGTGACAGCGATGGTACCATAACCATCACTGTTTCCTCACCCAGTTGGAAAAGGGACTAGACTCTATTAATTTGGGCTATTGTTTCCATTGCATTTGTAATTCCATGTTCATGACGGTATGGCAGTGCTTGTTTTCCAGACATTAGTCTGACCCACAGGTGTCGTTCATGAGGCGGTTAAACTCATTCATACCCTTTGTGTGTGTGTGTGTGTGTGTAGGAAGCAGAGCTGTTGATCGCTAAGAAGATACATCCTCAGACGATCATTGCAGGATGGAGGAAAGCAACTCTGGCAGCAAGAAATGCTCTGAAAGAGGCTGCAGTAGACCATGGGTACACACATATATCTTATATATTTTATGGAATCTATATATTTTTCATTTCAGTCACCCCAGGATGTTTAGCATCCGAAGGGCCAAGTGAGTAATTCAAACAATGCTAGGTTTCTTTTGTACAGTTAATAGTTTTCAGACATAAGAATATAAACCTGAATCAAGGGAGCTGGGCATAATTAGAATGACCCACTGGCGTAAAGCGCGAAACATCCAGAGGCGAACGAATGGACCAATTCCTATATTTTGTATTCCCACACCGTTTGTGGTCCCAAATGATCCAAAAGTAGTGCCAAATAAAACGTTTTACACTGAGTAATTGTGTGTGTCTTTGTCAGTGATGATCCGGTCAAGTTCCAGGTGGATCTGCTGAACATTGCGCGGACCACCCTGTCCTCCAAGCTGTTGACTCATCACAAGGCCCATTTCTCTCAGCTGGCGGTGGATGCTGTGCTCAGACTGAAGGGTTCTGGGAACCTGGACGCCGTGCACGTCATCAAGAAGCTGGGAGGAAGTCTCCTTGACTCCTACCTGGATGAGGGTAAAAAAAATGTTTTTCACACTTTTAGAGCATATCATAATGGAGATAATAAACAATGGATTCGCCAAAAAACTCTTTCAATGGGACTGGATGGAGCTGTAGGTCACCTCTTACCTCCTCTCCTTTCCTCTCAGTCATAAGACTGCCTTCCATCGTTAAATTAATAATAACTTTTCATAAAGATTCAACAGAGGCGGTCATATTTTTGCAGAGGCGGAATGTATATAGGGGAAACACTGCACTAGTGACGATGGTCAACATTCAAAGCAGATGCCTAAAGATGTTGTGAAAGCACTGCAGACCACTGATTGGTCAGAGGCTGCTGCTACCAAAAGTGACAACCCTCTAGCACAACATAACGTGTGTATGTGTGCGCAATTTGCAGGCTTCCTGTTGGATAAGAAGATTGGGGTGAATCAGCCCAAAAGAATTGAGAATGTCAACATCTTGATTGCCAACACTGGCATGGACACAGACAAGATTAAGGTATACACAGTACACAAAGTCTCCCACCCACCTTCGTCACATTACATCTCAACTACTATATAATTCACTAACGAACTGTGTGGGTGTAGATCTTTGGTTCCAGGGTGAGAGTTGACTCAACAGCGAAGGTTGCAGAAATTGAAATGGCTGAGAAAGAAAAGATGAAGGAGAAAGTTGACCGCATCCTGAAACACGGAATCAACTGCTTCATCAACAGGTATTCACACACTTTCAACTAGGCCATATTCTGATGCCTAAATTATAATTCACAACGTCTGCGTTCTTGTAGTTTTTAGCTACTAACATAATGTCGATTCCCTGCAGAATTTGTTTCACCCAGTAATAATGGCAACTACTGTCAAAAAGGTCTAATTTATAATCTTTAAAGACCTAAAGCCTCACTATGTAACTTTTGTTTAATTTATACGTTTAAGATTTGTTCAATCTGTACGGTTAATTCAATAAACTAATAATATTGGGGTGGTTGTATTTTGTCTCACGGCTCTTCTATCGAGACATTTAGATCGTGTCAAAGGTCATGTCTCACCTAGACATAGGATCTCACACAAACTTTGACCTGATGGTCAAGAATCAATTCATGCCTTAAGCAAGCGGGTCCCTTTATCAGCTCAATGGGGAAAAATGCCAGCACTTCAGCAGGAAACCAGATTCAAATCCAGGGTAGAAGAGGAAAGTTGCATAGTGATAGTGCTGCTTTAAGCCTTTAACTAATGTAGGCAAGTACAATTGGCTCTGAAATATATCGCAGTGGTTCTCAAACGTCAAGGACCCCCAGTGTAGTGTACATCAGGGCCACAGAACCTCATAACTCGGAGAGTGTACAAATGGAACCTTACCAAATGGATCCATAAGAGTCCATTTGGTTCCATTGTAAGCTCTCATAGGTCTAGACCTGCAAAGGTCCAGTCCATTTGGTTCCTATCAATAATTTAGCTGGGGACCCCATGAAAAGATCCCTGGGTGTCCCTGGACCGTGCCTCACTTTTAGAACCACTGATCTATAGTATTGTGTGGTAATGTTACACCTCTGTTTGTGTCTCTCAGACAGTTGATCTATAACTATCCAGAGCAGCTGTTTGCTCAGGCGGGAGTGATGGCCATCGAACATGCCGACTTCTCTGGTGTGGAGAGGCTGGCTCTGGTCACTGGTAAGATGGGTGGATCTATAGCAGGGGTCTTCAACGTTTTTCAGCACAAGGACCGCCTACCTGAGAGAAATGAAGCGGGGACCTCCACTACATATTTTATAAAACAGTGTTGCAGATTAAACTTTTCCATAGATTTCATAGATGGTTTCATAAACTCGTTTCTTATTCAGACATTCAGCCACTTAAAACGTCAGAACTTGACCTTTCACTCTGTACTTAGTCTGCTCTTTTTTCCCCTATGCCTAACCTCTTTGCTGAAAATAGCCTATCCACACACTTGTTGTGACCTTGTAGATCTGCTGTTTTAGGCTAAAGTTCTCCTGAGAATAGGGACACTAGGGTTCAAGTCGCTAATGCAAAAAAAGAAAATCCTATCACATAAATTTGACGGGCCACTGTAGTAACTCTGAGGGCAGCCTAGAGGTATCGGACCACCTATTGAAGACCCCTGATGTATAGGATTGATTACATTGAAGACCTGGTTCAACATTTTTCTAGTGCCATGTATCAAACTTGTTGTCCATGCTGTTGTTGTTTTGTGTATGTGTGCAGGAGGAGAGATCACCAGTACGTTTGACCATCCTGAACTAGTGAAGCTGGGACACTGTAAACTGATTGAGGAGGTGATGATTGGAGAAGACACACTCATCCACTTCTCTGGAGTTGCCATGGGTACTAAGAACACACCATCATTTCATAATTAGGGTTGGCCATTATACCGATATTATTATTATTATAACTACACCTATCGTCATATGAGACTAGATATCGTCTGGGATATTGTAACGTTATGACATAAGTGTTGTCTTTTCTTGGTTTTAATCACTTAATAATAATCAACTATTTAAAAAATAAATAAAATTGAAATTTGAAATTGAAATTAAAATAGTTCCAATATGATGATATTGCAGTATCGTTCACGGTATTCGGTTAAAGATATTGATCAAAGATATTGTGATTTTATTTTGTCTATATTGCCCAGCCCTATTCATAATACAATAATAATTTTAAAATATCCACAGGACCACAGTGTTGATAACTGTGTGTGTGTGTGTGTGTGTGTGTGTGTGTAGGTGAGGCGTGCACTATCGTGCTGCGTGGAGCCACCCAGCAGATCCTGGATGAGGCAGAGAGGTCTTTACACGATGCACTGTGTGTCCTCGCTCAGACTGTGAAAGAAACTCGCACAGTGTATGGAGGAGGTATTCAACACACGCACATGCACACGCAATTCAATTCAAAGGGCTTTATTGGCATGAGAAAACATACGTTTACATTGCCAAAGCACACGCACGCATATCAATAGATCTACAGTCACACCCCATTCACTTTCTCCCGCCAGGTTGCTCTGAGATGCTAATGGCTAAGGCAGTGGCTGATCTGGCCATACGGACACCAGGAAAGGAGGCTGTTGCCATGGAGTCATTTGCCAAGGCTCTGATAACGGTAACATTTCAACAGTTGTTATTATTAGAACATTGCAGCAATTGTGAAAACTTAAAGGGGTCCAAGGCACTCTGTTCCAGTCAAGTGAAAAAAGCCTTTATTTGTTTGGCATGGCAAAGATCATTAAAAATGGACCAACGCGTTTTGGCTACAAGCCTTGGTCAGGGTCCAATAGCAGCAATTGTATTATTTTTAACACATTTGACAATTATTCGGGCCCCTGAGCCACAAACCTGTTGACACTGATTACATTTTAAGTTAATTAGTCCTAAACAGCTAGTGGATTACTTCTTTATGATAATCTTTATCAGCTTAAACTGATAAAGATTTACACTTCCCATCCCTAGCACTCATTATCACAATACTTAGTTACTTAGTTTTGGCTATGAAGTTGGTACTATCGTATTGATGATATCATGGATCTCCATATGGGCATAACGGACAGATTTTAGTATTTATTGATATTTCCGGACAACCGATAAACCGACTGAACTTCCAATAACACTCCCTCAGGTCAAAAGTAACAGAAGATATCTCCAACAGAGAAGATATCATGCTTTGTATGATTTTTGAATGATTGAAAATGCAGTCCCATTAGCCACTTGTAACATCTGCAATGTGTTCGGAGAGGCGTGTATGTACTTGGAGTTTGTACTGTCATGTTTTATTTCGGAAAAACAAAGTCGTCTAGGGACTCATAACGGATTTATAAGTTTAAATAATGTAACCATCAATGTTACATGTATTCACAATAAAAAATTGTTTTTTGTGTGCGTTTTCTAGCTGCCTACCATCATCGCAGACAATGCAGGTTATGACAGCTCTGAACTGATCTCTCAGCTCAGAGCTGCTCACCAGGAGAACAAGAGCACATATGGACTCGGTGAGTACACACACCACTACTTTATACTTGATTATTCCAAATCGTATGTTTTTGTTTATGGTTAATTGTAAATTACTAGACCGGTGCCCCTGTCCAGAGCCTCGGCAGGGGCCTTTTGTGGGGGTTCGGGACATGGAACGTGGGTCCGACCGACTCAACACCGGGCACTGCACTCCTTGTGTGTGGAATGCGTGTGTCGAATTTGAAGTCGGTGGGGCAAACGGTTCTCGAGTTACGTGCAGTACAGCCGTACATGCGTACAGAGTACAGACGGATGTACAGAGACGTGGTGCGTTTATAGATACAAAGATAGATAGATGACCAAAAATAAACCATTAATTCAAAATTAAACACTAAACGTCTGTAGGCAAATGTAGGCAATTATCTATTATGGAATGTGAATGCATTGGTGCAGAATCGTCTGCATTGCTATGCATCTTACAGGGGGCAACACTGGGGATGGAACAGAACCGTATTGTGGGCAGACTGGAATCGCAGCACTTAGTGTTTCATTGATTATAGTGGCAGTGTACCGTCCACTCCACGAAGCAGAGCCAATTCCCACACAATGTAGCTCATTTACACCTGTACTACACTCACTATCGAAACAGATCACGCACCCACACAACACAGTATGACTAGACATGTTAAGTATCGTGAAAAAATGTGACTTTTTAATTTCGAAACCCTAAACCGTGTGTTTGTGTGTGTGCGTGTGTGTGTGTGTGTGTGTGTGTGTGTGTGTGTGTGTGTGTGTGTGTGTGTGTGTGTGTGTGTGTGTGTGTGTGTGCAGACATGTACCAGGGGACCATAGGAGACATGTGTGAGTTGGGAATCACAGAGTCGTTCATGGTGAAGAGGCAGGTGTTACTGAGTGCTGCTGAAGCTGCTGAGATGATCCTCAGAGTGGACAACATCATCAAAGCTGCTCCAAGGTATGGAGGGTAAAATTGGTTAACTGTCAATCGGCAGTGCTCAAACTTTTATTTATAGTTTTTCATTGCCGGACAGCCAAGCAGTACATCTGACAAGAACATCTTTGCACATAGTCACCCATTTATTTTCTTTTTTTAAATCGTCACAAACATCTACAAACAATTTGTAGTTTGGTTCTGTTTGTACATTCTCAGAGTTACAGACCTGTAAGGGTCCATTTGGAACCTCCCCAAAGAACCTTGAGGTTGCCTGGACCCCACTTTGAGATCCACTACTGTAGATGGACAAGTAAATGGGTTGTAGAGCCTTAATGTCGAAATCAGCCCAGAGGGAGTCTATCCCTGTTTCAATGTGCTAGACCCATGGGAGGAGATGTATTGCTGAGGTGGAGTGCAACACCTACCACCAGCTCCTTATAGTTACCACAAGACTTTGTGGCCCAAGCTGTGCTATATGCTGAGCAGGTGGTACGCGTGATCAAACCCACAACCTTGTGGGGGTGCTCTACCGACTGAGCTACCCAGACACTGTAAGAAAGACGGAAGCAGATGGTTAGAAAGGTAGAGCGAATAGATGTTACATTTATTTCGTGTGAATGATTTGTATGTGTGTTTGTTCCCCAACAGGAAGCGCGTTCCAGACCACCACCCCTGTTAGATGAAGATGGAGGATGAAGACTATGGAGGAGAATCAGTTTGTGTATTTATCTGTTGTTTTCAGTCCAGTTCACTTGGAGGAAATATAATTAGGCACTCTGGTTTTCATGTTTAGGTCCCTGTGGAATGCACTGTACAGACTAGCCCTGCTAACGCTAGCTCACTTGCCTTGCCATGATTATGCTAAAGCTAAAGATATTACGCTGCAAGTTTTCTCTCCAGCTAGTTTTACATTTATGTTGAGCGCTTGTTAGACAGGTTGAAAGTTTCCACGTCTAGCTGACTTTAAATCACATGCTGATGTACAGCAGAAGGGCGTGCTAGTGTTGGCTGGGTTGTCTACAAAATGTGGAACAAAAGTCCTGATGTTTGTTTACTGAAAGAATAAAGGCAACAAGCCAGATGATTTGCGTTTGTGCTAATTCTTTTCAGATTTATGGTATGATGTAATAATTTGAATGAGGTAAATATGTAATGATTATAGATGATGGACAAAATTACACTTGATTAAAGTAGCCATACTTATTTGAAGGTTTTATATAAATGTATAGTATACATGTTTCTTAACAAACATATTATCCATAATAAATAAATATAAAACCTTAAGAACCATTATGATGGGTGCCTATAGGAACAGAATGGTAGTTTTAAATTGCTTCAATGAAAAGGACTTGAATTGGCTCTTGCCGATCTATTCACCTTATTCCTTGCTGAATTCTGCAACATATCTACCTCCATAACTTCCTCCCTATAGACTGCAGGTGTAAAATGTAAAAATCGTAAAAGAAACAAGCAGCCAGGTCTATGATTGAAAAATAACAAGAGAAGCAACTAGGATAAGTTTTACTTAAGGTACCACTTTTCAACCTATAATAGGTCCACTCCTCACTAATAATCATGATAAAATGGCACAATTCTTTTTCTACTCAGTCCGTGTCTCAGGTCGGCTGTGGGCAGTTCAGAAACCCGTCTACCAGTGACATTGTAAGATTTCTTCACTTTTTTTACAAAAATGTTTACATTTGTATTATCGTGAATGATTGCTTCCATTTTCACATTGCAACTTTCAAGTTTCTATTATTTTGGATTCCCCATTGATGTCACTGGTGGACGGGTTTCTGAACTACCCACAGCCCTCCACAACACAGACGGAGTAGGAAAAAAAACGGTGCCATTTTATCATGATTATTAGTGAGGACCTAGTATATGAAGATGGGTTGAAAAGTGGTGAAGTGGTCAGCTATTCGAAAATGGCATATCTACAAGCTGAAATGGCCTGGCTGTGGTGTGATGAGTGAGGTCAGAGGCACTGCGACCTACCTGTATGCCAACAACACTAGACAAACAATGACTGGACTGTCCAACATCAAGCAGACAGAACATCAGTCTCAGCAGGACAGAGACAGACATGAAGTGGACAGAGTTTCTCACCATCTGCTCGCTCATCTGGTCAGCACATGGCCTCATTAGGTAACTATTACAATGCTGTTTTTCAAGGTATTAATGTTTTTTAAGGGGTAATTCACAAAACTTATGGGGTCGTTTTACTGGCTACTTTGTGTGCAGTTAATCAATATTTAGTTGTTACATTTTAATTTTATCCCCCCACCCCCATCTATATAAGCCCATTGAACTTCAAACTATTTTAACCATGTTATAGCCTCATTGAAACCTGGATTCAAGATGTGAAAGACATTTTTTTTAATAAGCTTTTTGCAGTGTAATTTCGAATACACTGCCATTTGAACAAGACAATTATTTTTTTAACTGTAAATATAATAGCTGCATGTGCATGCAAGGGGGAACAAAGGCTGAATTGTTTATACCTTGCCTATACATTTGGTTACACTGCCAATACAAAGGACTATTGATATTTCTCTGTAGTCGGATAAAAACGATATTGCGATGCATTAAGGCTAGCCTATAGTCAACTTAATTAAGTTTTCTTTCTGTTTCTGAAATGTTGGTGGAGGTGGAGGAAAAATGAATAAAAGCCCTGAATCTTTAGGTTAAACATACATGACTGCTAGGCGGTTGCAGGCAATTGACATTTCCCTGGGGCTAGACCCCCGAACTTTAGAATCTTCTAAAGTTCTAATGCAGTGGTTCTCAAAGTGTGGTCCAGAGACCATCTGGGTTCCTGAGGCTGTTCCAAACAGGTCTTTAACTGAGTGTACAAACGGAACCAAATGGTTCCATTTAATTGTACTCTCAGAGTGATGTGGGTCATTGAAATGAAAAGTTTGGTCTAGTAATATTCTCTTTCTTGCACCAGGGTTCCTCTGAAGAAGGTGCGTTCGGTTCGCAGTCTGCTGCGTGCCAGCGGTGTGTTGGAGGAGTTTATGAGAGAACACCAGACGGATGTGTTCAGCCGTCGCTATGCTCAGTGTTTCCCTGCTGGGACTCCATCCCTGCGTCTCCTGGATCACACCAGGGTGAAACTCCACAACTACATGGACGTAAGAGAACTGGGGTCCTCGACGGGGGGGGCCCTAGCTAAATGAGCTAATAAAATATAGCATTACATTTTTAAATTTCATTAATAAGTTAAACCAAATGGTCCCTCGCACAAAATAATCTTCAAATGGCGGTCTAACATGAAAAATGTTACTCGGATACCATAGGACAGTGGTTCCCAAACTTCTTCATGTCTAATTTTCATTTGAAAAGATATGCCAGGGACACCCCCATAAGAGAAGATCTTTACGGCTCTAACAGAGATTCTCAACCAGTTTAATTTCAAGGACCCCCCCCAGTTTGACATGCATTAGTCTACGGACTCCCATTTAATGGCATTTCTATCTCTGGGACCCACAATTTATATTGTAAAATCAATGTTAATTTAACTGTGTACAAAACTCTCAGACCCATAAGGGTCGATCCATTTGGTTCCAAACCATCATTTAGCTGGGGACCCCCTGGAAGTCCCTCAAGGACCCCTGGGGTTCCCCGGACCCCACTTTAGGACATAGGTCATTGGATAACGTGTGTGTGTGTCACTCAGGCTCAGTTCTATGGCCAGATCACTCTTGGGACTCCAGGACAGAACTTCACTGTTATATTTGATACTGGTTCCGCTGACCTATGGGTTCCTTCATCCTACTGTGTGAGCCAGGCCTGTGGTAAGCAGTGACAGAAGAAGTACTCACATTTTGCACTTAAGTACAAGTATCAGTACCATATTGTCGCAATAGTTACAAGTATTCAATTCAATTCAATTAGTATGTAGTATAAGGCCTGACTCACACCTTCGCAACAGATTGATGTATGCTTGTTGTATGAGATGTATAGCTGATGCAAGCTCCCATTTCCAATGGGAGTCACATGGTTTGACACAACATTTGTGTTGTATGAGGGGGTGGGGGGCAGTCGAAACACAGCCGAAAGCCGTACACCACAAATGTTGTGTCAAACCATGTGACTTTCATTGGAAATGCATTGGGGCAAGATGTATCACACCCTTTGTATACATCTAGCATGCATCAATGTTGTATGCTAGATCGAAAGGTGTGAGTCGGGCCTAAGGTGGCCTAAGTCTGGTATTCTCCCTGAGTAAAAGTGCAAAAGTACTGGTGTCAAATACTTAAAGTATCAAAAGTAAAACTACTCATCGTCATCATTGTGCAGAACTTCCCATTTCACTCGTTTTTAAAATGTATAAAAATCCTTTGGAAATAGCAGATCTACAAGCTTACAACTTTTTGTTGTACTATTTTTTGCATTTCTGTGAATCTTTACTTGTATGTAAAGCACTTTGCAATAGACAACGTATATAGGGCTGAAAAGGTTAATCTATGTTTTGTAGTAATTCTAATAATCAAGTAAGTAAATTAATAAAACTAAAGTTTTCTAATGTAGAGTGGAGTAAAAAAAGTACAATATTTGCCTCTGAGATGTAGTGGTGAAGAAGTAAAACTATTCCAGTAAAGTAAAAATACCTCAAAGTGTACTTAAGTACAGTACTTGAGTACATAGTAGTACTTAGTTACTTTACACCACTGGGTGCGTGTGTGCGCAATTTTGTGTCAAAATGACCTGGCCTTAAACCAGTGTATTCACCATACAGATTAAAAGTTCATGGTCTCTCAGTGTGTGTGTATGCATATGCACTCTCTAGGCCCTATCAGTTACTGATATGATAATCTAGTATTATCAACAGATGCTAGTTCAGTACAAAACCTGATAATTAATGTCATTTTATCCTCCATAATGGACTCTGCTAACACATCCGAATGTCGGGGTGCCCGCTGGCCTAGTGGTCCAGGCGCATGCCACATATAGGCTCTGGCCTGACAGCGCGTCGCATGTTCGAGTCCCGTTCATAACGACCTTTGCTGCATGTCTCTCCCCTTCTCTCTCTCCCTCTTTCCTGTCCGTCTTCACTGTAACTATCAATAAAGGCACAAAAGCAACAACAAAAAAAAGTTAAAAAATAATATCAGAATGTCGCCTGTTCTCACTCAGTCTAATTAACCACCTTATCCCTAATTTCTACTTTGTTGTATGATGATATTGTTATACACTGTGCGTGTGTGTGTGTGCGTGTGTGCATGTTCCAGCCAACCACCAGCAATTTAAGGCATTTGACTCTCATACTTTTGGTCATGATGGAAGAACGTTTGGAATTAACTATGGTTCAGGACACCTGCTGGGCGTCATGGGCAGAGAGACTCTGAAGGTAACGTGTATGCCTGAGTCATACTTAGATTTGTGCTGTGTTGTGCACATCGCAGTGCGATGTGTTGTGAGCTCGTAGATCTACTATGTTCCGTACATGATGACGCCACACAACTATGTATAACTCTGGCTTAAAGGTAGTGTAAGACAATTGATATATGTGGTTAAAGCAAAAAGGTTTTTGTTAAATCGCCTGAGGTCGATTCTGCAAATGCCTTCTAAATAAAACATTTCATGCAATCAGCAGACTTATAAAATAATGGTTAAAATGCTCTCCTCTCCAGATAGGAGATCTGACGGTGATAGAACAGGAGTTTGGAGAGTCTGTATATGAACCAGGCCAGGCGTTTGTCCTGGCTCAGTTTGACGGAGTTCTGGGTCTTGCCTACCCCTCTCTGGCCGAGATCGTTGGGAAGCCTGTGTTTGATAGCATGATGACTCAGAAACTCGCAGAAAAACCTGTATTCTCATTCTACCTCAGCAGGTATTGTAGTAATGGCCGACATTACTTGACTTTTTTTTGTGTCAACATTCGTATAGGCAATTATATGCAGACAGTTTGCCTCAATTTGTAACCAACTTTGGGCATGCCGTTACAGGCGAACATTTTCAAAGAGGTTGTTGATCTGCTATTTTTGAAATTTCTGAAAAGCGTTAATGAAATTGAGCTCATTTTGACAAAGTATATTGGTCGGAACATGGGTGTGCTAGGACTCACCCAAAAGGTTTTCACCATAATAAGGCTGTACTGTCCTACTGTATTCCACTATTCTCTGTTCTAACTCAACTGTATTTTACTGTACTGTACTGTACTAAACTCTACAGTACTCTACTTTATTCTATTATTATTCTATTCTCCTAATAAATAGGTAAACTGACTAGCATGTCTTCTACTTAATAATTTTAAATAGTGAATAATAAATTAACAAGTAATTTGAATATTTAAAGATCACTGAACTAACTTTTCTTCATCACTGAAACAACACTGAAATCTGCCCTTCATTTCACATCCTTTGAATTTGTGGGCAAATGTCTAAAAGGAGGCAAACCAGGGACCCAGAGGGAGAGCTTCTAATTGGAGGAACTGACGAGGCGCTGTTCAGTGGTCCAATCAACTGGATCCCTGTCTCTAATAAGGGATACTGGCAAATTAAGATAGAAAGGTGACACACACACACACACCCCACAACAGGCAGGCCTACATAACATTACAGCAGTATAGTATTATATTTTGGATTGAAAACAATTTGGGAAATGTGTGTGTGTGTGTGTGTGTGTGTGTGTGTGTGTGCACGTGGGCCCCTGCCTGTGTGTGTTTCTGTGTCAGCATCGCTGTCCAGGGTATTGCTTCGTTCTGTCCTCGGGGTTGCCAGGCGATCATCGACACAGGAACCTCCCTCATTGCTGGGCCAACCAATGACATTCTCAAACTGCAGGAGCTGATTGGAGCCGTGCCCACTAGCATCGGAGAGGTTCAAAACTAAATATAATACCCTTATTATTATTATTTTTTTAAATCACATATCTAAAACTAATCGTGTGTGTGTGTGTGTGTGTGTGTGTGTGTGTGTGTGTGTGTGTGTGTGTGTGTGTGTGTGTGTGTGTGTGTGTGTGTGTGTGTGTGTGTGTGTGTGTGTGTGTGTGTGTGTGTGTGTGTGTGTGTGTGTGTGTGTGTGTGTGTGTGTGTGTGTGTGTGTGTGTGTGTGTGTGTGTGTGTGTGTGTGTGTGTGTGTGTGTGTGCGCGCGCGCGCCTGTGCGTGCCTGTGCATGCCTGTGCGTGTCAGTATCTGATAGACTGTGCCAGGTTAACCAGCCTTCCACATGTGACATTTATTATGGGAGGGGTCGAATACACACTGCAATCACAGAACTACGTACGGAAGGTATGATCAATCGATTTGTCTGTCTGTCCTATGATCATCTATCTGCCTATCTGTCTCCCAATTCCTAATTAGAATCTTTCTCTCCGTTCGTCTCTCTCTGCTTGCTGTCTGTACAGGAAGTTTTGGGCGGCAGGGAGTTGTGTTTCAGCGGCTTCGTGGCAATGGACCTAATGTCTCAGCAGGGACCGCTGTGGATTCTGGGAGATGTGTTTCTGACGGAGTACTACAGCATCTTCGACAGAGGACAGGACCGCGTTGGGCTGGCACGCGCCAGACACCAGACGGAGGACTGTACCAATTAGCTATCAATCATCCAATCTATCCATAACTGATAGACCCACTGATCAGTAATTGTTAAGCAGAGGGAATTAAAGTTTTGCACTGCAGCATCTCTTACTATGTCTCACCCTGCTTTGTCACAACAGTGACACATCTTACGTTTGTGTGCCCTTGTATTCTTTCAAAATAGCGACGTGGGGTGCCCATCCGATTTCCCAACTTTTTCTTTATCTTTTTCATTTTTTCCCCCCTAAGACGTGTACAGACGTCTTGGGCACACCATGGGATAATTCCCAGGACGTCTGGAGACGTCTGGGGCACAAATTGGGTTAAATCGTCTCAACTCTGTCTGGGAACAGTTATGACTTTGACTATTATATGTCGTCACTGTCAGTAATTATTTAGTCATACGTTCTGGTTAATACTTTTCATTGGTTCAATATTTACCAGTAAGACGCTCTGAGGGCGGGAAGCGACCTCGCCCTAAAGGGCGGCGTCGCGTGCACGCATCCGCCTGGGTGACGGCAGACTGCTGGGCGAGCGCTGGCTCCATATATGGAGATCTAAGGGTGGCAGCAGGGGTAGTGTCTTGAGTGTACAGGGTTTGATTCGGTCTGGCCATATATGGCGCGCTGCGTGTCTTGAGTGTAAAGGGTTTGATGAGATCAACATAATGGAATGTCAGGACAGGTCAGCTCCATATATGGAGATTTAAGGTTGGCAGCGGGAGGAATCTAGTTTTCGCTTGCTGCATTAATAACTTTGGGGCGGGCCCGTCTAGAGATTGAATGGACAGGTATCAGTCAAAAGGGAGACATCGAAGAGGAAGGACGGCTGGGGAAGGCTCAACATATGGAATGTTAGAACAGGTCAGCTCCATATATGGAGATCTAAGGGTTTGAGTTCAGATGTAGAGTTGCTGGTGCGGCTCTATTATGCAGATCTAGGTGATGATCCAGTCTTTTCCATGTATGGCTATCCAGGGTTTGTTGAGGTCAGTGTCGTGATCTTCATATATGGAGCGTGTCACAAGACGTGACGGATTGATGACCATATATGGTGTTGTGACGTGTCATGACTTTGACTTATGATGATAAGAGCGCCCCTCACTTCACACGGGTGTGATTATTATTTTCCCAAATACGGTATGTCCAAGTTCAACTTACATTTACAAAGTGATTACCGGGCGATAACTGGTTATCTTGTAAACTAGGAGCCCTAGTAGTACCCATTCATGGGGGGGGAAAGCATTACTTTCATTGTATTGTGTAATATGAGCTAAAGCTTTTCTCCAAATGAGTTTCAGCTGAATTGAAGCTAGACGGAGCTAACATCATTGATTGTCTGACACTCCAATCTAATCTACACAAAGATGAACATTAAAAAACACACACACACACACACACACGCACACGCGCACATGCGCACACACACACACATGCACACTTACATTAGTAATCAAGACTAACAGCTTGCTAATGACCTCACATCACAAAACACTCTAATGTCTGTCTGTCTGTCTGTCTGTCTGTCAAACAGTCAATCATATTAATCTTGTACAAAAGTAACAGCCATCTGTACAATGTGTCATTCAGTCAGTTAATCAGTCAGTAAATAAAAAAAATAGTGAATAAAAAGTTCATAAACAATAAACCAGTCAGTCACAGACCTACCCAGTACGAAGGTAACTGGAATCTGTTCAGCATATCTGTCACAGTACAGAGCCAACTTATCAAAGAATCTTTTCTGTTCTTCTGATAACACCAGCCTATGACACATCAATCAATCAATCAATCAAATAAAGAGGACGAGAGGTGACCTGGTGTAGTTCAATAAGGTATGTCATGACCACAAGATAAAAGTCACGACAACCACATCCCGATCTCGTGGCCACATGCGACCGTTACACATTGTAAGGCTTTCGGCTGTGTTTCGACTGCCCCCCCCCCCTCATACAACATGTTGTGTCAAACCATGTGACTCCCATTAGAAATGCATTGCGAGCTTGCATCAGCTATACATCTCATACAACAAGCATACATCAATCTGTTGCGAAGGTGTGAGTCAGGCCCAAAGGTTTCCCCAGATTGCGAGAGCGAGCACAGATGTGTGTCTCTTCTTATACCCTCTCGTGCTTGGTCAGCAAAACTTAAAAAACAGAAGGAGAAGTTGAATAGACACAGTTCGTTGCAGAAGTTCAAACAATGGGTCAGAAGGGTTATTGATAGTTGACACTTACTCCCCCTGGGCAGACCTTAGCGACGGACAGATTCCCGGAAACACTCTCCTTTGCGTCAGTCAGCCGCGGAGGTGGAGCTTCTTTTCCATCCACCAGCTGTCTAAAAACTCGGAAAAACGCAGCTTCTTCTGCCCGCGGCTGTCTGCTCATATGTGCCCAGACGGAGTGAGGGATCTACTAGTTCCTGTCTTGTGAATCACCATCTCTGGGGAGCTATAGACACCCACAGTGTCAACATGTTGGTACTTTCACTGGGCCTTCTACGAGGGCCTCTGACTCCAGGGCCTCTCCAGGTTTCCTGTTATGCACCATGGCATCTGAAGACTAGATAATAACCTCATCAAGAATGCACAAAACAAGTTTTATGACTGGGGGGGGGAAGCACCTGATAGAAAGAGGTAATAGTAAAGCATATATTTTTACTTCACAGATGCAACATCCTCAATAACCCCCAAAACCAAAAACAAATCGGCAAAGCAGTTGCTGGAATATTATTAAAGCTTATTACCGGTATGCTAACTATGCAAATTGCCCAACATAATGCGAGTTAGAATCTGGCAGTTTCTAAATGATGGGGACCCATACTCAACATTTCTAACATAAAATCTTAGTGTACTCAAAATACGGGTTCACATTAAAGAGTAAAAGGATTATATAATCAATGTTGACACCTCGACCTGACTTCTCTCAGAAGCGAAAACTCCAGGTGGTCATTTCAGGAATGATTTTAAATACATTGAAAACAGAGCTAGACAGAGCAAAGATAGGCCTATAAGATTAGGATGAATGCCTAATGATGACATGGGGGACATTAAGCTGTCTACAGATACATCAAACGCTCACGCAAAGACGGATGGTAAATCAAGTCAGATGTTTT
The DNA here is from genome assembly GCF_963924005.1 of Protomyctophum bolini. NCBI lineage: Eukaryota > Metazoa > Chordata > Actinopteri > Myctophiformes > Myctophidae > Protomyctophum > Protomyctophum bolini. The sequence continues at coordinate 8,532,609 of NC_137884.1, read as the reverse complement.
CCTTGGTGGCGTGGCGTTTCTATCTTATCACACTTCACACAATGCTGACATGCATCACGAAGCATCTTGCATACAATACAAAGTAGCCTATATGGACAACTGTTCTCCTCACGCATGTGCTTAGGTTACGCTTATCTCTATCTTTATTTATATTTATGTATTTTATCGATTTTAAAATGTCACCCTTTGCTGATGTGGTGGGTGGGTCTTTCAGTATGTGAAGTGACCTACAGTCTATGGCAGTGACATCATAGAAGCTAGGTTTGTTTCCCTGCCCACACCCCTGTTTTTTTTTATGGGTAGGTGCTCGGGTGAATTTCACCGTGTTAATGATAATGTGATAGAAAATCCCACACACCCACAGCCTGTTTTTTTCCCCTTCACTGCATAATGGTGAAATGCTGGTGAAGCAGCATTTCATATATTATGCACCACAAACAAACCTGGAACAACATTCCAGGTTTTTTTTCCATTAGGAAATCCCCAACCATAGCTGTTCTTAAATCCTATTTAAAAACATATTTATTTAACATCGCCTCTAATCTAATGATGTCTAATAATTAACAGCTAGGTCTTGCCTGGGATTTAAATGAGCTCTGTGTTATCCCTTTTTTCTTCTTTTTTTAATCAAAGGTGGGATTATTTGTTCTAATGTATATGCTCCTTTATCTTATTTTAAGTGTATAGCCTATCTATTATAATCTTTATGCATTTTTAAAGTGCATTGTTGTACTCTGTATTTGATTTTATTCTGTAAAGCACTTTAATTTGAATTGCAAAGGTAATATATAAATAAAATTGCATTGCCTTAATTGCCTTGCAACTGGACCATTCTCACATGTCCTAGGAATGGCCAGGTGGACCAAAGGAGAAGTTCCAACTTCCCAGCTCCATTTCTTTTTTTTAGGAATATATTTTTTAAATATGATAGAGCCCCCTTTTTTGTGTGAAGTCATGATGAAATAAGAGTTGCCATGTATTGCTGTAGGCCTACTTTTGCTCCCAATTTTGATGAGAAATATTTTTTATAGAATAAAATCCGTGTTTATGATGGTGTAGTAGGCTAGTAGAGTAGCCTACTAAACGTCGTTCTAGCTTTTATCATTTTTTGCATCACCGCAGACATGCTTGCATCGCCCTCTAGTGTTTTTGTATACTAATAGCACCAACAGGTGTCAGTCATGCATGGTAATCACAATAGGCTATAATTGACACACATAGCTATTGTCATATGTTATTTAATGTCCCAGCTGTAAAAGCTGCAGGTCCAGTTTACATTAAAGTGTATTTTAGTGGTTATATGTTACTCATCTATATTGTACGAACTTACGAAGTGTGTGTGTGTGTGTGTGTGTGTGTGTGTGTGTGTGTGTGTGTCTCTCTCTCGTTTGGATAGGGAGGGAGCTACAGTAGAGTGGTATGATAGATCAGAAGAAAAGAATGTCAGAGGCAGAGGAGAGAAAACAGGTGGAATAGTAAATTGGTTTAGGTTGGGTGTGTGGTGCAGAGCCAGAGGCATCTGTGTTCTCTCTATCCCTCCCCCTCGCTCTCAGACACTCCCTCTCTCTACACCTACACCTATTCTTCTTGTCTTGATACTCATTGACGCCATCATTCCATTCTGCCATCAGAACCTGACTAGAGAGGAGCTTAGAACACCTGCAGAGAACGACAGAGAGCCATGGCTGTGAATAAATGCATCAAGTATCTTCTGTTCCTCTTCAACTTCCTCTTTTGGGTGAGTTTTTCTTTTGGGTAACAGCCGGTTAACCTTATTATTACATAAATCAAATCTATCCAACCACTCACAGTCACCATGCTTACTTACTTCCCTTATTACCCTAGCCCAGAGTAGGGACGCTCGGGTTCCATATGTCATTAAACTGAATTACAGTGTTCAAATGCAACTGGCTTGGCTTACTTACAACAGATACAGAGATTTTTGGAATGTTTTACTTTAAGAATGATAGCCTACCTCCCAGTTTACTCGATGGAATGGAATGTAAGTTGATAGTGGATGCCTTGCCTCAACGTTGTGCGTTCATGTTTAGGTTTGGAGATGAATTTCGACCTGATTTTATGAACTGGAATATGTCCCAGAGAATGTGCTGTTGTATTTATTATTATTATTATTTTACGTATTTGTAAATACGTAAAATAATCACTGACTTGACTTCCTATCTGGACAGTGGAATCAGGGCGTGGTTGTTTTGTGGGACGAGCCTTACATCCAAGCCCACATTCATAGGTCTTTAAAAAAAAATATGCTGAACAGGAAGTGATACTAGTGAAGCTTATTCCGTTGTTTAACTTGTTGATAAAACACTGACTTGGTATTACACAAAGCCTCTGTTTGTGTGCATTTATGTGTCATGGATGGTGTTTTGTGGACAGTGACTATACCCACTTTGGTCAGTGTTTACACCATGCACATATAGGCTACCAGATACTTAGTTTGCTCATACATAATCTACCTACTTTGCATCTTCTTTCTTGTGAAAGAATTGCTGCTACAATATTGAGGAACCAAAACGAAAGATGTTTACTCTTGGGCAATTTTCCGCTTGTATGTTGCAATCATCAAAGTAACAATGATCACGCACAGGATGGTCACTGGTGTGGTGTTAGTTTGTCAAGAACCTGTTTTTCCACTATTGGCTGGTTGAACATCTTGATAGCTGATTCTGTTGGGTTGGTGCACAAATTTATGTGAAATTAGCAGCTGGGTTCATTTATAATTAATTTGAATACAAGGTGTCTAAAAACATAGATTTTATAATTAAAGCTGCTGTATTTGATATCTTGTTAAATTACTACTGTATATTCCAATTCGTCCAAGAATCGTTGCTAATGTTTGAGTAACAGGTGTAATCAGAAAATACAGGTGAGGATACCAATTTCAAATTGGAACTGGAACACTATACATTTTAAACTGATAAATGGATTCTCTCAACTTTGGATGAAATTGGTGTCCCACTCCCACCAGGAAATGTGTGTTTTCTTCATTAAAGAGCTGGAGAGAGATGTGGAGAACCCTGTTACTGAACTCTATAGCTGCAGTGCTATAGATTATAACAAACTATTGTGTTGTTAGCAAATGTATCACTTACCGCACCTTTAAACTGACAAGTTGTGTGTGTGTGTGTGTGTGTGTGTGTGTGTGTGTGTGTGTGTGTGTGTGTGTGTGTGTGTGGCTGCTCAGTGTTTGTCAGAGGAGTCAGGCAGATAATTATTTATGACAGTAAATCAATACTAACTGGATGCAGCCGATTTGTGTTATAGTGGCCATTGTTGCATTAGAGCCGTTTAAAGATTCCTTCTTGATGTTGGGGTGTTTACGTCAATATCATTATTAACTTATAAAATGCTCTCACTAGAAGGCTTCATTTTCACACATTTCAGATCTCTGTAAGAGTTAGAACTAGAAAGGTCGCAATTTTGAAAAATTGCAGAGTGTGGTTGCCGCGGCGGCTCACATATATACCCCTCCCGCTGATTTCGCCGGCCTGCTACGGTTTCGAGTCACGTCTCAGGTCGCGTGTAAGTCATTCGGAGGGGATTCGACCCCCGAAATTCATGTTTTCCCGACAGACGGTTACATTTATCGCGTTTGCGGCGCCCCCTGTGGATGAAAACGGAATTGCTTTCGGAACTCGGTCGAACGAACCACCCCGGACACGCGATTCGAATTCGGGATGGATTGGACATCCCGTTCGTGATTTATGGCGTTTTTCGTGATATAGGCCCCTCCTACTGACTTCGGACGACGGTTACGGCCGAACGACACGCACTATCGAAATTCCGAAGTCGGTTTTTTAATCGGGTGGGTCCAGAGGTCACGTGTGCCGATTTCTGTGACATTTGGACAAAATCTGTAGTGGGAAAAGCAAAAAGTGTGTTTTGGACAAAATTCAAAATGGCGGAAAATCCATCATGGCGGAAAAGGGCGTGGCCTATATGGGGAGATGCGTCATGACCCAAGGAATCCAGGGTAAAAATAATTTTGATTTTACGACCTACGGTTCAAGAGTTATGAGCCAAAAGGTAAAGTGGGATGTTATAGCGCCACCATGAGGCCGACCTAAAAAATATTATTTTTAATTAATTTTAGTGATAATTAGGAAATATCCCTGAAAGTTTTGTAACTATAGTGCTTACAGTCTCAGAGGGAAAAATACTTGAATGTGTTTTTTTGCATTTCCCCATTCATGTCAATGGGGAAATTTAAATCACTAATAAATTCATATCAAATAAAATATACAACATTTCTCTTAGCAAAGTACAAGCGGTCGATTCCCGATTTTTCCGGTCAATTTGACATATGGCTCAAGTGCGTACAGTCAAAACTTCTTGTTGTTGTAGGGCGCCAAACTTTGTCTTACTCCAGTAGTGGAGAGAACTAGAAAGGTCGCAATTTTGAAAAATTGCAGAGTGTGGTTGCCGCGGCGGCTTACATGTATACCCCTCCCGCTGATATCGCCGGCCTGCTACGGTTTCGAGTCACGTCTCAGGTCGCGTGTAACTAATTCGGAGGGGATTCGACCCCCGAAATTCATGTTTTCCCGACAGACGGTTACATTTATCGCGTTTGCGGCGCCCCCTGTGGATCAAAATGGATTTGCTTTTGGAACTCGGTCGAACGAACCACCCCGGACGTGCGATTCGAATTTCGGATGGATTGGACGTTCCGTTCGTGAATTATGGCGTTTTTCGTGATATAGGCCCCTCCTACTAACTTCGGACGACGGTTACGGCCGAACGACACGCACTACCGAAATTCCGAAGTTGGTTTTTTAATCGGATGGGTCCAGAGATCACGTGTGCCGATTTCTGTGACATTTGGACAAAATCTGTAGTGGGAAAAGCAAAAAGTGTGTTTTGGACAAAATTCAAAATGGCCGAAAATCCATCATGGCGGAAAAGGGCGTGGCCTATGTGGGGAGATGCGTCATGACCCAAGGAATCCAGGGTAAAAATAATTTTGATTTTACGACCTACGGTTCAAGAGTTATGAGCCAAAAGGTAAAGTGGGATGTTATAGCGCCACCATGAGGCCGACCTAAAAAATTATATTTTTAATTAATTTTAGTGATAATTAGGAAATATCCCTGAAAGTTTTGTAACTATAGTGCTTACAGTCTCAGAGGGAAAAATACTTGAATGTGTTTTTTTGCATTTCCCCATTCATGTCAATGGGGAAATTTAATTCACTAATAAATTCATATCAAATAAAATATACAACATTTCTCTTCGCACAGTACAAGCGCTCGATTCCCGATTTTTCCGGTCAATTTGACATATGGCTCAAGTGCGTACAGTCAAAACTTCTTGTTGTTGTAGGGCGCCAAACTTTGTCTTACGAACTTTGTCTTTGTAAAACAAGAGTCTGGTTGCCCTGTTAGGGCAACCACACTAACTAGAAAGGTCGCAATTTTGAAAAATTGCAGAGTGTGGTTGCCGCGGCGGCTCGCATATATACCCCTCCCGCTGATCTCGCCGGCCTGTTACGGTTTCGAGTCACGCCTCAGGTCGCGTGTAAGTAATTCGGAGGGGATTTGACCCCCGAAATTCATGTTTTCCCGACAGACGGTTACATTTCTCGCGTTTGCGGCGCCCCCTGTGGATGAAAATGGAATTGCTTTCGGAACTCGGTCGAACGAACCACCCCGGACGTGCGATTCGAATTTCAGATGGATTGGACATTCCGTTCGTGAATTATGGCGTTTTTCGTGATATAGGCCCCTCCTACTAACTTCGGACGACGGTTACGGCCGAACGACACGCACTACCGAAATTCCGAAGTCGGTTTTTTAATCGGATGGGTCCAGAGATCACGTGTGCCGATTTCTGTGACATTTGGACAAAATCTGTAGTGGGGAAAGCAAAAAGTGTGTTTTGGACAAAATTCAAAATGGCGGAAAATCCATCATGGCGGAAAAGGGCGTGGCCTATATGGGGAGATGCGTCATGACCCAAGGAATCCAGGGTAAAAATAATTGTGATTTTACGACCTACGGTTCAAGAGTTATGAGCCAAAAGGTAAAGTGGGATGTTATAGCGCCACCATGAGGCCGACCTAAAAAATTATATTTTTAATTAATTTTAGTGATAATTAGGAAATATCCCTGAAAGTTATGTAACTATAGTGCTTACAGTCTCAGAGGGAAAAATACTTGAATGTGTTTTTTTGCATTTCCCCATTCATGTCAATGGGGAAATTTAATTCACTAATAAATTCATATCAAATAAAATATACAACATTTCTCTTCGCACAGTACAAGCGGTCGATTCCCGATTTTTCCGGTCAATTTGACATCTGGCTCAAGTGCGTACAGTCAAAACTTCTTGTTGTTGTAGGGCGCCAAACTTTGTCTTACTCCAGTAGTGGAGAGAACTAGAAAGGTCGCAATTTTGAAAAATTGCAGAGTGTGGTTGCCGCAGCGGCTTACATGTATACCCCTCCCGCTGATCTCGCCGGCCTGCTACGGTTTCGAGTCACGCCTCAGGTCGCGTGTAAGTAATTCTGAGGGGATTTGACCCCCGAAATTCATGTTTTCGCGACAGACGGTTACATTTATGGCGTTTGCGGCGCCCCCTGTGGACGAAAATAGAATTGCTTTCGGAACTCGGTCGAACGAACCACCCCGGACATGCGATTCAAATTTCGGATGGATTGGACATGCCGTGCGTGATTTATGGCGTTTTTCGTGATATAGGCCCCTCCTACTGACTTCGGTCGACGGTTACGGCCGAACGACACGCACTACCGAAATTCCGAAGTCGGTTTTGTAATCGGGTGGGTCCAGAGATCACGTGTGCCGATTTCTGTGACATTTGGACAAAATCTGTAGTGGGAAAAGCGAAAAGTGTGTTTTGGACAAAATTCAAAATGGCGGAAAATCCATCATGGCGGAAAAGGGCGTGGCCTATATGGGGAGATGCGTCATGACCCAAGGAATCCAGGGTAAAAATAATTTTGATTTTACGACCTACGGTTCAAGAGTTATGAGCCAAAAAGTAAAGTGGGATGTTATAGCGCCACCATGAGGCCAACCTAAAAAATAATATTTTTAATTAATTTTAGTGATAATTAGGAAATATCCCTGAAAGTTTTGTAACTATAGTGCTTACAGTCTCAGAGGGAAAAATACTTGAATGTGTTTTTTTGCATTTCCCCATTCATGTCAATGGGGAAATTTAAATCACTAATAAATTCATATCAAATAAAATATCCAACATTTCTCTTAGCAAAGTACAAGCGGTCGATTCCCGATTTTTCCGGTCAATTTGACATCTGGCTCAAGTGCGTACAGTCAAAACTTCTTGTTGTTGTAGGGCGCCAAACTTTGTCTTACTCCAGTAGTGGAGAGAATAATAACCGTGAATAAAGTGTTAGAGATACAAGAGTCTGGTTGCCCCTTTAGGGCAACCACACTAATAACTAGAAAGGTCGCAATTTTGAAAAATTGCAGAGTGTGGTTGCCGCGGCGGCTTACATGTATGCCCCTCCCGCTGATCTCGCCGGCCTGCTACGGTTTCGAGTCACGTCTCAGGTCGCGTGTAAGTAATTCTGAGGGGATGTGACCCCCGAAATTCATGTTTTCCCGACAGACGGTTACATATATCGCGTTTGCGGCGCCCCCTGTGGACGAAAATGGAATTGCTTTCGGAACTCGGTCGAACGAACCACCCCGGACGTGCGATTCGAATTCCGGATGGATTGGACGTTCCGTTCGTGATTTATGGCGTTTTTCGTGATATAGGCCCCTCCTACTGACTTCGGACGACGGTTACGGCCGAACGACACGCACTACCGAAATTCCGAAGTCGGTTTTTTAATCGGGTGGGTCCAGAGATCACGTGTGCCGATTTCTGTGACATTTGGACAAAATCTGTAGTGGGAAAAGCGAAAAGTGTGTTTTGGACAAAATTCAAAATGGCGGAAAATCCATCATGGCGGAAAAGGGCGTGGCCTATATGGGGAGATGCGTCATGACCCAAGGAATCCAGGGTAAAAATAATTTTGATTTTACGACCTACGGTTCAAGAGTTATGAGCCAAAAGGTAAAGTGGGATGTTATAGCGCCACCATGAGGCCGACCTAAAAAATTATAATTTTAATTAATTTGAGTGATAATTAGGAAATATCCCTGAAAGTTTTGTAACTATAGTGCTTACAGTCTCAGAGGGAAAAATACTTGAATGTGTTTTTTTGCATTTCCCCATTCATGTCAATGGGGAAAATTAATTCACTAATAAATTCATATCAAATAAAATATCCAACATTTCTCTTAGCAAAGTACAAGCGGTCGATTCCCGATTTTTCCGGTCAATTTGACATCTGGCTCAAGTGCGTACAGTCAAAACTTCTTGTTGTTGTAGGGCGCCAAACTTTGTCTTACTCCAGTAGTGGAGTGAATAACTAGAAAGGTCGCAATTTTGAAAAATTGCAGAGTGTGGTTGCCGCGGCGGCTTACATGTATACCCCTCCCGCTGATGTCGCCGGCCTGCTACGGTTTCGAGTCACGCCTCAGATCGTGCGCAAGTCATTCGGAGGGGATTTGACCCCCGAAATTCATGTTTTCGCGACAGACGGTTACATTTATCGCGTTTGCGGCGCCCCCTGTTGATGAAAATGGATTTGCTTTTGGAACTCGGTCGAACGAACCACCCCGGACGTGCGATTCGAATTTCGGATGGATTGGACGTTCCGTTCGTGATTTATGGCGTTTTTCGTGATATAGGCCCCTCCTACTGACTTCGGACGACGGTTACGGCCGAACGACACGCACTACCGAAATTCCGAAGTTGGTTTTTTAATCGGATGGGTCCAGAGGTCACGTGTGCCGATTTCTGTGACATTTGGACAAAATCTGTAGTGGGAAAAGCAAAAAGTGTGTTTTGGACAAAATTCAAAATGGCGGAAAATCCATCATGGCGGAAAAGGGCGTGGCCTATATGGGGAGATGCGTCATGACCCAAGGAATCCAGGGTAAAAATAATTGTGATTTTACGACCTACGGTTCAAGAGTTATGAGCCAAAAGGTAAAGTGGGATGTTATAGCGCCACCATGAGGCCGACCTAAAAAATTATATTTTTAATTAATTTTAGTGATAATTAGGAAATATCCCTGAAAGTTTTGTAACTATAGTGCTTACAGTCTCAGAGGGAAAAATACTTGAATGTGTTTTTTTGCATTTCCCCATTCATGTCAATGGGGAAATTTAATTCACTAATAAATTCATATCAAATAAAATATACAACATTTCTCTTCGCACAGTACAAGCGCTCGATTCCCGATTTTTCCGGTCAATTTGACATATGGCTGAAGTGCGTACAGTCAAAACTTCTTGTTGTTGTAGGGCGCCAAACTTTGTCTTACAACTTTGTCTTACTCCAGTAGTGGAGAGAATAATAATAAAGTGTTACACTTACAAGAGTCTGGTTGCCCCTTGGGGCAACCACACTAACTAGAAAGGTCGCAATTTTGAAAAATTGCAGAGTGTGGTTGCCGCGGCGGCTCACATATATACCCCTCCCGCTGATATCGCCGGCCTGCAACGGTTTCGAGTCACGTCTCAGGTCGCGTGTAAGTCATTCTGAGGGGATGTGACCCCCGAAATTCATGTTTTCCCGACAGACGGTTACATATATCGCGTTTGCGGCGCCCCCTGTGGATGAAAATGGAATTGCTTCGGAACTCGGTCGAACGAACCACCCCGGACACGCGATTCGAATTTCGGATGGATTGGACATTCCGTGCGTGATTTATGGCGTTTTTCGTGATATAGGCCCCTCCTACTGACTTCGGACGACGGTTACGGCCGAACGACACGCACTATCGAAAGTCTGAAGTCGGTTTTTTAATCGTGTGGGTCCAGAGGTCACGTGTGCCGATTTCTGTGACATTTGGACAAAATCTGTAGTGGGAAAAGCAAAAAGTGTGTTTTGGACAAAATACAAAATGGCGGAAAATCCATCATGGCGGAAAAGGGCGTGGCCTATACGGGGAGATGCGTCATGACCCAAGGAATCCATGGTAAAAATAATTTTGATTTTACGACCTACGGTTCAAGAGTTATGAGCCAAAAGGTAAAGTGGGATGTTATAGCGCCACCATGAGGCCGACCTAAAAAAGTATATTTTTAAATAATTTTAGTGATAATTAGGAAATATCCCTGCAAGTTTTGTAACTATAGTGCTTACAGTCTCAGAGGGAAAAATACTTGAATGTGTTTTTTTGCATTTCCCCATTCATGTCAATGGGGAAATTTAATTCACTAATAAATTCATATCAAATAAAATATACAACATTTCTCTTCGCACAGTACAAGCGCTCGATTCCCGATTTTTCCGGTCAATTTGACATATGGCTCAAGTGCGTGCAGTCAAAACTTCTTGTTGTTGTAGGGCGCCAAACTTTGTCTTACAAACTTTGTCTTACTCCAGTAGTGGAGAGAATAATAACTAGAAAGGTCGCAATTTTGAAAAATTGCAGAGTGTGGTTGCCGCGGCGGCTTACATATATACCCCTCCCGCTGATCTCGCCGGCCTGCTACGGTTTCGAGTCACGTCTCAGGTCGCGTGTAAGTAATTCTGAGGGGATGTGACCCCCGAAATTCATGTTTTCCCGACAGACGGTTACATATATCGCGTTTGCGGCGCCCCCTGTGGATGAAAATGGAATTGCTTTCGGAACTCGGTCGAACGAACCACCCCGGACGTGCGATTCGAATTCCGGATGGATTGGACGTCCCGTTCGTGATTTATGGCGTTTTTCGTGATATAGGCCCCTCCTACTGACTTCGGACGACGGTTACGGCCGAACGATACGCATTATCTAAATTCTGAAGTTGTTTTTTTAATCGTGTGGGTCCAGAGGTCACGTGTGCCGATTTCTGTGACATTTGGACAAAATCTGTAGTGGGAAAAGCAAAAAGTGTGTTTTGGACAAAATTCAAAATGGCGGAAAATCCATCATGGCGGAAAAGGGCGTGGCCTATATAGGGAGATGCGTCATGACCCAAGGAATCCAGGGGAAAAATAATTTTGATTTTACGACCTACGGTTCAAGAGTTATGAGCCAAAAGGTAAAGTGGGATGTTATAGCGCCACCATGAGGCCGACCTAAAAAAATATATTTTTAATTAATTTTAGTGATAATTAGGAAATATCCCTGAAAGTTTTGTAACTATAGTGCTTACAGTCTCAGAGGGAAAAATACTTGAATGTGTTTTTTTGCATTTCCCCATTCATGTCAATGGGGAAATTTAATTCACTAATAAATTCATATCAAATAAAATATACAACATTTGTCTTCGCACAGTACAAGCGCTCGATTCCCGATTTTTCCGGTCAATTTGACATATGGCTCAAGTGCGTACAGTCAAAACTTCTTGTTGTTGTAGGGCGCCAAACTTTGTCTTACTCCAGTAGTGGAGAGAATAAAGTGTTAGAGATACAAGAGTCTGGTTGCCCCTTTAGGGCAACCACACTAACTAGAAAGGTCGCAATTTTGAAAAATTGCAGAGTGTGGTTGCCGCGGCGGCTTACATGTATACCCCTCCCGCTGATCTCGCCGGCCTGCTACGGTTTCGAGTCACGCCTCAGGTCGCGTGTAAGTAATTCTTAGGGGATGTGACCCCCGAAATTCATGTTTTCCCGACAGACGGTTACATATATCGCGTTTGCGGCGCCCCCTGTGGATGAAAATGGAATTTCTTTCGGAACTCGGTCGAACGAACCACCCCGGACGTGCGATTCGAATTCCGGATGGATTGGACGTTCCGTTCGTGATTTATGGCGTTTTTCGTGATATAGGCCCCTCCTACTGACTTCGGACGACGGTTACGGCCGAACGATACGCACTATCTAAATTCTGAAGTTGTTTTTTTAATCGTGTGGGTCCAGAGGTCACGTGTGCCGATTTCTGTGACATTTGGACAAAATCTGTAGTGGGAAAAGCAAAAAGTGTGTTTTGGACATAATTCAAAATGGCGGAAAATCCATCATGGCGGAAAAGGGCGTGGCCTATATGGGGAGATGCGTCATGACCCAAGGAATCCAGGGTAAAAATTATTTTGATTTTACGACCTACGGTTCAAGAGTTATGAGCCAAAAGGTAAAGTGGGATGTTATAGCGCCACCATGAGGCCGACCTAATTTTTTTTTATTTTAATTAATTTTAGTGATAATTAGGAAATATCCCTGAAAGTTTTGTAACTATAGTGCTTACAGTCTCAGAGGAACAAATACTTGAATGTGTTTTTGTGCATTTCCCCATTCATGTCAATGGGGAAATTTAATTCACTAATAAATTCATATCAAATAAAATATACAACATTTCTCTTCGCACAGTACAAGCGCTCGATTCCCGATTTTTCCGGTCAATTTGACATATGGCTCAAGTGCGTACAGTCAAAACTTCTTGTTGTTGTAGGGCGCCAAACTTTGTCTTACAACTTTGTCTTACTCCAGTAGTGGAGAGAATAATAACTAGAAAGGTCGCAATTTTGAAAAATTGCAGAGTGTGGTTGCCGCGGCGGCTCACATATATACCCCTCCCGCTGATATCGCCGGCCTGCAACGGTTTCGAGTCACGTCTCAGGTCGCGTGTAAGTCATTCTGAGGGGATGTGACCCCCGAAATTCATGTTTTCCCGACAGACGGTTACATATATCGCGTTTGCGGCGCCCCCTGTGGATGAAAATGGAATTGCTTTCGGAACTCGGTCGAACGAACCACCCCGGACACGCGATTCGAATTTCGGATGGATTGGACATTCCGTGCGTGATTTATGGCGTTTTTCGTGATATAGGCCCCTCCTACTGACTTCGGACGACGGTTACGGCCGAACGACACGCACTATCGAAAGTCTGAAGTCGGTTTTTTTAATCGTGTGGGTCCAGAGGTCACGTGTGCCGATTTCTGTGACATTTGGACAAAATCTGTAGTGGGAAAAGCAAAAAGTGTGTTTTGGACAAAATACAAAATGGCGGAAAATCCATCATGGCGGAAAAGGGCGTGGCCTATACCGGGAGATGCGTCATGACCCAAGGAATCCATGGTAAAAATAATTTTGATTTTACGACCTACGGTTCAAGAGTTATGAGCCAAAAGGTAAAGTGGGATGTTATAGCGCCACCATGAGGCCGACCTAAAAAAGTATATTTTTAAATAATTTTAGTGATAATTAGGAAATATCCCTGCAAGTTTTGTAACTATAGTGCTTACAGTCTCAGAGGGAAAAATACTTGAATGTGTTTTTTTGCATTTCCCCATTCATGTCAATGGGGAAATTTAATTCACTAATAAATTCATATCAAATAAAATATACAACATTTCTCTTCGCACAGTACAAGCGCTCGATTCCCGATTTTTCCGGTCAATTTGACATATGGCTCAAGTGCGTGCAGTCAAAACTTCTTGTTGTTGTAGGGCGCCAAACTTTGTCTTACAAACTTTGTCTTACTCCAGTAGTGGAGAGAATAATAATAAAGTGTTAGAGATACAAGAGTCTGGTTGCCCCTTTAGGGCAACCACACTAATAATAAAGTGTTAGAGATACAAGAGTCTGGTTGCCCCTTTAGGGCAACCACACTAATAACCGTGAATAAAGTGTTAGAGATACAAGAGTCTGGTTGCCCCTTTAGGGCAACCACACTAATTAAGTATGTGGGTTTCCCCTGTCATTTACCACAGACCAAGAAATGTGTGTCATTGAGTGGTAGTATAAGTCCCATAGTGACCTAATGAACTGTGACTGATTGTCCAGTTTACGTGCGTGTGGTCCTCCATTAATAAAACGGGTTGTATCAGTTCCACTTTCATTATCTGTGCTTTATCTATATTGTTTACATTGTAAACAGATAGATAGACTGACTCGTCTGTGTATACAGATTAGATAGTGTTTAAAAGGCGTTTTGCTGTCCTATAGTGGCTATGAGACATCATACCCTTGTGTCTTCTATCTGGCGGTCATACTCATGACACACGTTGTTAGGGCTGTTACGATCATGTCATCATTTTACTTTATGATTAACCCATTCTGGACGGGTACCCCTTTTGGTGCTATAAGCATTAAGTTATGCTTTAGATATTGAAAAATGGCAGATCTATAAGCTCATAGTGCGGCACCGAGTGCTGCGCTACGAGCTTGTAGATCTGCCTTTTAAATCTTAAATGTGGCAAATCTTTGAATATATATATATATATATATTCTTTCAGAGACGATGTTTTAAACTCAAATATTTGCTTCTGGGGGGTCCCTAGAACGACATATTTTCAGATGGGGATCCGCAGCTAAATACAGATATTTCCAGGGGTCCTTGACATGGAAAAGGTTGAGAACCAATGGTATAGAAAGGTTTTCTGAAAGAACGTGTGTTTTTGTCATTGAACATCGGAACATTGTCTTTGTGAACACAACTTCCACATGGCAGATATAACGAATAACTTAAATATAAGAGGAAACTAGAAAAGTGTGCTCTTAGAGCACAGGTCTCCGCCACGCCGGGTTGCTTAGTCAGGGCCCAACTTTGGTCCTAGCCATTTGGGATGGGATCATAAAAATAAAACTTATCAAACACATGACCTCAGAGATAATGTGTACCGAGTTCTGGGGGAGAAAAAAAAGTACGGTTATTGGACAAAATGTCAAATGGGCAGTTCTAGCACCACCACGAGATTTTAAAATTTGGGATGGAGGCTATTCCTTGGCTTAGTGAGAATGTGGGAATGTGTGTGCAAAGTGTCCTACAAATCACTCACTGCATTCATGATGTGTGGCATTTTGTGCCAAACAGCCATTTTGTGCCAAATTCACAAGCTTTGAGGAAGTCGATGGATGTCAGGAAGGAAAGGTTAAACTCGCCTCCAAACATGCATTTCACTGTGACTCTGTGTTTTCAAATGATGCTTCTACAACTTCCCATTTAAACATGTCGGTTAAATGTGTGCTGTATGAAAAAAAATCACACCCCTGTGAAGTGAAGGGCGCTCTTATGATTAGATTATACATAATCAACTGAATCTGTGATTGGTTAGCCGATTTGCTCGTCTACATATGACGTAAAATTCTCCTTTCAATGGCAAATATGAGACTTGTCACGTGAGCGGACAAAAGCTGTATATAGGAGGAGCTAGCACCCCTCAAACTGATTCCCAATGGGAACAGTGTGGGCTCAGATGTCATGTGACCAGCCTGAGATGTCAGTGTATATGACATATCTATGATGTACGCCTCTAAACGTGGGAAAGGTTTCAGCCCAACCAGAGCCCCATTGACTTCCATTATAAAAATGTAAATTAAATTTTTAAAAAAGTATAAAACGATTGGAGGTACTTCTGTGGCCTATACCGGCAGTGTGTACAAGACGGACATACTTTACAACGCTATTGTGGAGGAGAAATCATTACATAACAACAAGCGGACGCAGTACATGTCTTGAAACTACTATACGGAGATGGAATCTGTCAATCTAAAGGTACACCAGTCAATATTAAAGCTGGAATACAGAATTTGCATGTCCTACCTGAGATCTGAATCCACGTGCAAGCACCTACATTTGTACTGTTGAACACGTGTTTGGCAAGGCAGGAATTATTCCATTGAGTCTCATGCCATTCCTTGTCATCCAGTAGTGGTCCTCCTCATTACTCAACCACTGGATTTAACCCATTCTGACCTGAGATCAGATTCATACGAGGTTTCCACTGGACACACACTGGTCTGATTAACCCATTCTGACCTGAGATCAGATTCTAAAAATGGCAGTCGTTCTTCGATTTTTCAAAAATAGCAGACCTACAAGCTCGTATCGCGCCACTCGGTGGCGCGATATGAGCTTGTAGATCTGCTATTTTTCAATAGCTAAAGCATAACATGATGCCAACACCAAAATGGGTGCCCGGTCAGAATGGGTTAAATATCTCAGCAGAAGAGCAACACCTGACCACTGCAGTTGTGTAGTCGGGGTTCAATTTGTAAAAGACAGACGTCCGGGGATCTAGCTAACTTCGCTATTTCTGAAATAAAAAGGACATTTGAAAATTATTAATTCTTTACCCAAAATATGGATTGGTGGTGAACATTTATTTTGAAATTGTTAAATTGTGATATCAAATATCAAACAAACAATATAAAAAAATGTCAGTCTACAATACACTTCCCAAAAGGAAATGCATGTATTTAATTGAGTCTGACCAGAAGCAGGGATAAAATGTATCCCCTATGGTGGTTAAAAAATGAATGACCAGAGGGGGGGATATCAGAGTTATGGACTCATAACCCCAGCTAATCCAATCCTTAGTTATATTGAATTAACGTACTCTACTCAAAATAACGCTTTATTCACTAAAAAGTTATGTATTGCAGCTTTTAAATGTATCTGATTATGGTGAACTGCTACTGTATTTAGTCTTTACAAATTCTCCTTTTGCTTAAGTACCTCACAACAGCGGTGGTCTGTCTTGGGAACAATGCGGTGCTCGGTCCGTCTTGGGAACAGCGATCAGTCTTGGGACGCTGATCTGTTACTGGAAGGGGACTTGGAAGGGGAGGGAGAGGCTGACCTGGCCGGTGGGGACTTCACCGGCCGACGGTCCTCGCTGGGAGAAGGAGACTTTGAGGCCGTCTTGGCACGTCTCTCGTGTCTTCTCTCCGGATAGGCCGGGGACCTCGAACGGGACTTCCTGCTCCTGCTGCGAGAGGCGCGACGCCGGCTACGAGACCTGGACCTGCTTCTGGAACGAGAGCGGCGAGGGCGCCGAGACTGAGACTTGTCCTCGACCAGACGGATCTGCCGCCCCTTGATGTCGGTGCCGTCCAGCTCCTCTATGGCTCGCTTCATGTCCTGGCGGGATCTGAACTCGATCACTCCCTGATTGGTTCGTTCCTTGTGAGCGAAGGTTACCTCGCCGGCCTGCCGCATGAAGTCCTTCAGGTCCTGCCAGCTGCACCTGCTGGACAGGTTCTCCACGATGAGGCGGTATTCCGTGCGCACGGGGGGCCCGTACTTCTCCCTCCCGCCGTGTGGTCGTCGTCTGCTGCTGTAGCCCCTACCGCGTGCTCCTCTGTAGCCGCCGCCGTACGCATGCCGGTCACTCCGTGGGCCTCGGGCGTGTTCGATGACCACTCTCTCTCCATACAGCTCCTTCCCGTTCAGTTCGTACACTGCCTCGTCGGCGTCTTGGTTGTCCTCGAAATCTACAAAGCCGTATCCATTTTTCAGGTCAATCTGCAGTAACTTGCCGAAGCGACTGAAAAGTCTTTGGATGTCTTTTTCCCGGACATGATGGCTAAGCTTGCCGATATATACACGAGGCATTTCTAAGAAAGTGGAACCGGTAACTCTTGTTCAATACAATGATCGATCGGTCATCAAGGCGAGCGTTATCAGAACTACCAAGGGACACTCGGTGCAGCTCTTATCTTCCAGGCCTACCCTTATTGATCAGCCATAACCAAATATGGGGTTCCATACAGCTTCAGACTGGCACCCAAGTACTGACATCACACTGATGTCACGACATAGTCTCGGCCACGCCTTCGGCTTGGCAGAGACAATGATGTTGTGTTTGAGTAGGAGTAATATTAAAATCACACCCGTGTGAACTGAGCAGTGTAGGCTGCTAAACACTGCTGACTGGCTGCAGTTATAGCTATATAGTGCTCAGTATGAATCGCCCTTTTAGGCTCCAACAGTTCCACTTTAAGTCACCCAGCGGTATTGCAGCTGTTCGTACCACAGACAACCGAAAACATGGATACAATGACCAACATATTCAATCATTATACTTCAAATATTTTTTTAAGTAGTGGTGTGATTATTCTCAAATAATTTGCAGTTACTGTAGGTGATTATGTAATTGTGACAGGCCTAGACAGTCTCAAGTAGCCAGACAATGAGAGATCTCTGCCTAGTGATGCATATGATTACATTCTCCAGGCCTACAGTTCAGGCAAGCTATAGCCAGACTCCAGCCAAGGTTTAAACCCACAATGTGTGTGGATGTGGACTGTGGAGTAGGGGTGTGGGCACATTGTTTTCAAAATGTAGCTGTACCGCTAGAACTGGTTCTGGCCCTCACAGTAATACCTGCCCCCCCCCCCCCCCCCCCCTCCCCGAGATAAGATGAAACCGTGTGTAGTGTCAATGTTTATTTTGTCGGCTGGTTCAAGACCTTTTCAGTAACCCACACACGTCCCACCCACATACATCTCTATTGAGTCATCGCTGCAATTAAAGGTGTGTCTGGAAGCTGTTTTTCCATTACACTGTTGGATTTAAACAAAGTCAAGACGTGTGTGTGTGTGGTTTGCATGTTTACAACTAATCTCTCTTGCGGAAAGTTGTAATATTACCCAACATGAATTTGCTGTCTGTGAGAGGAATCGTATACCGGTACATTGTTTGATTCCGAGACACACAGTAGGAAAGCGGAGAGGGAGACGACGGTGTAGTCGACGCACCATAGGAGAGAAACCGACCGTAGGACAGCTGAGAGGGAGACTGTAGGAGAGAGACAGTAGGACAGCTGAGAGGGAGACGGTGTAGGAGAGAGACTGGACAGCTGAGAGGGAGACGGTGTAGGAGAGAGACTGGACAGCTGAGAGGGAGACTGTGTAGGAGAGAGACAGTAGGACAGCTGAGAGGGAGACTGTGTAGGAGAGAGACTGGACAGCTGAGAGGGAGACTGTGTAGGAGAGAGACAGTAGGACAGCTGAGAGGGAGACGGTGTAGGAGAGACAGACCGTAGGAAAGCTGAGGGGGAGACGGTGTAGGAGAGAAAGACAGTAGGAGCTGAAGGAGATATAGGTGTCGGAGACTGACATAAGAAAAGCTGAGAGGGAGAAAATGTAGGAAAGACGGCGTTTGTAGTGTATTCTAGAATAGATTTTATGATTGCAGCAGCAAACGCATTTAGTTAACATCACCTCCCTCCATTCATGACACCGGAATGTTTTTCAGAAAAATACAAAATCCCGTGACTGATTGATGCTGCCTCACACACCTGTTTGAAGTGAGGGGTGCTCTTATCATCATAAATCATCTCATTCTGGCCAATCACAATTTGCATCCTCATCTTCAATGTTTGTGTTTACACAATGTTTACACAAAACACTCAAAGCTGTCCATTGATTGTTCAATGTTTGTGTTTACATACACACACTCTCAAAGCTGGACATAGGAGGAGCTAGCGCCCCTCGGAAATCTGAAGTGAACGGTGCCTTGGAGTCGAGCACAGTTGTTGACTTAAGCACGTTGTTGACTTATTATTCGTTCGGCCCAAAAATAGAAAATGTAAATATTGTCATGATTTGTCACCATCTGAGTTTGGCTTTAAATAAATGCAGAATTTTTTTTTGTCGTCACGAAAGGGGGACTGCGACGCGCTATCCTAAACGTTTGAGTAGACTCTTAAAGATGTGAGTGACTTTCACAGCGAACAAAGTTGTATCAAAGTGGACGGTTGATGTTTTAATTTCATACTTTAGTCATGCCAACCACCGAACTGTCTCTGTATTTATTCAGTGGCTGAACGGTGGTTAAGCACTTAGCCCTCAAATACGGGTTTGGAACTGCTCAATTATTGTACTGGACAGACTAGTTGTAGCGGACAGACTGGTTGTACTTGTCAGTGTGTTTAAAACAGCGGTGCTGTGCTTTGTGTAAATTTAAGAGGTTAAGTGTTGCTAGTCAACCTTAGTGACTGACTAAAACTATAAATATGACCAGTATGTGGAGTGGTCAGAGTCGGTGAGAGACTGAGGCTCTAAAGAAAATGTTCCTTTCCCAACTGCTTTTCCCTTGAACCTCCATGGAACATTAGTTTAAGGAGAGTCCAACAACTGTTAAGATAATTTGTTTAAACTTCCACTGTAATCATGTGATGTACAGTAACTACACTATAATTTGACCAAGATGCACTACAAAAAGTTCTCATTTTTCTTGTCTTCTTACGAAGCAAACAAGACCACACAGCCAGAGAGAGATTTATCTTCCTAAACCCTCTTAACAAAGCTTCTGGGAACAGATAGTATCATAGTAATGCTAATGGTGTGTGTGTGTGTGTGTGTGTGTGTGTGTGTGTGTGTGTGTGTGTGTGTGTGTGTGTGTGTGGTGGGGGGGGTCCATTTTCACTGTCATGTTCTTCACTCTTGAGTGTGGGTCCACCCCTCCATTATGTGATGTGTGTATTAAATAATTAATATCATAATGATTCGTCTTGATTGTTGTGAAAGATGAATTATACATGTGACTCATCACTGGGGCGGTCTTGTATTTGTTTTACTGAGGATAGGATTAGAAATAAGTTTAGGCATAGTTTTAGGGTTGGGTTTTGGGACCATATTTTCACTGGCAAAGTCGAGTTGATGATCCTTCCATTTATTCAGTTGGTCTCATTATTGTTTGTGTGTGTCTCTCTCTCACTGGATGAGAGCTGAATGAATACATTTTAAGCCCAAACCGCACCAATGATTCAGTTGCAACTGGTGTCTTTTTAAAATAAGCATTGTACTGTACGTAGCAGCAACATCATGATTTTAGTATAATTGAGATAATGGATGTAACATGTACATTGCCCATATTATGTATGCAGATAGCCGACAGATTCAGCTGTGGAGTTCTGTGGAGTTCTGAATCTGTCTTGAGAGATTACACTAACCGTAGGACAGCAAAACTACTGTTACATATTGCTTCCACTAGGTGTCACCAGCGTGATCCTGATATAATGTGAATTTGATATATCAAGTATGAATTTGACAGTCTTATCAAAAGAGAACACGTTAATGACTCAATCTTTCATTCTCAATCATAAATTCTCAGCTGATTGTTTTCTTTCTTTTTAAATGCCTTTACTTTCTATGTATTTGACAATGCCTTTCTTATTATGTTAAAGTGTTAATGTATTTGAGTACCATTGTGTGTTTGTAAGTATGCTCATGTGATTGTCTTGGACAATGGTAGTAGTGGTGTCTCTTTCTGTGCGTGCGTCTCTGTCTCACTCATCTTCCCCGTCTGTCTCTCTAGGTGAGCGGTTGCATCATCCTAGCTGTGTCCATCTATCTCAAGGTCAGCAGAGGTTCAAACAAGGTGAGTTGTCGAACTAATGTCACATGACGGACGGCAGGGGTTATTTTAAAGCAAGCGTATAGGATAGAAAGGTCTCGTAAATGGTTCCTGCAACTCCAGTTGGCATCGGCAGTCGTCAGACACCGGGAGGCAAACCGGAGTCAGAAGTTAGAAGGAATGCATGAGTTAAACCCCAGCATTGTATTGTGGGGAAAATAGCAGATCGACAAGCTTACAAAGTGTTGCGGCTATTTGTAGTGAAAGCTTTCCCTACAATAACAGAAAATGGAACCGATTTATCTGACAAAGGTTGCAATCAATTTAAAAAGCTTGCTTATTCTTGTCCAGCCGGCTTTCATTGAGTTCAATGCATTCCACTGAACTTCAGGCGGCGTGGCGGTTTGCCTCCCTCTCAGTGTGTCTATATGGTCACGGTGTAGGACGTCTGTGCTATCCTTTTCTATACAATACTTGACAAACGGACAAGACATATTAACGTGTCACATGACATATTGTCGTGTGTTGCCTGTCAGTCATTGATGTAATCCTGCCCCTTTTGTGTGTAGATAACCAATGAGGCGGTACCGGGCGTGGACCTGCTGATAGCTGTCGGGGTCATCATCATGGTGCTGGGCTTCCTGGGCTGCTGTGGAGCCATCCGGGAGAACCGCTGTCTACTACTGCTGGTATGAACCTTGAACATGCACTCACACAACCTTTTTACCAGCCCAGTCTACAGGTCTTCTTACATTTGCTGGTATTGAATCTTTTTTTCTTTTGTTTGCAGTTCTTCATCGGCCTGCTGTTCATCTTCATCCTCCTCGTGGCTGCAGGGATCCTCGGAGCCGTCTACGAGGACAAGGTCACACTTCCCGTTTTTCCCGTTCTCATGCAAGATGCAGTTTTTCCCTGGTTCTATCGCCTGCAAAACGAAAAGATCACCTGCTCTCACTTCCGGTCCTTTTGAGGTCGTTATGGGCGGCAGCAGCACATGAACGTCTGGGCCGGAGCTCTTCCCAGCGTCAGCGTTAAGGACGGCTCCGGCCGACATTTGTGTGCTGCATGCATTTGTGTGGCCGTGCCAAACACTTAACCCATTCTGACCTGAGATCAGATTCAAAAAATGTCTTCTACATCGATTTAAAAAAAAGTTGCAGACCTACAAGCTCGAGTGGCGCGCTATGAGCTTGTAGAGCTGCTATTTTTCAATAGCTAACACCAAAAGGGGTTCCCGCCCAAAATGGGTTAAAGTACCCAGGCACTGCAGCCAGCCTCTCTACCAATTCAGCTATGGCTGGCCGGGACACAGCTGAATGGCTGGGGCCAATTTTATTGAGACGTGTGCTCACATTCCTTTTTGAAGTTATATCGGCTGTGAAGCCAGAAGATGAGATGATCTTTGATTGTTGGGCAACAAATATTATTTAAATTGAATGTGTGTAATATGTCACCCGGATACTGTATGCTAGGGTACTGTTATCGGGGTACTTTTACAAAATGCTGTTAACGGGTGGGGTATGGTTACCAGGATACTTAACCAGGGTACCGTACCGTTCCTATGATGCTGTTAGTTAATATAATCATCAAACTAAACTCTGTGTGTGTGTGTGTGTGTGTGTGTGCGCGCAGGCTATGGAATGGGCCAAGGAGGGCCTGAATAAACTTCTTCCATTGAAGGATCAGCCAGCTGATGTCCAGACAGATCTTCAGAAGTTTGAAGAGGAGGTAACGCATTCAATTTACTGTACCGTATGCTCATATATGAAGTATTCTTGAACATAGATGGCAGCAGAAGCAGATGTATGGTGGAACACAGAGCATGAGAGTAAGAATCTATGGATTGGATACAGAAAACGGCACCTAGATACTCCAAATGTGCCATCCATAATCTTAGTTTTACCATATGCAGAGCCTTAATAACAACCAAACGACAACCAATCTGTTGACAGGACCTAGGCCACTTATTCTCAAAGTGCGCTCCGGGGACCCCCAGGTGTTCCAGGCATTCCCCAGCTACATTATTGATACCTACAGGTTGCACAGTTGCACCAGCTCACACTAAGCTTAGTAGCTTACTTAACCCATTCTGGACGGGAGCCCGTTTTGGTTTTGCTACATACAGTATATTGGCAGCATAAATATTTTTGTAATTTTTGAATTCATATTTGAATTTTTATATGGAATTTATAGTATTTAGAAGGCATTTTTAGAATCGACCTCAGTCCTAAATGGCTTAAGTCTAGGGCTCTAGGCTAAGTTTGAACTTTGTGTGAGGTGGTGCAACTGGCTCCTGGTCTGTAACTCGGAGTGTACAAATGGTATGTTATTAAAGGTCCATTTGGTTTAATTTGAACGCTCTTTAAGTTAACGGAATCTGTGGCATAATGCATACCAAAAACCTTGAAATTAAAATGTTTGGGAACCACTGACCAAGGCTTCCATATGAACACAAGCTGTTTACATGTGTAACTATAAGCTGTAAGAGGAGCGAGCTATAAGACTGCATCTTGTAGCATTTGGTAGTGGTACTAAGGAATGCTTCTTCCAGACTGTAGTCAAAGGTACACCTATTTGTGTCATTAATACCCCTGTGTGTGTGTGTGTGTGTGTGTGTGTGTGTGTAGTTTAAGTGTTGTGGTTTGGTGGAAGGCGCCAAGGACTGGGCTGGCACCGTTCCTGATTCCTGTGACTGTAAAGACAAGGAACAAAAGTGTGAGGTGGTCGGCGGCATGAACGTCTACGCTACGGTAAGGAGAGGTAGTGAGAGGTGGAGGGAGAGACTGTGAGAGAGAGAGAATGAAAGCTCATTGTAGATTGTGTTTGTTCTCAGCCGTGTTCGACCTTCATCATTGAGTCATTGAAGAGTCAGATGGTGGTAGTCCTCGGCATCGCATTCGCCATCGCTATCTTACTGGTGCGTACACACACACACACACACACACACGCACACACGCACTAGTAGCTGCTCAACTAGAGTGACAACTTTAACTTTTAATTCCGTTGACTTTTATATACTGATCAGTCTGATTTACCGATGTGTGTGTGTTTTGTGTTTGTCCTGTGTGTGTGTGTGTGTAGATCTTTGGCATGGCGTTTGCTATGACTCTCTACTGTCAGATTGGAAGGAAGGATGGGCCAACCACAGCTTAGACCCCACACCCAAAATGATACACGGTGAAGAATCATGTTTAGCGTCTTAACGCTGATCTTGAATACTAAACCTATACTGTAACTCCCATATCTTTACCCTTTAACTCTTGTCTTAACCACAACACCTGTGCCTTAACTCCTACCTAAACCCTGACCACGAACCTTAAACTCTTGTCTAAACTCCCAAAACGCATCCAAAATAACTTCAGTGCTACAGTGAGATTTGTTTCATCTGAACGTGGATGCCTAATGCTTGAAGTTGGGTGTAATTCTATGGCTTTCTCATAGTTATGTTAACTTGAGTTTGACAACTTGATAATAAACCTCCTTCGCTTTCCATACGTCATTATAGATTCTTAGTACTGTACAACAGCTGTACATACTTTGTTCAAACTGACCTTTTGGAATAGCTCAGAAGTACTGTATGTGAAAATACAGAGTAATGGTGTTAACCCATTAGTATTACTGCCTATATAATACATCTGAAATATAGCCACTGTAAAGCCTATTTCACTGTACACTACTTGGTCTTTATTTCTTTTATAAAGTCTATTTACTGTATTTTGTTTTACTGTAGTTTCTGTGTCAATGTGTGGCACACAATATACAGTACGTACAGTAGGTTGTAGGCTGTAGCCAAACTACTTACGGTACTACTCAGAATCACATAACTGCAGATGTAGCCACTGTTCTCTGAATTCAGGTCTGTCTAAAATGTTTTATAATAATTCTAGTTTTGGTACATGTAGTTATACTATTGATGCATTGTAAAGTCTGGACTGTTAATTTAACAGAGTGTAAAAATGAACCGCCTCTAAGTCCTGTTGAAGTCTATTCTACGCTCATGTTAAATGTGCATTCAAGATTTAGCTATCTATATGTGTAATAGTTAGTTTTGTTGATGCATAGTATCATATACGTAGTAAATAATCATATTTAACTGATTCAACTGAAAATCAACATTTATGAAGGTTTATTTTTACTTTATTTGCACGTACGATGTCTTCAGACGCAGTATAAATAACTTGTTTTTACAGCATGTGATCATCTCAGGGTTGTACATCTTAGTTTTGGGTTTAGAGATGATTTATTTTTTTTACTTGCCATTTGTTCATTGTAATGTTGATCATGTTGAATGTTAGAACTGACATGGACGAGTCGGACAGATAAAGCATCAGAAAAATGTCCCGAAGTTAAATTTGCTGCCTGCTGTTTTGTTTTATGGTTGTTGACAGAATAAAGTCTGAACGGGAAGCTCTGGCCTTTGTTCGTCTGTTCTGTTCTGTTCTTAAAATGTCTCAAGAGTGAAGACACCAAAATGTGTCTTGATGGGCGCAGAGTCGCATACAGGCAGAAAAGCATTGGACGCTTGTGGAGCAAGTCTACACACTGCTCTCAGCACCACTCTTATTATTGCTGCTTTCAATGTTATTGTCTCTTGAAAATTCCTGATGGAGCCAGTGTGCAGACATAATTCTTTTGTCTGACATTTGGGGTGGACTGTCTTCCTTGGCCTACTGTAGCCTCGTTCCCAGCCTTACTCCTCAGCAAGGAGAAAAGCCTGAGCGAGAGTGTTCTGCCGGAAGTGTCGGGCCGGAACATCTGTCGGACGAATTTCCCCTGGATACGTTATTTTTCTACCAATCGCAACACTCGTTTCATTCACGGAGAAAGTAAACGGATTTGTAAAGCATCAACGTCATTTCCTTTGGCAGTAATGCGGCCAAAATTCCGCTATCTGGTACCGATCAGTCTGGATGAAGTTTGTGCGATTAACTCCAGACACACACAAGGAAAACGTCTCTGACCTCTGACGGAAACTATAATAAAAAAACAATGTTACTCTAATCATAGTGAATGAATATAACTCAGAATGTGTTGTAGTAACAGGGACTGTTTACCATCATGGCACCGTTATGTTTCATGGCTCCGGAAAGAGTCTGGAGAACTTTCTAAAGCAAGAGTTGGCAAACGCCTTGAGAGCAGAGCCAGCTGAGGACAGCCCCTTACTAGAGGTCTGCAACCATGCAGGCCAGCCAGGCCCGACGGGGGCCAACGCTATTGACACATTAGGGCCAGGTTTCAGCCCAATACGTAATACAACCAGTTAGGGCTCGATATAGCCTACCGTAGGCCTAATACAATTATGTTTAACAAAATATAAAGCTTATACAGCCTGCTTGGGGGAATCACACTTTGAAAAGGAGCGACTGCAAAAAATATATACAGTGTATATATATCTAGCTTGTAGATTGGCCATTAAAGGACCATTTTCAACCTATCTTCATATACTTGTTCCTCACTAATGCTCATAATGATAATATGATACCATTTTACTCAGGGGAGGGCTCTGGACAGTTCAGAAATGTGACATCATCAATGGGGAATCTGAGGTAATATAAACTGCAGGCTTTCTATTCCTGGAAAGTTATCATGCTATATTTAAAGCCATTGTTCTCGCATTCATTTAAAAACAAGTACCACGTTATCGGGCAATTATTTGAAGCTACTTAAGCCATTTCACAATGGGGCAGCAGCCGCCCAGCAGCAGCCCGAGGCTATCGGGTATCTTGTTTACAAACATCACTGGGTGTGTGCACATTCAGGGGGCAAACCCACTTTGACTGAATCACGCACAGCTGATTAGACTAATCAGCTGTACGTGTAAAGTCAGCAGTGGTTCTCAACGTGGGGTCCGGGGACCCCCAGGGGGTACTCGGGGAGGTTCCGGGGGGGTCCCCAGCTACATTTGTTACCGTTATTTAAAAATTAGCAGATATACAAGCTCAGTAACATACATAAATGCTGTAAAGAGTGCTGCGTTGCGTTCATCCCCCTATACAGTAGCTAGTTGCACAGAAACAATTTGGCGGTCCTTGGCATGGAAACGGGTGTGGGAACCCATGCAGGGTTGTCATTTGCTTTCACTTTTAACATGCATTTAAAACACTCAAAACTGGCCCATGTCATTTCAGGTCAAAGTATTTCTTCCTTTTTAAATGGCAAAAATAGCAGATCTACACGATGTGAGCTTGTAGATTGGCTATTTTTCAACTCTGATTTCACTGGTCAGTTATTTTTTTGGCACCCTCTACTATTTTCTGAAATGATGGAATGGGGCTGTGGGAGAAGTTGGAGGTTGGTTAAATAGTCTGTTAATGACAGCTAAATGGCTGAAGCAGATGGGATGCTCTCTCTCTCTCTCTCTCTCTCTTTCTCTCGCTCTCTCTCTCGCTCTCTCTCTACATTCCTCTCTCA
This sequence comes from Protomyctophum bolini, assembly GCF_963924005.1. Taxonomy (NCBI): domain Eukaryota; kingdom Metazoa; phylum Chordata; class Actinopteri; order Myctophiformes; family Myctophidae; genus Protomyctophum; species Protomyctophum bolini. The sequence continues at coordinate 8,505,123 of NC_137884.1, read as the reverse complement.
CTCTCCCCCCTCTCTCTCTCTTCCAGTCTTCCTAACTTGGTCATGTTCTCTCTCTGCCTAACCAAACACTGAGATCATTTTAAAACAATGTACAGCACCGCATGCATGCGCGCACACACACACACACACACACACACAGCTCCGTACAGATATACTAGTAGCTACCTCTGTCTGTTGTTTTCGTTCAGTTCCAGTAGAAGGTGTTTGGAGAGTTTGGATTCATGGCAAAGTGTCACAGGTTCGTGAGGAGCTTATCTGTGGGCCTCAACATCCTACTGCTGGTAAGAACAACACACTGTGAAATCTATTTCAACATCCTACTGCTGGTAAGAACAACACACTGAAATCTATTTCCATTTTACAATTTGATAAACAATGCAGATGGATAAATTAGCTCGGAACTAATTTGTACAATAAGAGTACATGAGGCCTACATTTAGTCACTTATGCTCATTACATTACAAATTAACTAGTAACAATTACAATATTTACATTATGTACATTAATGGATTGTAACAGCTGGTCAGCTGGTTTCTTGTACCAAATGTAGTCGGCTGGTTTCTTGTGGTCAGCTGGTTTATTGTACCAGATGTAGTCCGCTGGTTTCCTGTACCAAATGTAGTCAGCTGGTTTCTTGTGGTCAGCTGGTTTCTTGTACCAAATGTGGTCTGCTGGTTTCTTGTACCAGATGTGGTCTGCTGGTTTCTTGTACCAGATGTGGTCAGCTGGTTTCTTGTACCAAATGTGGTCCGCTGGTTTCTTGTACCAAATGTGGTCCGCTGGTTTCTTGTACCAGATGTGGTCAGCTGGTTCATTGAACCAGATGTGGTCAGCTGGTTCATTGAACCAGATGTAGTTAGCTGGTTCATTGGACCAGATGTAGTTAGCTGGTTCATTGGACCAGATGTGGTTAGCTACAGTAGTTCATTGGACCAGATGTGGTTAGCTACAGTAGTTCATTGGACCAGATGTGGTTAGCTACAGTAGTTCATTGGACCAGATGTGGTTAGCTACAGTAGTTCATTGGAGCAGATGTGGTTAGCTACAGTAGTTCATTGGAGCAGATGTGGTTAGCTACAGTAGTTCATTGGATCAGATGTGGTTAGCTACAGTAGTTCATTGGACCAGATGTGGTTACCATGTTTCTTTTGCCTGTCACCTTTCCACATGTTTTAACGTGTTATTTAATGCAGTGGTTTTCAACCCTTTTCATATCCAGGTCCATTATTTACTGTAATTGGCATTTGAGCCACGGACCACCATTTGATGAGAGCCTCTCAGATCCCAAATGTAGACTATTTTTTAAATTGTTGGATACGATTCTGCCCACAATTCCGTGCTGTATTGATGTGGTACTGTTAGGAGAGATAATAGGCAGACGTTGATCAAAATAACAGTTCTTCTACATTCTCTAATTGTGGAGACGTCTTGTAACCAAACTAAGTAATGCAGATGTTTAACAATAAATAATTTAACTCTTGAGAGCGTAAAATGAAACCAAATGGACCCTTGGGTACGTTTTGTTTCATTTTACACCCAAATATCTAATAAGGGTCCATTTGGTTACCAACTCTCCATCATTTAGATGGGGACCACCTGGAAATCCCCCAAGGACCACTGGTGGTCCCCGGACCACTGGTTGAGAACCACTGATTTACTGTGTTGCAGTCTAATAGGTTTCATTGGGATATATAGTGTGTGTTGTAGTAGACTAGTATGCAGTGGTGTAATAAAGTAACTAAATAGATATAGTCAAATACTGTCTCTCAGAGGCAAATATTGCACTTTTTACTCTACTAACATTATTTGAAAACTTTAGCTAGTAGCACTTCAGATCTATAGCGACTGTAACAGAGTATTTAAGACTTTTAGTCAAGTACAAAATGAGAGTACTTCTTCCACCACTGGTAGTATGTGTTGTTGTTTTGTGTTGTAGCTACTGTAGTTAGGGTTTCCAACAGTCCCTTGAAATAAGGAATCGTCCCTTATTTGGAAACTAAAAGATGTGTCCCTTATTGAACTGATAAGGGACACACTTTGTTCCTCATTGTGGGGAATCAATCAATGACACAGATCTTACAGGTCCAAACAGCTCATATACATGTACTATAGGCCTAATACAGGTTTTAACTTTCTAACTCTAGACTCAGTAAACAGGGCCTGAGTGAGTTGTCTCTGTACTACTGTACAGTACTGTACTCTGTCTACACAGACGGAGCTTGTGCATCGGGTATATTCAGTACACTGGATGCTAGTACACTGAATGCCTCCTTAACAGGTCTAGTGTCTTAATTCCCTCTGCCAGGAATTCATGTTTTCACTCCTGTGTGTGTGTTGTACTTTGTGTGTCGCAGTTAATCTCACAAACTACTGGTACTGAGCATCAAATGTCCGACATACTGACAGCAGGCCAAGGAAGCAGATTTGAACTAGAAACACATGACACCTTCATAATGTGTTTGCAGTTCCATTATGCTGCTGAGCCAATCCCAAGACTAAAATAGCAAGACAAACTCTGACTCCAACCATCTCCGGTTTGCTTCCTGTATCTGCGTGAAGTGGGCGGATGCCTTTTTAGGAGACAGGAAGCAGGTTGGGGTCTATTAATTCCAATGCAAGAGTGAACGTGAACAGCTTTTGACCTTGAAACATTTTCAATACATTTTCTAACACAAATCTTCTCTTCTGGGGGGGGGGGGTCCCCGGCACAAAACCTTTTCAGACGCGGTTCCACGGCCAAATTCATATACATTTGCGAGTCCGTGGCATGAACCCCTGTTGTACTGTGTATCTCAGGTGTTTGGCGTGCTGATGATTGCAGTGGGATTCTCCTACGATGCAGACGAGCAAACGTCAGCTGAGGTGACTAATGACTATGCCTGTGCGTGTGCATGCGTATCTGTGTGTGTGCGCGTGCATGCATGCATTGGTCATCATTATTTTACATTAATGAATCTCCCTATTTATGTTATCTTCTCTTTCCCACATACCTCCTTTTCCCTCAATCTCTCTTTATTATCTCAAACTGCGTCTTCCTCTCTCTGTCACTCTTCAATCCTCCCATACCCCTCATGCTGTCCCCCCTTCCGTTTCTGTCTCTCCATCCCAGTCAGCCAAGTGGAGCAGAGGTCATGGCATACTGGTTCTAAGAATATTTGGTCCAATCACAGTCATTCTGTCTGTACTGGGAATCTGTGCCTCCGTTAAAGATGTCAAAGCACTGCTGATACTGGTAACACACACACACACACGCACATGCACGCACACACACTCGCACACATGGTGCTAACATAATAATCACGGGCTACAGTCACTGGAACATGGGCGCTACACTTGACGCCCATCAGGACATCCTCACAGAAATCTCCCTCTGCTCTCAAATGCCAAATTAGAACAAAGCATTCCTCTCTTCCAAATGAGAAGAAATCTTGTTCCAAAAATGGAAATATATCACACAAGGTCTGTGCTTGTTTCTATGGCACCTTATGACCCGAAACTAACCCACTATCAGACAGGATACCTTGATATAAACCTGACCTCACAGTGGTGTTTGGTCATACGAGGTGTGTCAGAAAAGTAACAGGAGTCAGGACTGTAGCAGCCACACTCATGACTCAATGCTAATTGTGTGACTGACCACTTATGTCACTGTGTTGCGCAACATCTCACCACTATTCTGCTATAATAATGTTTAAGTGTATAAGTAAATGTACTCAATATGTCCCATAATCCCATTTCACAAGTTTCCAAAAATGTATAAACTCTTAAAGTTTTCAATGAACTGTAGTGGAGTAAAAAAGCGCAATATTTGACTATTGAGATGTACTGTAGTGGAGTAGAAATATATACGGTAGTATTATTGAAAAAAATCACACCCGTGTGAAGAGAGGGGCGCTAATATATTAATGTCTAACTCATGTTGATTAGGTGATGTAATGGTGATGTAAAACAAAACAGTGCAAACACAAACATTCAACGCCATTAACAATTAAGAGACAATATGACATAAATGACACATTATGACGTACATTTTCCCTTCATTGTCAATGCGTTCACAAAACAAACATTGAACTAAAGACAAACATTAAACCTAGCCCTTCAAAAAGTATAAAATCACACCTGTGTGAAGTGAGGGGTGCTCTTATCATCATAGATCATCTCATTCTGGCCAATCACAATTTGCGTCCTCACTTTTCTGCCCTCACTTTTATTTGTATTTGTATTTGTACTTTGCTCAGCCAGTCAAATCATCACTGATGTTGTTTACACAAACCCGGAAAGCTGGGCATAGGAAAAAAGTACCTCAGAATTATACTTAAGTACAGTTTCTTTCCAACAGGTTATGAGTGTGTCTTTAACTGGTGTAAATGTCTCTTCAGTATTCAACTGTGATGTTTGTGGCATTTGTTGCTGTGATGGTCGTGGCATCTCCACTGATTCAAGATCAGGCAAAGGTAACTGTCTGTCTGTCTGTCTGTTTGTCAATGTGTCTTTCTGAAGACTGTCTGTCTGTCTCTATGCAAATGTCTATCTGAAATCGTCTGTCTGTATGTCTTTGTCGGCATGCCTGCCTGCATGCCTGTCTGTCTGTCCGCCTGCCTGCCTGGCTGTCTGCCTGTCTGGCTGTCTACCATTCTGTCTCTCTGCCAGCCTGCCTGTCTGTCGGTTATTCACTCGGATCTAATAGATTGACAAAATTATAATCGACAATAATATAAACAGTTTGAACTGGTCCCCAGACTCCCCACCGGATACGCACAGAAGTTCTTTGTTTTATAAAACTCCCCATTCGAATGCACTCAAATGTATTTTTTGTATAAAACTCCCCATTGGAACCAAGCGGTCTGCTTATGGCCCATAGAGCTGCATCATGTTTGCAATGAAAGTATTTCAGCCCCTATGCATTCTGTCTAATGACCAGTAGGGGGAGACTTCTGCTGCAAAAAGGCTTTGAGTTTATTTCACTAACTAGTTTCAATTCTTCTTCAATTCCTGATGTTCATTTTGTAAATAATGCTCCCATTAAGATGGGGGAAAACCTATTACTATATGTGGAAAACCAATGGGTTTAGATCCATCCATCTTATTTTACAGTCTATGGTTGGAATACACCCAATGCTTATTGCTTAAAAGTAAAGTAAATAAAAGTGAAGGCTGTTTCAATAATATTTTGTTTGACTATACTGTACCTTGTTGCTACTTGCTGGCATCTGCATGGTGAGCAATAATGAATGGGTGTTTAGGCATTTGGCTTCACTCTATAATAATCTTGTATTATTATTGCTTAAATAGAACATGCTTTATTTCTGTCTACACCCAATCTCGTATACAACTTAAGCCGATATACGTCATCGTGCGACACATTGTGAGCTTGTAGATCTGCTATTTTCTGCAAAATGTTCCCTTCAGAATAGGGATGCCAGGGTTCAAGTGGTTAAATCAAGTGCTTTTAATCTATTTGAATAGTTTGTTTGATTGATTAACAATATGCACCCGAATGGTATTGTATTGGACAGTGAGTTTAAATATTTGAACTCTATTGTAGGCTATTTTATTGCAGATGGACAGTGAGCTTATAACTAGGTTTTTAACTGTATTTTATTCTACTGTAGATGGACAGTGAATTGGAGGCCAGGTTTCGCAACATGACCCCTCTCTACGAGGCTGATCCACAGGTCCAGACCGAACTGTACAAACTCCAGGCATCGGTAATCAACCTCTCCTATAGTCTGACCTGAGCTCATCAGTCATCTGCTCAGCAGGCCTGCATGGCTGGTGACCTCATGTTTCTGTGACTAATCAATCCGGGAACCCATTGGCAAAACAAAGGAAAAACAGTGCCCTAGTCTTTGTCTTTGAATTTAGTTGATGTGAGTCAACAGTCTGTCTCGAGAGACTAATTGACTCAACTCAACTAAGATGACTAACGAATACCAGTCAGTGACAGTGTTTCAAAGCTGGGACTGATATACTGATTTATAAAAAAAAGCACAATGTCCTAAAATCATTAACAAAACATATTTTAACACTTATACTGCATGTCTGTCTGCTTGGCAATCTCTGTCTGTCTGTCTGTCTGTCTGTCTGTCTGTCTGTCTGTCTGTCTGTCTGTCTGTCTGTCTGTCTGTCTGTCTGTCTGTCTGTCTGTCTGTCTGTCAGGACCACTGCTGTGGTTTGACGAGTCATGCAGACTGGAAGGACAAAATTCCTGCGTCCTGTCTCTGGTACGTTCTGTCTCTCTCTCTCTCTCTCTCTCTCTCTCTCTCTCTCTCTCTCTCTCTCTCTCTCTCTCTCTCCATCAACACTCATACATATCTAGAGCATAAAGCTTCAATCTAACCTGTCTGTCTGTCTTTAGTGTTAATTCCTCCACAGAAGAACCTTGTGTACATGTGACAGAGCAACAACCAAGCATCTGGGTGTATAAAAAGGTAACACACATGCACGCACAGTCGCGCACGCACACACCTACATAATATGTACAAAATACAAATATATGTATACCGGTGTATATTTATATATTTGTTTTTTATTATATTTTAAATACAAATGTCAAGTTCTTTTGATTTGACTATTTGTATATTTGGAACCTGGGTCCGCAGATCCAGTCCGGGTCTTCTTTCTAATTCAAATGTCTACATGAAGTTAACATTTTATGAAAAATATAAGTAAGTTAAAGATCCGTACAAACAAAGCCGATTCGGCTTTGTTTTAATTGGTTTAGATGTTAACTCATTAAACCGGGAAAGCATCCTTGTCATTTTAGATGTTGGCGTTAGCACTATGAGTTGTGTTATGTATAAAATCTATATATCTGCTATTTTTTAATAGCCAAAGAAATGAAATACTGGTTTAAGTGGGTTTTCACTTCCCGGTTTTAATGGGTTAAAAGAGTTACTTCGAGGGCACATTTGACAGGGCAAACCTTCACTTGTAGTAATATTTGATCAGAAGTATACGTATACTTGGAGTCAAGCCCTGCTGTGTGGTCCTCCGTCCACCACTGCATACCTAGCCTTCACTGTTTGACTTCAAAGTACTGATGATACATTGGTGATTGTCTCTCTGCAGCCCTGTGGGCCCATCCTGAAACGCTATCAGAACGTCCTGATTAAAGTCAACATAGGAGTAATCTCAGCATTTGTTACTGTGATGGTAAGCACGCACACACGCACACACAGTACAAGCAGTGAAACGTTGGGGTGGCATGCTCTGCAGACTCTGCTGCTAACAATAACAATGTTTAATTATAGTAATACTGGATATAAGAACTAAATAGTAGTGATGCACGATAGTATCGATAGCATAGCGATATCGGAATATATTTCATAAGAAATGCAATATCGGTATCGTACTGAATACTGATATCTAAATCATTTCCGATGTTCTTTCACTGATATTGAGCTATATTGACCGATGTTTCACCGATGTTTTACCGATATTAACGCAATTATAACCGTTGTTGTCTTTTGAAAATGAAAACAAAAAAATCAGCAATGAGCTAAATCTAAATATAAGTAATATATCGGATATCGATTTCGCCCAAAATCTCAACACTGTGCATCTCTAATAACAGTACAAGTTTAAGGAAACACGACTCTGTCTTTGTGTGTTGTGTTTCAGTTAACAGCCATGGTTGTTTCATTGGTTTTGGGTCTAGAGAAGTACTGGACAACTCCGCCAGTAGAGGTCACCGTGGACGACAACAACAGAGTCAAATACCAGCCCAAACCATCAATGACCTTTAACTAGCGGTGGGACTCTATTGTTTATCGCAGAGATTTTAATTTATCATGACATTATGCGTCATACACTGGACCCGATTTGGCTCTATGCTTGGAACGTTTTTGTTTTCCATCTACTACAAATCTCTGTAGAAATATAGATATAATAGATATTATGGTAGATCTACAAGCTTTGCTTGTAGATCTACTATTTTTGGTTAATGTTCGCCCCAGAATAGGGATGCTGGGGTGCAAGTGGTTAACGGAAGTGACCTCTAAACCTAAACCAGATACTCTGGAAAATCCTCAGTGATAATGCACACATTCATGACTCTGAAAGTGTACAGCATTGTTTTTGTACACTGTCAGAGTTACACTCAGGGTGTCCTGTAGGCCTTTAAACACCTTAAAAGGGAAATGTCCGTGATGGTGTATTTCATAGTTAAATGGGAGCTGTGTGCGTCTCAGTCAATAACAACCCCCATCCCAGATTACGTCTATGAGCTCTGATGGCAGGCATTGGCAAGTACCACCATGACCCATCTATTTGGTCCAGCACAAGGTAAAAATAAATGCTCAAACAAGGCTGTGCTGTTACTGCATTGCATATTTTTTCGGCTCATAAATGTTTTCATAGACATATTTTAGTGTACTGTTTACTAGTGTTTAGATTATCTTTTTTTTTGTAATTATCACACAGCATGCAGCACCACCCTCATAATGAATTATAATACAAGATGGTTTGACGTGTGCATGTCACATTATTGGATAAAACCGGTTAGTATACCTGCTGATGTAATGTAAGCATGCCGTTTTTGCTTGCCAAGAAGTAATCAAGATTGGACTTTTGATAAAAAAAATATTATTTTTTATTTTTGTTTAGTAAATATTGTTGTCACCATTATGATCTCACAGATATTATGCTCTAAAAGGGACTAACAATAATACTGTAATATACAGTATATTATGTAATAACAGTAATATGCCAGAAATAGTTATTAAATGTGGTTTGATTTACTGGCAAAATGTTTTGAATGTGAAAATGTTAGTTTGGGTTTGGTTCACGCATGGAGGAATTTCAGTTATTACTGAACAAATATAAGACCATATTTGTGTATATAAAAAAGTCATAGTTTGAATTACCGGCTTACCCCTCCTGCAAATGAAATGAAACACACCGGAAACAAACGATTGGACCAATTCCAAAAATGTTTAGCACCCTCCCTTCGTTTGTGGTCCAAAATAAATCTATGCCATGTCCCAGGTTTAACCGAAATTCCACTTTAAACGATTCCATCCCTCAGAATAACACTGCTTCGTTTAACAAAGCATTCAATGCACTGTTGTGTCCACAAGTTGTGTGCGCGTGTGTGTGTGCGTGCGTGTGTGTGTGGTGTAGAATAGATATTTATGAAGCACTTTGTGACTGACTGTTACACTTTAAAGTTATTTTCTAAATAAAATGGGCTTCGAGTTTCAAACTTGGCTAGTAACAATGGATGAGATGTGGTTGCTGTTTGTTGAAAAGTGTGGTTGGTCAATCCTTTAGATCAGTTTCTGTGGAGGAGAGAAAAATGGCGAGTTAGCAGAAGGATGTGGATTAGTTGTCTATGTCTATAGGCCTACACCTTACAGTATCTATGTCTACGTCTAATTTATATACTGGAAAAGTTCATTGCTACATTTGTATATCCTACATATTATTAACCATGAGATGAGATTACATTTATTGTCAATGTACAGTACAAGTACAGTACAGTACAGCGAAAAGTATTTTCACATCTCACCAATAGTGCGAACATGTCAGTAAGGAGGATACATTAATAAGTACAGTAGTAAGTAAGTCATTTAAATAAATAAGGATATGAGCAGGAAGAAAAAACATTGATCCATCCATCCATAGTCAACCGCTTATCTGTAGTCGGGTCGCGGTTGCAACAGCTCCAGAGAGACTTCCCTCTCCAGAGCAACATTAGTAACTTCCTCCTGGGGGATCCCGAGGCGTTCCAAGGCCAGTGAGTCGATGTGATCCCTCCATCTGTGCCACGGTCTGCCCCCGGGGTCTCCTCCCAGTGGGACGTGCCTCAAGGACCTCCCTATAGGGAGACGCTCGAGAGGTCCTAATCAGATGCCCCGAACCACCTAAGCTGGCTCATTTCCAGGCAAATAAGCAGCCACTCTACCCCCGAGTCTCTCTTGTGTGACTGAACTTCTCACCCTATCTCTAAGGGAGATGCCGCAGCCACCCGTCGAAGAAAACTCATTTTGGCTGCTTGTATTCGCAACCTTATTCTTTCGGTCATGACCCTGCTGCTCCGATTCACCGGCTGATCTCTTTCTCCGTCCTCCCCTCACTCGGGAACTAATCTACTAATCAAATGATTCCCGAGCGCGGCACGGCTGAAGCTCACCAGCTCTAAGAGATGGGTCAAATGCGGAGAACAAATTTCACTGCGGTAACGTCACGTGTGTGACAAATCGTACGACTTTGACTTTGAACAAGACCGTCAGTGAGTCACATCAACGCCCTCTCCGTTCATGACGTATCCTTGATGATTACAATGGTTCTGCTTAAAGCTGGTGGGAACGCGGTCCGATTTGTGTGGACAGTTCTGTCAAAGCAAGTTTCCAAGATCTAGAACAGAAATGGTTCTAGAACAGAAGTGCTTTTGGTGGAAAAGGGCCCTGTGTGTTCTCGTTCCTTTGCGCCCGGATACACTCCAGGGTTTCCAGAATTCTACACACCACAGGAATTGTGTTTGGCGTCAGAGTACCTTAAGGTTTTATTGAAAACACAACTCATAAAGACAGAAAACAGAACAGAACCTCATCCACCTCATTCTATTCAATTCTCTCCAACTGCGGGAAGCCGGCCCCCTAATTTGACCCGACCTAACACAGTAAGGCTATGTTTGGACTGGCAGCCCACATTTTGAGTTTTCAGAATGCATTCAGTCAAAGTCTGAACAGCAGGTTTTTTTTCTATCAACTATCAACCTGATTAAAAAACAGCTTTCAAATCAAAGTGATAATTATTAAATGGTGGGAGAATTTTAAAAAAAGTAAAAAAAAGAAGAAGTAATGCTTGCCTTAAAACATCACTTTGCTTAATATGTAAATTTCTTAAGGTTGAAGGAATAAGATACAGTAATTGGTGGCTATAAGGTTTTCAAATAGTTTGTCACACAGTGGGGTATTAGCCCATGACTATAGCACATTTTTAATGAGCAAGAATTAAGTTTGAGAAAATACCACTGTATACTCAAGGCATGCATCATATCACATCAATGATCAATTACGGGCAGCTTCCAGGCACTAGTTACATGACCAGGAAGTTCTAAAAGTCTAGTTTCTCTCAAGGTGAAGGAGAACTCATGGTAGGCCAAAGCTCAGCCTTGTGTAGCGTAAGTAAGTAGTAGCCTTTGCCGAGCCATGAGGCCCATAGGACAGGAGCCTATCTCCTGTTTCTGTAGCGTGAGGCAGCTTGATGTACAAGTACACCCCCTGGACATGACGCTAGTATGTCGCAGGGACTTACAGTACCCCCAATCCAACCCTTGATGCTGAGTGTCATTGGGTACCATTTTTACAGTCTTTGGTATGACCCGGCCGGGGATTGAACCCCAACCTCCCAGTCTCAGGGTGGACACTCTAACCACAAGGCCACTGAGCTGGTACAGTGTAGCACAGAATAATGTAAGGCCTGTGTTTGTTTTGCGGCTAAAGCCGCTACTCCTACCCTTTCTTTGTTTCATTTGTCATCTGAAAAAACGGTACTGCGTTTCATTTGTAATTTATTTATTGATTCCAGTTTACAAATGAGGTGACCTACAATTAACTGCTGTGCTGTGACACCTTGAGATAACGGTAAAACAGTATTCATTCTATATGTGTTACATGTGTTGCCTTAATGTGGTTGGGATGGCTCGTATCTATGGGCAAGGGGGGCTCAGCCCTCCCTATCTTAAAGATGAGAAATTATTATTAAAATGTTTTAGAATAGATACTTTTATATTCTGGTATAAACTAAAGCAGCAACAGCATCAAATAGTTACAAGAAAAACACAAAATAGGTCAATATGGGCTGATTTTTTACAGCCCAAAATGCTTCCATTGGCTTTCATTTAATAGAGGGCTGTGCTCAGCCCTAATGCCCGCCTCTCAGACCGTGAGGTCATTGGCTATTTACCAATCACAGCACCTGCTCGTGTGTGGTTGTTTATGATATGAAAGAATGGCGGGTGGAAGTAGCCTATTTTAAATGAAATAAGTTTATTTACTTTATAATCCGTTTTGTCCCGTGTCCTTGGAGGGGAAAATTAAGTTAAGAGACTGGGAGCATATAGTCCATTTTGGATATAAGGAAAGGAGACAAAATACGTTTTGTGAGTTTGAAATTCTTGCTTGGGGCAGACAGCTGACCGCACACCGACGGACCCACAGAAAGGTATTGTGGTCTGCATTCATCTCACAAAGTTAAGAAACATAATCGCTGGTTTAATCACATTGAAAGTCGAGCTCTCATTGAGTTAGGAAGAGAGAGAGAGAGGCTGTGTTTTTGTGCGTGTTGTTTCGGTGCCGTGTGCGTGCGCACGTGCGTGCATGTGTGTGTGCCTTCACTAAGTTGCTTGCAACTTTGACTTTATTCCATTTTGGTCGGTGCCGTTTGTGCCAGTTGCGCGCGTGCGTGTGTGTGCGTGCATGCATGCGTACTGTTATTATTAATGACAGTATAAGAGCAGCTATCTGTAATGTTCAGTGGAGTGTTTGTTGTGGGCATGCACTTCTGTTGTTGTGGAACATTTGCTGTAACAAAGTATAGGCCTGTAGTAGTGTCATTGCTGTACTTTGATATCTGGAATATGATGCTATTGCAGTATTGCTGCAGGTTGAACTAGTTGGGTAGCATAGTGTAATAGATTTTCTGAGTAAGTATAGCACTGCATGAGTAGGCTACTGGGTTGTTGTGGAATGTGATGATGATGCTGTTGTTGCTGTAGACCAGTATTCTGTGAACATGCTGTAGTATAGGGTGAACAATGCATAGCATGTTTTTGTATTGAGTTGTACTATCGTATATTGGCCCGTAGCATAAGATTTCTTAGGCAGCCCCTCCAACCAACATCACCAAGAGCCACTACACACTGAGCAAGGTTCTCCTCGAGGATATACAGTACTGACACCATGGATGCCACCAGGATATATCTGACAAGAGGACCATACTGACACTAGGTTAGGATACTGAGAAGGATACTGATAGCAGCTTGGACTCCTCATCATGCACCTTCTATACATGCATAGAAGGAAGCATGATGTCAGTCCGCTCCCCCCCCCCCCCAGGTTGGCCCCTCTGAGGTGCGGGGAGATGCTGTGTTTGTGTCATAATTCTCTCACACATCAACTCCCTGAACCTCCTGAAGGCCAAAGACAGGAACCTTTGCTGCTATCAGAGCCTGGCACAGGAACTGGTTTTAACTAGCCAAATGACTGTTGCTGTCCTGTTTCCCTAATCTGCCGAGGTTATAGACACACCCCTTTCTTATATACGGTACCAACCAAAGTGCATCTTTCCCGCATGTTACACTGACCAGTCAATCTGAATCTGAACGGTCGTAGTCTCATCATTTGTACTGTTCATCTTATATTGGAATAAATCTGCCATCAGACCAGATCACTTTATTTCATTTCTTTATTATCTCATCGTATGCAATAATACTTCCAAACACCACCTTCAGAGCTTCAGCAACTCACACAACCCACAACTCAATGTGGTTACATAACATGGACAGTGTATGGTCCAGAATAACATTATTTGTATGCTAAATGCACCTCCCACAGCATGTGGGAGACCAGATTAAAACAAATTAAATTTAACGGTGTGACGTATGGTGAACTTGTACATCTGCTATTTTCCAATAGATGGCTTGTACCTGACCCGTGCTCAGAGGAACACTTTCTAGTTTTATTATTAATGGCTAGTATAAATACTATAATTATATTTGATCGATTTACAGCTTGTTTTTAACTTTCTTTAATATATATATAATATATTTAATATACGTGCTTCCTTGATTGGAAAGCATTTGGGGTCAACAGTTGTAGTTTTTACATGTTTTTAAATCATATCCGGGGGGATAATGTCAGTATATTCGAGTGAAATACAGACTTTGCTTATCCCATGTGTGTTTGTGTTGTACATAACAAACGTGTTGGTGGTAATTTCTAAATTACAGTATGAGTTCCCTGGGTCTTGTGAGAATAGAGCTTTTATCGAATACACTGAAAAGGTTTAACACTACAAAACTAAACATTCCTACTTAGCCACGACCTCCCACGTTGTCATAAATCTTCTCAACTCGAGCGACAAAAGGGGAGACCACACATGAGTCAAGGTTTTAACTACTTAATATATTGAACCCTCTATCTATACTTGGTAAACTAATACTTAGTTGACGCGGGCTGGCTCTGTACTTGTTCAGCTCAACCCGGCACTTAATTAGCACGTGCACCATTCCCCCCCACCACTGTCTATCAGTCCGTCTTGGTGTACACAACACCGCTGACCACTTTTTTGTCACACTGAGGAAGGCTTTACGATGAAATGCTATAGAGGGTATGCAAGTGATGACATCATCATCATACCCGGAAGTTATGTGGGATTCAGCAGGAATGCCTACTGAGTGGCAAAAAACTACTTTCAGGCCTTGACAACCCATATACAGCCAAACAGAAAAGTCCTATCTGTTTGTTGTTTGTATTAAACGACGTTAAACTCACTTTGCCACTTGATTTAGTTGATGATTTGCCACTCACTTTATGCAAGCGCATACTCTCTATTAATTAAGAAGTATAGGCCTACCAAAAAAAAATATATATATATATATATATATATATTCCGGTTGAGGGGTCAACCCTATGGGTCAACCCCCTCCCCGACGCCAGACTAATAATCACTGAAATAAAATATTCTGGCTAATCTGTTGTATAGTAATTAGATTGAATTCAGGTGTCACCATGACATTACGGTACACAAAATGTAAATGTAAATGCTACACAAAATGATTACCTCCCCACGGTGTGCGAAATCCTGGGCTAACGCTAGGACACAAACACGCATGTTTGCATGCACACATTGCCACATTGCTTCTCATAAAATGCATTCTCTCTTTTCCTCTTAAATAGCTTTAAGGTGGGTTGCTGTGGAAACCAATTTACTGTCGCTTACAGGCTACAGACACAGGGTTTTGTGTGTGTGTGTGTGTGTGTGTGTGTGTGCACGCGCGCGCATGCGTGTTTATGAGAGAGAGAGAGAGAGAGAAGGGGAGTGAGAGGGAGGGTGCATGGCATGAGAGAGAGAATGTGGGGGTGTAATTGCCTGCGTTTCAAGTTTCAGCATTCAAGAGGTTTTGTTCATCACATGCTCCCACATGTGACACCGAATGTTTACAAAACTTACAAAGACAGTGATCCTGGGACCTTTTTTACCTCCTTTATGATGAATTCCTGTTCTGTTCTTTAACTATATAGAAGTGTCTATTTGTACGTCTCTAAATGTTTTGATGAATTGAACATGGTGGACCCTCTTGTAAACAAGTGTAATGCTTCATTGGGTCGTCCACTCACAGTTAACAGTCTTTGTATTGAGTTTGTGCTTGAAATTTACTGTAATTCTGCAAACTGTTAATACCGGTACATATTTCAATCAACAAAAACACTTGAATGATCAACATTTCAGTCTTCACCGTGATATATTCTGCCAGGCGTGTTAAATAATGTCTAACTTGTATTCTAAAACTATAGGTGATAAAAGTATAATGTGTGTAAAGTCAAGTGTAGACATTTTAAATAATCTGCAAACTGCTTCAGTACTAGACCAATAGGGGGCACACTACACTGTTCCATGTTGTTACTGCAGATTGGAGAAAACTCCTCAAGGCATTTGGTCTACCCTAGGAGTATACACGAGTACTACTGTAGGCTACTGTACTTTACTTTGAGTACTAGTATTCACTGTCATTGTTAGGCTACATACCTTTTGTGCATGCATTTATTCAAAAGAAAATGTACTTTGTAATGTGTACTTTTGAATGCTTAAATATGTGTAAAAGCAACCATGTATGCATTTTACAAAGCAACTTTCACTTGTAGTTGATCATATTTGACCAGGACTATCATTCATACTTTGTCCACCCCTGCGAGTATTAAGGCGTGGCGGCTTAGTGGTAACTTCCAGTCTGGTTCCACCTAGCTGGGACGTGAGCTGGGGGAAGCTCACGTTGGGTCACGTAGTCCAGTGCTCCCAGACAGACCTTCTGCACAGTTGGGACTGTGTATTTGCCATTGTGGTGCTGTGTGAGGTAATGTTGCCATAAGCTATATTTAATGCTGGTGTTAAGACCATACTGGCTTTAAATAGCTGGCCACAATAGAGGCGTTTTATCACATGTCTTTTGTGATGTCCAAATGGGGGCTGATATTTTACTCTGAGGGTGTGGATGAGGGGCGCCCCCAATTTGGACCATGTTGTCCCCCTATCCCAACAAGCCACAGTTAATATTCTAATATAAGAGAGTGCAAATGGAACCAAATGGACCATTTCAATTTGTACGCTCTCAGAGTTACCATCGTTTAGCTCCCTCAAGGACCACTTTTGTTTTGAGAACCTATGTTCTATGACACATATCTATGATGTATGACTAAATATTTGGGCAAGGTCATGTTTTAAAACATGTAGGACTTCCTATGTAGAAAGTATTATGTGTGGAGATATACTTATTTGGCCTACTGGCAGGATGTATAATACATCTGGGGCTGATCTTTTTTAAATGAACCCCAGACAGACTGCAGACTGCTTCGCATTCATACTGTAGTAAATATCATAAACTTAATATAAGCTTAACATATATAGGTAATTTTGCTGATACCGATTTGACAAATTAAAAATGTAAGTAAATATTGGCAGATGCTGATATGATGCGCGATTAATCATTCATTCCTAAAAACATATACTGCAAGCAAACAGTCAATGCAGACCCATTTGAAGCATGTCTTTGATCTCTGCCTCACAGCAACACTAATATTGTCATACTCTGTCCAATCAGTGTGCAGTGTTTGATGCAGCAACTATAGAGGGTATGCACGTGACAGCATCATATTCGAACCATAATGCTCTGGTGCACTACCCCTCCTTGTGGAGAGGGGGGAGGCTGTGTGGAGGTGTGACTTGAAGTAACTAAAATATCTAAAACCATATATTACACACATCAAAACCCCAGGAAAGTTTTTCTTGTGTCCTAAACATCATTAAAATAAGATCTGATTGCCAAAGGGGGGAAGTGGCCCTTTGCTGTCAGCGAAGTCTACAATCACAACACCAGAGGGAGTTCCAAAAACCACGTTCAACCCTGATTCGGCTAAAAAGGGGGTTAAATAAATGTTGCTCTTATGCCACTAAAACGTGTAATGCCTGCCTGCAGTTCCAGCTTTGACCAGTAGCGGCCGGTAACGGCTTCAGCACTGGCCAGCCACTCTGTGGGCTTGATATGTGCAGCCACATAAGCATAGTGTGTAACCTAAGACAAGAGTGTATCTGCCTGAACTAACTTCACAAGCTACTTATCATTTTGACAATGATGTCCCCCTAGTGGTCGGTATGCAGAAACTCCTATATTAGACAGGTACACACCGGTGAAGGCCAGACGACCGAAAGGTTTGTGTTTCTGCAATGGCATCATGGATTATTAAAAACAAAACAAGTACCGGTAAACGTTTTTAATGATGTTAACAGTTCAGAGTGTGGTGGTTTCACAAGAAAACAGGACATGGCCCACCGTCACACCTCTTCCTGTTCACTTAGATAAGCTAACAGGAAGTCTGTTCATCCCTTGCAAAACAGTAGTGGTGGAAGAAGTACTCAGATTTTGGACTTACAGTATGTCAAAGTAGCAATATCACAATAGACAAATACTGTGTTACAAGTAAAACAACTACAGGTATTCAAATTTTTATTTCAGCAAAAGTGCAAAGGACTTGGCATCAATATAGGCTATACCCGTATACTTTTCAAAAATAGCCGATTTTTGAAACAAGCTACAAGCTCTCAACATTGAATACATGAAGGATAAATATATATTTTTAATGTTAATGTTCTTTTTACCCTGTTGTTTCTTGACCAGGGTTCATCCCTACAGTACATTCCTAAATTATAGTTGTAAATTGTGACATGATAGAGCGGCCTTTTTCAATTTCTAATATAATGTATTGTAGCGCCGCTCCTATGTGTAGTACTGCGCCTTTAAGGGTAGGTAAAAGGGGTGACCATTTGAGGCCTCATGTTTTGCCAGAAGCCTGATTTGAGTGTTTGTTGTGGACCTGGAGGCATGAGGTGTACAGACTCAGCCTACAACAACTACAGTACTTGGTAAGAAAACCTGAAACAAATGTTGCTGCTTTGTTTGATATAATCATTTTGATTATATGGGGATGTTTTAATTAGGGCATTTTATATTCCATTGACAGACTTCGGCATGGTGTGATGTTTTGTGAGGGGGAGCTGGGACGCTCCTGCAGTAAAGGGTAGGGTAATGGGCTTTTGACATTAGTCTAATTTATCCTCTGTATTTCCAGAGCTATTCCTACAACCTTTCACTGTTTTCTCAATCTTTCCATATTGAATATGAGGGTGGGTTTTACCAGATTGTTGTTTGGGCCATGTGGTGTTGAGGACATGGCACATACTGTAGGCCTACTGTATACAGTATACTGGGCCATTAACTATATTGCATGGCTTGGATTTAGTTTGCTGTGATTAGCCTACTTTATTACTTTATTACTTATTTTGGTTTTGCATATTTATATTGTTTTGATTTGTTTATTTGCTGTTTGTTTACTAGGCCCTAAACTGCCTAAAGCCTCCCTACACCCGCCCTTGGGCTCAATGCCACTTTTAGGATCATGATTTTAATAACCCCTCTTCTCTTCTGTTATTTACTTTATTTCAATATGAGCCCGTACCATATTGGGGAACCTTACCTTGTTCAGAAATAAGGGACACTCTTTACGCCTGGGCGCAGGCGTGTGCGGCAAGGCCGGCAATAAGTTGAAGCAATACGTTGAAGCAATACGTTGAAGCAATACGTTGAAGCAATACGTTGAATCAATAAGTTGAAGCAATATGTTGAAGCAATATGTCGATGCAATAAGTCGAAGCAATAAGTTGAAGTTTCCCTTCAACTTATTGTTTATATGCTATCCACAACTTTTGAAGTAGAATTTTGTTTCCAAATGAGCATAACAACATCAGCAGCCCATTATAAAATATATGCCAGCGACCCCCATAAGAGAAGACTTTTACACAGTGATTCTCAACCCATTTAATTTCAAGTACCAGTTTGACATGCATTAGTATACAGACCCCCATTTAATGGCATTTCTATCTCTCGGACCCCCAATTCATATTGTAAAATGGTCCATTTGGTTCCATTTGTACACTCTCAGAGTTACAGACCCATAAGGGTCCATTTGGTTCCAAACTATAATTTAGCTGGGGACCCCCTGGAACTCCCTGAAGGACCCCTGGGGGTCCCCGGACCTCACTTTGGGAACCACTGCTTTAGGTAGTGTGTGCCTCCCGCTAGAACAATTGTGCTGACTTTAATATTTCCTGTGTTTTGTTTTGTTCATTATTGTTAAATTCAGTGTTGACGTGTAGGGGCTATTTAGGAAAGTAAGGAACAAACTGCGTTCCTTATTGGTTCAATAAGGAGACGCATCATTTAATTCTCAAATAAGTGACGATTCTGTATTTTAAGGGACGCGTGGCAACCCTAGTAGGAATAGCCGCAATTTGCAACTCTAGAGTTGCAAATTGCGGCTAATGTAGGAAAACATTAACCATACCATCAGTTGAGTTGGTGGGGAAAAAACAGGTTAGACTTACATTGGTGCCAAGTACAACTATATCAACATCCGATTAATCCCTATAATACCAGTAAAACGCCTGAGGGCGAGAAGCGACCGAGGTCGCGCTGAAATAACAGAGCTTCTCAATACGGCGTCCTCTGTGAGACTGTGGCGGTGGCCCAATAATGCTGCTCTCTTTTCAGGCTGCACTGGTGTGTCCGTGAGGCGGTGGTGCTCCCTGGCATTCCCTGGCCAGGCGGCGGCAGTCTCCTCCGTGAGAGTGTGGAGGTCTCGCTGCTGGGGCAGATCGGCCTGTGCACGCATGCGCTTGGGTGACGGCAGACTGCTGGGTGAGTGCTGTCACTTTGGCATGGGATCAACTTTGACCAAGAAATGCACAGGTATATGGCCATGGTTCATGGCCATGGCGTGTCATGTCACGATGCGTGACCATATATGGAGACGTGGCGTGGGTGACTAGACATGATGTCACGATGCGTGACCATTATATGGAGGCGTGGGGTGACTGACAGACTGACGGGAAATGCACGTTTTCATAGTAAATGCGACCTGCAGTCGCAATGATATGTTCTTATATGATGATACTATGTCCTTCCACTGTAGTCCTGACTAGACTACAGTGTACCCGCTAGTACACTACAGATCCATGATAGCCCTATTCTGATGGTAATCATTTCTCTGTTTGTTAAGTACGTTTGTGGTGTGTAGAAACGTTTTGAAACATTCTGAATGTGAACATTTGTTTGTGAAAGTTTCTACATTTTTCATTACAGCAATGCATTGATAATCAAAGAAATGTATTTTGCGATGCTTAAAGCTGCACTATGTAACTTTCATCTTCTATCCCCGATTTCTGGCGCAATTGCTGACATTTTTACTATTGAGCTAATAGAGCCTGCCTGCTTGCTCAGGGGATGAATTGAATCTTGACCTTCAGGTGTCAGATCCTGTGTGTAGCTGAGACATGACCTTTGACATGATCTAAATGTCTCAATGGACAAAATGCAAACACCCCAATTGTATATTGTATTAACAGCCCATACAGATTAGACAAAAATACATTATATTCATTAAAGAAAATTTACATATAGTGCTGCTTTAAGTACAGTACATTTAATACAGTACATGTACTTTTGAATATATATATTTTTAAAGCTCTCCACTATCTTAACTCAAGTAGGCCCTACATATTTGACTGAGCAACTTTCACTCGTAGCCAAGTATTTGACCAGGAATTGCAGGATTATCTATATAGTTTTGACTGGGGTTGTATTAAGTGAGTCTTGTCCACCCGACAGAAATTATGAGGTTTCCGGCCTACAGCGACATGGTTAAAAGGTACCAGCATTTGGCTTATTGCAATCCACCCTGGTTGGTTAGTTAGCTATATTTCTAATGCAATGAATCTGTGCAAACTGTTCTACACATGGCATAACTGATACCAGAGAAACACAGACCTGTAGTGGACTATGTATTTCTACATTCTTTAAATCAGCTGAATAAATCCATGACAGCCTTGGCAACTGTACTGGACTGGCTCCACACAGCGCAGGCATCAATGCAGAATGGTCCATCTTGTGTTATTTATCTGTAAAGTCAGTGCTTTCATTACATAAACAAAATTAGAACGAAAATGTTTTTTCACATACTGTACATTTTCTTCAAAATCATAAATGTGTCCTAGTCATCATGGACAAGTCTTACCAGGGGCACTTTTTGTCAGGTTGATGACCCTTGCTTGGCGACACTGCATGGAGTTCATAAGGAAGCAAAGTAACCAAAACACAGGGCGTTATGGAAACGGATCAGAGAATGCCTGCAGTAGTTTTACTTTAGAGACACTGCACGGTTGAAAGTGAATTATTACACAATACACACTTCACTTTAATTTAGTCAGGAGGAAAAGCATATCGTCGGGCACACTTCACTTAGAAGCAATCATTTAGTCTGGACGGAGGAAAAGCTAATATTGTCGGACACACTTCACTTAGAAACAATCATTTAGTCAGGAGGAAAAGCATATTGTTGGTGTTGGGCGGAAACCTCATATAATAATAGCTCTGGCCAGTTTGGACCCCCCCCCACCACCTCTCTCTCTCTCTCTCTCTCTCTCATTAGCAGGCAGCAGGCACATCACTATCTCTCTCTGTTTCTGGTGCTCCCTACTGGTACTAATAAATCACATACTCGTGCTCATGACGGCCACATAGATACACACGGACATTGCTGGTTGTAGGAGTGGTTGCACCACTCAAAAATCACACACTTTCAAGTTAAAAGAATAAGAAAACGTATTAAATTATTAAAGTGTTGTGAGCTTTAAAACATGGTAAATGAGGTAATTAAGGATAAGAGAGTAAAACAGTTTGACTGACGCATGTAGGTTTTAAGGTGACTAAACAGTTTTTTGATCATTAATGAATTCACCGTCTCTCGTCTGGAGAGGACAGAAAGGCAGAGGTAGGCAAAAACTCTTTGTCTTCTAAAAGACAGCTAGAGCAAGACAGTATCTGTTCACAAAATGGAGTCTTGACAATAGGCTTGAGAGCTTGGCAAGCTTGTCAAAATAACGCAATCTGGCAAAAACCAAGGCTTAAAGCTGCAATCCTTAAAGGTATATTCAGTGATTTCACTTAATTCAAATATCACTTATTTTTTTGTTTTTTTGTGATAATCCTCCCTACTATAGAGTTGACCATATAATGAATTCCTCCCTGTCCCCAGTTAACCCCTGGGGACAGGGGCCTTCCGCCAATCATGCTCCAGCGGGGGCGGGCCTTGGTGTGCATGCTGTTGGCCTGTTGCGTGTCCCTCCACTGTAGTGCGTGCCGTGCATGTGCACATGTTGTTACCGGGGAGGACCGGGGGGTTTTCCAAATCACTGAATGGTCCTTTAAATTGTACTACAACTGTAAGGAACCCTTGTCTCTATGAGAGCCCAAACATTTTCCTAGAGAGAAGGCAAGGGAATCCCTGGAAAGGTCAATTAGGCAGTAGCAGTAGCCTACTACTTGTCAAGTACATGTATAGGTGGGGCAGTCCTAGCCTGGCACACTGGGGTCAGGGTGGTCAGTAGCCTGGGCAGCATTCCTTTTCGGGTTTATGATCCGGTGGGGAGCGGATGATATCGTTACGTCATGATGTAGTCATTGTTTTGTAGTCATCAGGCCGGAACCCTCAATCTGGAACTTTCTTTCCCTGAAACCGACTTTTCCCAATAAAAGCCGCAGGCTACGAGAACGAGGCACACTTTTATTGTCGTTCTTCCGGTTTGAGGGAAACGAGGTCGAAAGTATGTGTGATAAATCAGTTTATCTATCCATGCCCTGTGTTGTGATCTGAACACTTCTCTGTTGTGCACATTTTTGCGAGCCCTCAGCCCTCTCCCTCCGCCTTGCTACCGAGGTCCTTGCTACACTCGGTATGTGTTCAGGTCGGACTCAAAATGCTGCCCACCCAATCAGAAATTTGGCAAAAAATTATTCTCCATAACATTTGTTTGCGTTGGCAGGACGCGCGTTTCCCCCACCGCCCTGTGATAGTCCTATATATCTGACACAAGGCGAGGGTCACCTAACGGATACTGTAGGTTAAAATGTTTTATTCAGTATAATACATCCCTGATTGCAGCTTTAAATACAGTTCCTGACAGGCTTCGTTGCTTCGTTGGTAATTGTTTGCAGGTGGACACTCTGGCAGGGAACAGCTCCAGTCCACGCGTGCGAGCGCACACACAAAGAACTAGGTCACACTGTGGTAATAACACTATTACAGACAGTATATTATACACAAATACAGTGCGTTTCAGTACGAATCGTCTTAGTCCTCTATGAATCGTCGTAATCCTCTATGAATCGCCATAATCCTCTACGAATCGCCGTAATCCTAATATAGAATGTCACAATAAACGTGCATGGTCACGGTGTCTCGGACCACGGTGACAGGGACAGGAGGAGATGCAGGCTTTTTCCATCATGTAACTATTATTTCCATATGTTTGGTCGTATTGCAGTTGTTCATGTCGCAAAAACGAGGGCGAGGCTTGATTTCATATAGGGCGTGCCATTGATTTCAGGTGTCACATTTATTAACGCTCTGAACGAAATTAAGGAAGGATCAGCTGTTTGCGATCACTTCATAAATGCTGTGCCGACGTGAGTGTACTCCAAAACCGACACTCGAATTTGAGGCAGATTTTACACTCCATTGATAAATGAGGGCCTTAGCGTACGTGCTGTGCATCTTTTATTTTGTACTAGTCCTTACCTGTTCTGAATATATGAACAGCAAATGATGTTCAGTCAGTGTGGGTAATGTGATGTAATAGATCAAAAGTACTGATATGGGGGGAATTGTTTACAGATGGTCCTGGGAATTTGAGTTGGGCACAAAAGTAATGCTGCAAATTTGGTGGTGATATTCTGCCCGGAATGTGTCGTTGGTGAGATACTGAGCCAGCGTTGGTCATTGCATCCGTCTATGTATTTTTGTCATTGTGTTCCGACGGCACGGGATCTGTCTTCCCCGGATTATAGAATTCATATGTTATGATCCAACAGATATAAAAGTGCACAATATTGTAACTTGCCATGGCAATGCCCCGTCCGCGTGGAGTTAAACCCTGTTAGGCGGTTAAGAAAACGTCTCCATTTGGCCACCCCGAGTCCCCGACAGATAAGCATTCCGTTATGATGGAGCCGTTCAGTGTGTCACGCAGCCACGCTGTGCGCGCACAGGGCTGTAACCTGTCGTTGTCAGGCTTTCAGCGTGCATGTAGCTCATGTGTACGGCACGGCGAAGGAGGTGGTAGAGGAGGGAGCGGCCAGTGTGGTGTCGAAACCATAGACTGTAAAAAATATGGACAAAGCGACTTTATGGTAAAAAAATGTATAAATGGGGCCATAATTTTCCAAAAAGAATATTATGACATTAGAAATGAGACTTTAAACTAGTGACTGGAAGCAAAAAGTATTCATGACCATGTTTATTAAGGTAATACAGTCTAGTTGAAGTTGGGCCCAAATACATGGACTTCTATGGGGCTATGGGCCCAATGACAGCGCCACAACAGGCCATTATATGAACTTTCATTTCCTTGGCTTAGTGGCTTCACAAAAAATCTGTCTGACTGCCCCCCTGGGTCGAAACAGATGTTGCACGGAAAACTGTGTCCCAGTATTAATCAGCGTCCCAAAATGCATTTCACTGGTGACACGTGATTTCCGGGGAGAGGAGTTGTTTTTGACACAAATTAATTTAATTAAGATGTTTGGCGTGTGTAATGCGGGGCAGATTGAGGTTGGAGGACAGGGCTGTGCGGCGCTAGGTTCCGTGAGGCTGTCCGTGCGTTGTGGCGTTGTGAGGAGGCGCTTTGCTCTATGCGGAAGTGGACAGACACACAAAGCGGTGCTTGAATTTATGAATGATTCCTAGTTTTTGAGTTATTAAACATTTTGAGCCTCTGCCTCCTCCTGCATTTAGGTCCTACAAGCTCTCCTGACTCGAACCGTGACAGTTCTTTTTCACTACTTTAGCATGGCAATGTTCCCAATGAACTAAGGCATTAATTTATGGAATAAAAATAAAAATCATTGAAATATGGAGATTTCTGCCTGACATCAAAAGTTCTATATTGGGGTTGTATTTTCCATAACCGTTATTCTCCTGTGATGTTATGTTGTGTGTGGTGCGTGCTAAAAATGAAATCTGATTTGATTTTGGGGTAATTTAATTTCCTGTGCTGCCAGTAAGGCTGCCAGCTAGCAGAGCCTCCCAAAAATATCTCTCTCTCACTCTCTCACACACACACACACACACGCACGCACGCACGCACGCGCGCACGCGCGCGCGCACACACACGCGCACACACAATGGAAAACACTTGAAGAGTGAAAGCAGCTGAGGTGAGATCAGACAGACGACAGACAGAGTGTCTCTGTCTAAGAGAGATTATTCATGTGAAACAATGTTAGATAAAACCTCTGGGAACAAATGGCAGTGCTAATGGAAAAATTGCTAAAAGCTAATGGTAAATACTAGCGCACTGCTTCCAACGTGGGTCCAAAAGGACACTTGCAGTACGGGTCTGTAAATGTGAGTGTAGCTATATACAAATGGCAGGTTCGACAAACGGCATGCTGTTAGAGGTGTGCTTGTCGCAAAAGTAACAGTATTAGATTAAGCACAAATACAACTCATGTATATTAATGTACTTAAAACTGATCTCCATATATGAAGATCATGACACTGACCATCAGAACCTGAGGATAGCCATGCATGCTTTTGACGTACTAGATCTGCATATGAGCCGGCCAGCAACTCTACATCTGACCTCACTGACACCAGATTAATTGCGACCGCAGGTCGCATTTACTATAAAAACGTACATTTCCCGTCAGTCGGTCTGGTTGGTTGGTCACCCCAATTCTCATGATCACTAATGTCATCCATATTAAGCCCATGGGAATGCCCATATGAATAAGCTGACCTGTTCTGACATTCCATGCATATGTTAATCCTTCCCCATCGATTCATCCTCTTCGATGTCTCCCTTTTGACTGATACCTGTCCATTTAAACTCTAGACCTCTAAAGTTCTCATCAGGACCGAAAATTAAGGCCCGGCCCTAACTGGTCCCTCATCAAACCCTGTACAGTCAAGACACTGCCCCAGCTGCCATCCTTAGATCTCCATATATTGGAGCTGACCTGTTCTGACATTCCATATGTTGATCTGACCACATCAAACCCTGTACATTCAAGACACGCTCCATATATGGCCAGTACAGAATTCATTCCATATGTTGATCTTACCCCCTTATGCCAAAGTGCCAGCGCTCGCCAGCAGTCTGCTGTCAGCCAGGCGGATGCGTGCACACGCCCTTTATGGCAAGGTTGCTTCTCACCCTCAGGCGTCTTACTGGTAAACGTGATCTGAAAATGCACTCGACCCATACATCTGGGAGCCCCATGCTGATACGGGTTGGGTTAGGCTTAGTGTGTTTGAGATTGTTTAAGGTTTTTTGTTGGGAACGGCTGTGATACAGCATATGCCCGCACAGGCAACATAGGCCATAGGCTATTAAGAGATGAATAGTGAGCCATGCTTTACAGTGTTGCAGCTGCACATACTGGCTTAAAAACTGTGCCGCGAGTTGAGACTTGACATGAGCTTTGATTGTAGCTCACATCCAAATAAATACTGAGCTTTCTGTGATTGTACATAAATGACAGTCATTAAGAGAGAGAGAAGCATGAGAGAGTGTTATGAAATAATGTAAGCATTTTGTTCATTTGAATAAGACTAATTGAGCAAAGGTCACCCAACATTACAATATAAACTAGAAATGCACTCTGTGGAGGTGCCAACTTGCGCCTTGCACACAAAAGGGCATACATGGCCACCATCAGCAGCTAATAAGTGTAAAATGTGAAAAATAGCACCCAATGCCTCCCTGCTTGGCACTCTGCTGCAAGGGTTGGACTGGGGTAAGTCACTCAGGTTCCCCAATAGGCGGCCCGCGAGGGCTAATGAAAGTTACAGGTACAGTATGGTGTGTGCGATATTAATAACTTGCACATCAAGGTGCTGCACGTGTCAGGCTCCTGCCAAAATGGACCTCAGGATCGGCAAGGCTTCTTCTATTGAGACATTTAGATTGTGTCAAAGGTCATGTCTCACCTAGACACATGATCTGACACAAATTTTGACCTGATGATCAAGATTCATTCAATTTATCCCCTGAGCAAGCAGGCAGCTATAGGTTCTATTAGCTCAATGGTAAAAATTAGGGATGGCCCGATCACAATTATTTTGCTCCTGATCCGATTCCGATCATTTGATTTTGAGTATCGATACCGATTTTTCCCGACCCGTTATTTATATTTTTATAGAACACTTATGCCATATCACAATAGTACAATATGCAAAATGACAGATGATATCCAGTCTAATTTCATGATATGGATATTGATACTATGAATGGCCCGATCACGTTTTTTTGCTCCGATCCAATTCCGATGATGTGATCGGCCCCGATTTCCGATCACGTGATCGGATCGGGAGAACCCTAGTAAAAGTGGCATCACTTGCGTAGCTAGCCGCTATTGGTTTAACTAATTTAGCTGGCAGAACCCCAAGGACACCTGGGGTCCCCGAACCACACTTTGAGAACCATTGTAGGGTTTCAGTACTGTAGTTCACAGGGTTTTGGACTACAGGGAAAACACTGTGGGAAGGGTCTATTGTGAGGACCCACTTGGATTTTGGTTTTTAGGATCTGACCCAGGTTCTATTTATAGAGGGTTTGATATGGAAAATATTTTGCAGAGCTGTTTTCTTTACTTATCGGGGTGAACCAATGAACTCTTCATTTCGTTAGGGACATCCTGTCGCCATTGTTTAGTTGTCTTATATGTTTCTTTGTCTATCTTCGGCATCAGTGTTGTTTGTGTTTCATTTAATCCGACCGCCACTCTCCACACTAAACCCACATGACAGATTTGCACATATTGATGATAACATTTATTCTGTCTTCTGTTTTATTGTATTTTCTCAGACTGTCCAAGATAAAAAGACAGGAGGAGCAAAGCTGAGAGGGAGACGGTGCAGGAGAGACACACGGTAGGAAAGCTATGATGGAGAATGTTTAGGACTCGGGAGATACAGATGGGAAACCTGAGAGGAAGGCAGAGCAGGAGAGACAAACAGGAAAGCTGCGAGGGAGACAGAGTATTACTTACTTTATAATAGACAATCAGACATTTATTTACTGCCTGGGCAGTGGCTCAGCAGTCCAGGCACCCTGGGTGGTAGCCCAGACAGGCAGTGTACTGCGGGTTCGACTCCCGATCCTGACGCTCTTTACTGCGTGTCACCCCCCCATCTCTCTTCCCATTTCCTGTCAGCCTACTATATATCCCTCTATAAAAAAGGAAGAAAAAAAAACATTTATTTGCTGGAAAAAACCCAAAGTTGAATGGGACCGCGTTGTTTTAACCTCGCCACAAATCATATACATCTTGTTTAACCTTTCAGAGTTTGACATTTGAGTTTGTTGATACTAGTATACAGCCCTCAAAATGATAAAATCATTGAACTACAGGTTTACAGCTGTGGGCTGAGAAACTAGATGTCTTCATTGCTTATCAGCAGGATGGATATGAAATTAAACTACACATGAAGGCAACGGTGGTGACTCGACTCGTACTAACCACAAAACATTAAATATCAATAAAATAAAAATAAACGTAATTAAGTTAGTTTTTGTTGTGCGACGGGCAGATGCAGCCAACCCCCTACCCGGAAATGTAGTCTCAGGGTTGTTTGACTCGTTTCTAACGCTTATTGTATATTTGGGTATATTTGTACATTTCCACCTTCAGTCGATGCTTCATATCCATATGAGTGAAAAGGCCGGGGTGATCGGTTTATTTTTCAAACAGTTCTTATATGAGGCGATCTAAAATCCCCCTATGGAGATTACAATGCAAATAAAAAGTACACGAGCCTGGGGACTGACGCCCTCTACTGACAGTGACGTCAGGACTTCGGTGCTCTATTTGATCAATATAAGTTCAATAAGTGATAAAAAGAATATATACAGCCTGCCTGCTCATTTCCATCTTTCATCTTTATGTTTTTGTTTTCATAAATTAATGCCCTATTTTGTTCTTTGTGTACAGTGTCGTGGACATGTAGTCGCACACGTGTCGCAGTGCAATGTGTTTCTGTTTTATGTTCAGACAAGTCTGTAGATTTCATAAATATTTAACCAGTCAAATCTATTAAGTATTAACAGTTTTCGCCTAAATAATAACAGCACTGGATCCATTGGAACATATTAACAGTATTTTTGGACATACAAGGTTTCCACCCACTGCAACGATACTGTAGTATACTGTGTAAACATGTTGCTGATATAGGATCTAGTTCTAGTAAATGTTATATGCAAGCTTGAGTGTTGTGAATGAATCTATGGGTAAGGTATGCAGTGAGTTTCCTGCCCATTACATTTTACAACGCAACCATAAGTGGTAGTGGAAAAAGTACTCTTGAGTAAAAGTAGCAAAACCACAGTGTAAAAATACTTTGAAAAAGTTGTACTTAAATCAAAGCACAAAAGTATATTGGCATCAAAAAAGTACCTACAGTATTTTATTAGTCTGCTTTATGAAATCAGCCAATCTACAAGCACATGCATGTAATGTAACACGTGGTGAGCTTGCCTTGTAGATGTCTGCAAAGTAATTGTAGTCAAATGGGTGTAGTATTAAATAAATTGAATTACTCAAGTAAAGTAAGAGCTGTGAAATTGTACTTTACTACAGTATACTTGAGTGATTGTACTTGGTTACTTTACACCACAGTGGGGTATGGCTGCTTTATTTGTGGACAGCTTCGACCACAGCGCAGCCAGACGCATGCACAGTTTGCTCTTTAAGAGACACAGGGAGCCATGTTGTCTCCATAGTTCAGCTCTGGGGCTGTTGCTTGGTAGCCCCGGAAAAACTGAGGCCACACAAGGACTCACCAGTAGACATGAATCCAGTTTGCCTGGGATTCATTAGGCCAGTGACTCATTCACACGCACGCACCCACACGCATGTGTGCACACGCACAAACACGCAAAGGTTTGCATTACTATGCTTGTTAGAACAAGCATTTTGACCCTAAAGCCAAAAATACGGCTTGCACGCACGCACGCATTCACACACGCACGTGCGCGCACACATCACTCAGCAGTATCATACAATACATAACACAGTCATCATGTTACAGGGCTCCATGCCAGTGTATGTACATAACATACCATACAGTTACAGTACGCACGGCACGGCAAGAACCATTTTATCTAGGGAATGCTTCATGTTTCTCATAATGGTTCTAGAGCAGTACGTGGTTCCCAAACTTTGTAGCTCGAGACCCAAAAGAGAGATGTGATGCCTCCCTGGGACCCAAACTAATGAAAATAGCCGAAAGATAATTTGTAGATCTGCTATTTTCATTATATTCTTTCTAATTTATTTGATCCATGTACTGCATCTTTTATTCATATTTTAATTTTTGTATTTGAATGTTTTTAATTCAATTTTGAAATTATAATTAAAAACAAAATGGATTTTTATTTGCGACTGGGTCCACAACCCAAGAATGGGTCCCGAGCTAATTTTGGGAAACAATGTTTTAGAGAACCTTTTTACTTCTTTGAGGAATGTCTTAACTCATCCATCGCTTTTAAGAAGTGCCAAAAAGTCCCTAAGCGCCAGTCTCTATACATTTTTTTTTTAAATTTAATTTTAATTTTTTTTGTTAAAAAAAAAAGAAAACAAAAAAAAAATCTTTTTTTTTTCTTTTTTTTTTCAATGTTAAACCCGTTTGAAAAAGACGATAAAGTCGTCGTTGGCGCTGCTGGAGTTGCTAAAAAATCAGTCAATTCAGTCCTTGGCAGACATAGATGAACAAAATATCAGATCTACAAGCTCACAAGAGCTACTAGTGTTGTGAGCTAGTAGATCGGCTCAGAGTTATGGGAGTGCAGTGGCCTACAGTATAATAAGGCATAGTAAAGTGGGGGTCCTGACTCCTTGAAATGAAAAGAGAATCGCTGTTCTATGGCATTTCTCTGAAGAACCAGTCTTTAGTTCCAGTTAGCATACTCATACTGTGTGTACAGTTACAGTAGAGAGGAGAAGATGGTCTGTTTGCTCTCCGTCACTCAGTCAACAGTGTTTTGTTTGTTCTCCGTCACTCGGCTCAGCAACACAATAAGGTCTCCCAGCTTCTGTTTGACCCCAGCAATTACAGGTCGTCTTCCACGACATGCTTTCCGCAACTCGTGAAGTTCTGGGATAAATCCTTTGTTTACAACTGGAACTGGGGAGCTACAACATTTTAAAAAACAAAATCTGAATTAAAAAATCAGACGAGTCCGAAGTGAGTGGTACTGTACTGTACTGTACTGTACTGTAAGCTCACACCACGTCAAATGATCTTGTATATGTGCTATTTTTGCAATTTTAGAAGAAAAGGGAGGAGTTGCACAACTCAGTTCACACGGGTGTGATATTTATTTAAAGGATGCCCAGTATGTATACATACACATTATAGGCCACGGACCTCTATCCCATTCCTTTTAAATCTCCGAGACCCCAATCTCCACTGTGTTCATTTAACAAATCAAAACGGATTTGTACAATTTTGTAACGGCTTTCACTCTCTCTGAGTTACAGACCTGTAGGGTTAATTTGGTCTCTATCAATCATTTTGTCAAAATATTTCCAAATGGGGGGGTTAGTCTCCAGCCACATTAAAACGTTTAAGAAACCACTGCTCTAAAAGCATCAGTCTGCAGAGTGCTAATAGATGTTGATACTCCATAATGCCAGATGGTCTCGTATGGATCAATACCACTGGAGACTGCGGGTTCTGCTACTTTAAATATCTTTTCCCATCATTCACATGCTGAAGATGTCTGCTCTGACCAACAAAATAATTAAGACCGATGACTAATTGATGAGGATCACTAATCAATATTTTTGTTTCCCTTTTCTATGAAATATAAATATGTCTGAATGTTTGAGCTGAATGATTAGGCCTAATGGTCGAGTATGAAACCTAAAAACATGTTTTACTACTACTTTACTTTAAGATTAAAAAATAAAGCTACCGGTATGTAACAGATCTCTGCTAGTATGTACCACAATGGAAATTAGTCTCCAGATAGTTTTTGTGCTATTGTACCTCTGTGCTCTATACATGTTGACTAAAGTATACTAAAAAAACAGTTAAATGGGTTTACTGGTTACTTTGTAAACCATTATCATGGTACCCTACAAATAGAACTATTTATGGGAGTTAGTTTCCCATTTTACGGGGAACTCTTTTCGGAAAACATAATTTCAACTTCATTCTACAAGGAAAACATTAGAAGGAAGAAGGATGGAGAAAATAAGGAAGGAAGGATGGAGCTGCCAGGCAAGAAGCAGAAGGACATTTATTGGCTGTTAAACTTTCCCGTCTCGGGTGGGGGGTGGGGGGTGGGGGGGGGGGGGGGTGAGAGAGATTGGAGATGAGGGTTCTGGGTGGGAGACAAAGAGGAATGCCGGGTGGAGGGTATCGAGGGAGTAGTAGTAGTGGTGCCAGCCCAATGTTATGAGGCTCTCTGTTTTGGTCCAACCAACACCCCGCTCCGCGCCCAATGAACTCTGTCAGTCCGTCCTTGTCAATTTTTCTCCTTAGTGGGTACTAGAGACTACTGCTTGATATGAAATTGCACTGCAGGGCGTGAGGAAGGAGATTCTTCACACAGTAGTATGCCATGGGATATGCCACAGCCCGTAGGGACCCCTTAGCCCCCGCCCCCTTTTTCCAGAGAAAGCATTCCATGTAACTTGATAAGATCGAGGCTTTCAAAGCTAGCTCACCATATTTAGCCGTTTGTCTGATCAATGTGTGTTGACCGTTGAGAGATTTAAGAGTTAGTATTCCACAGGTTTTTCTTTTAAACCCAAACCCACACCAGTTGCAACTCATTGCAACAAAACCGTTAAGGTCAACCACACCAATGCAACTTCTTCCAACTCAAGGAGTTTCACTATGGGTTGTCTCCAATAAATGCTGCAGCTTTGATACAGGCTTCATAGAGTTGTTGGAAAGCACTATCAGTGTTGTGTGAATAAATGTGTAATTTCAGACATTTTTGTGTGTGGAAAAATACAAAATGTTCCTATCACACAAACATTTGGTCGCCCTCTTAACAGGATCCCCTGTTGAAGACGTCATCTGGGCTATGAGAGTTTACTGTATAGTTGCAATTGCGGTCTCCGCAGGTTATGGGATCTGTAATCACAGACTGTACACGGTCCTATAGGCCGGGTGAACCTCAAACAGTTTGTTTAATTAGCCCTTCGCTAAATTCCACCCCAAAAAGTGAATCCAAATAGTGACAATCCAAATAGTTGAACAACTGTTGCGATGCAGGTCAAGCTTTCACCACCTGTCAATGTTATTTTGCATGGCTGTGTTGAACATGCATGGCTTAACGTCAAGAAAGTCGCACGACTGACCCACCCAGGTGATGGCAATAATACTAATGACCGTAGCAACATGAAAACTCTGGTAGGATGTTAAAAGTAGTTTTCTCCCTCTGTCATTTCTTCGTATTTCTAGTTTATTTAAAGATGGAGTGCCACCCTACAACATGATCACCAGGTCTTATTGTTCTTGAAGAAGAAGTTTATTTTCTTTTTAATGTTTTTATGTGGGCACGCCCACAAGTTTGCCTGGTGGGTGGTGATCCACCTGAACGTACAACACCTGTTGTTGTATGATAAAGGGGGAGGGGTTAGGGGAGGGGCTGATAATGTGATGTCACTATATTACTGTTCAGCCTCCAGGAAGAATCCCTAAATACAAAGTGAATACACCATTGCACATAAAAACGACTCCAAGGTGTCTAATGAAATACTGTCACCTCATAGACACATGAAAAACTGGAAAAATACAAATTGTGGCACCCAGAATGTTTTTAAATGTTAAATAGTTATCATTAGTCACAACTTAGCTCTTGTTGATGCTTTCCAATGGTTAAATATTGGAATCCCTATCAATGCAGACAGCAGTGACACCTATACATTTAAAGAGGAATTGACACAGAAGTTGGACCTGGAATTATCCTTTTGGAATCATAGTTCTTATTGATTGAAAATGTCAATGAGTGGCTGGATGAGTTTGAGTGGGGATGAAAAAGGTTTAGAGACAGACTCAAGCACGTTATGGATCTTCCTCTCCGTTAGAAAAGATCCTTGTGGCCTGGGCCATGGCTCAGTGGTCCAGGCACCTTGGCTGGTGATCCTGTCTGGCAGTGTGCCGTGGGTTCGACTCCCGATCCCGACGGCCTTTACTGCATGTCTTCCCCCCATCTCTCTCTCCCCATTTCCTGTCAGCCTACTGTCTGTCCCTCATTAAAAAAAAATATAAAATGAGGGCGAAAGCCACACAAAAAATTATCCTTCTGAAAACTTACAGTAGTTAGATGCAATTAGATTGTTTCTGTTCTGTTTGATTATATCTAGGCCTACTGTAAATTCTCTGACCAGGGAAACAATGCATTTTCATAAGCCAAACTAGCATGGAAAGGTTGACAGACCTTTACAAATCCCTCAGGGGAAATTAAGCATGGAACAAAAGGATATGCACGTACATGTAAGAGTCAACTAGGATTGAATAAAATGTATAAATAATAAAATAAATTGGCAGTCATCTAGAGCTGACATCCTTGGGGGCTTATCTTTAACAAAGCTGTGACCCTTTCACGCACGCACGCACGCACGCACAGACACACAAACTTCAGTTTTTCAGACAGCTTATGTTAATTGTTAACCACTTAAGCCCTATTTGTACAACGAATAGCGAAAATAGCCGATCCAGACACTCAAAGCTTGAAGATCTTGTACAGCTTGGCAGAGCTCTGTATGTTGATTTTTGTGCTACATGTTTTTAAAACGTAATGATATTATGAAAGTCTGCAGTCTCTGGAGTTTCCATGATGCAAGCCTTTTGTTTTCCTTTCCTGGGTAGAGAGGTCCCAGCAAAGATATTCACAGCACAGTAATCTAGATTTGTAGCCAGGCATTGTGTTTCAGGAAAAACTACAGAGAACCGCCGTAATGATAATATAAGGCTGATAAGATTGATTGATTGATTGAGAGGTGCGGAGTATCCGAGTAACACCCAGCAAAGTTTGTCGAGATCAGGATTCAAACTCACTGACACGCTGTCTAGGCCATATACGCCAGCAGCCTGGGCCTCATGCAATCAACTTTTATATTTGACATGGAAAGGAATATATGACAAAACAAAAAAGTGATGTTTGAAGCAGTTTTACAATTTGAAACCAAAATTATTTGTTTTCTCATGCCAGTAAAGCTCAATTGAATTGTAGCCTGGCGCAGCTTGCCTTCACCTGCCTTTGAAATGTGGTCTATTAGTATCGCAACGCAAGCCTAAATGAATTGATCCCAGAAAAGAGGGAAGTGTAGCTATAGGGTTAAAATTTAAAAAAGAAGCGAGACCATATCACTCAGTCTTAGTCTTGGCCTCACTCCACTTAAGCCTTTAATGTTACTAAAATAAAAAATGGGTTAGCTCCCCTGTATAGTGAGACCACTTTACTCCAGTCTTGGCCTCAGTCTACTTACTCCCTGTCCACTTCCGAATTGATTTTATTAAGCTTTTAAATGATTGTTTTTCCAAATTGTGTCTTTCCTGCCTCTTGCAGAACTTTTGTAACCACCAGCGTTGCATTGGTCACTATTGCACGTGGTACCACGCCTCCGCCCAGAGATTTTTCAGGAGCACATGCATGATGCACATGCATTGATTACAGAAAAATCACACCCGTGTGAACTGAGTGGTGCAATTAACTCCCCTCTCTCCCCCCTCGTGCTCATTAACGTCACACACATAGGCGGACACATAGGTGAACAACACGGACATTCGGAAAAATCACAGACAGACACACTCAATTCAATTCAAAGGGCTTTATTGGCATGAGAAAACATACGTTTACATTGCCAAAGCACAATACAGCAATACAATCAAAACAAAAATGATGTACATTTGATAGTCAGAATCTTCAATAGATCAATTTCTATGTACCAAGATCACTGGATGCAGGTATAGTGCAGGGATATACACAATGATTAGTCTTTAGGGTGGTTGTGTTCCGTTTGATATCCCAACCCTTAAGCCGGTGTAAACCTATAGTTTCACACCTTAACAAGGTTTACAAAGGCTGCCGGGTGTCACACTAGCGTAAATTAACATTTTCTTGCTTTTCCAGCAATGGATAGAACGATCCCAAAAACAAATTAGTCTCTGTGACACATCTAGGAATCTGCATTCAAAGATGTTCCTAGAAGCTTTGTCATTGGTAAAAATAAAAAAAACCCTGT
This sequence comes from Protomyctophum bolini, assembly GCF_963924005.1. Lineage (NCBI taxonomy): Eukaryota > Metazoa > Chordata > Actinopteri > Myctophiformes > Myctophidae > Protomyctophum > Protomyctophum bolini. The sequence continues at coordinate 8,468,522 of NC_137884.1, read as the reverse complement.
CGCAATAGTAACCAATCAGGAAGTAGACAGGCAAATCGACCAATGACAAATGCAGATTGTTTTGGGAGCGTTTTACACATTGCTGGCTGTCTGAATACCAAAAAAAATAAAAGGACATTCAAATTTAGACAAATTATTGCTTATAGCAGCTTTAAGTGACTGACTGCTTACAGCTTTGATGTTTAATGTTTTCATATAGATAACTTTTGGTTTGTTTGCTTACATATTGTCTTTGCTAATTATATTGGATTCATGTCGATGTGCATTTTCAGACAAGGCGACCCCCTGTAGTAACCGTAAGGACCCCCTGTTGAAGACGGGCTCTACTATAGTGAATAGGCTAATAAACAACAACAGTGCTGTGGTTGCATTTTGGCTTCAGAGACAGAACTTCTAAACAAACAAAAGCTGAAAAGGCCCTTATAAACATCATGCATACTGGGTTCATTGTATGTTAGCCCACAAGCCCTGGAAAACTGAACATGTATTGTACTCCTCCTTGATTGTGTGGCAGAGAGAGGCTTCTCAACCGTAATTGTGATTGATGTTAATTGTCATCAAATGATATTGTTTACATTTTAGCTATTGTTGGTTTTAAGAAAAGCTGGTGCAGTGCAGTTAGTTGCTATCTATTGTTACCAGTCTATGGTTGTTACACACAACAATCTATTTTATTTTTTATTGGAAAAAAGAAAGCTGATAATTGTATATAAAATAATGTATCAATCAACATAAATGCTCACAAAAGCCAGAGTAATTGTTAAACTGACCCCAGACATGTTCTTGAACCTTATTTCTGAGGCTTCATAGCTTACATTAGATAATCAAGTTAAAAGTAAATCAATGATCCTGAAAATCTGAAAAGCAAAACATCATTAATTTAAGTGAGTGCATGTGTGCGTGCGTGTGGCGTGCGCGCGTGCATGTGGCGTGCACGCGTGCATGTGGCGTGCACGTGTGTGTGTGCGTGTGTGCGTGCATGTGTGCACGTGTGCGTGCGTGCGTGCCTGATTGCATGCGTGTGTGGTAACTTGTACATGCATCTGTGTGCCAACTGCCAACCCACAAGCTTGGCTTTTTCCACTCTCTCAGTGTTTTGGGCGGGAAGCAGGGGAGGGGGAGGGGTACAATGAGCCTGTCGTATCGGATGCACAAAATGTTCCTTTTACCTCTTTCAGCTTTCAAAGTTCTTGAGTTCTTTTCGCTCATGGCGTACATGCCAAGCATGGCCCCTTTCCAGACCTGCCATGCATGGCCCCTTTCCAGACCTGCCATCGTGTCCTCCAAGGAATTTCACGGTTCACTTTCTGATAGACCAGATCATGCACAGTAAAAGTCCTCGGGTGTTGACTTATCCATTTGTAAATTAACTCGGATTATAGCCTACAAAGGTAACCAAATAGGGTTACCTTAAAGTGTACAAAGGTAACCAAATAGGGTTACCTTTGTACTACACTCACAGCGTTAAATGAACAACGAAGACTTTAACATGTCGTGTATACTGTGTAACTGGCTTTGCTGTGTTTACACAGTATTTTATTAGCTCAGCTGAAGACAAAACCAGGCTATTGGTGGTTCGGTCCGTAGAGGATAGGCGAGCATACCGCAAAGTCTGATTTAAATCCGTGTCATGCGAAAATAGCCAACATGCAAGATCACATATCGGCTATTTTCGGCACGCGACACCACCATACAACGGACAAAGCAGTAATGAGACTTGAATGTGCTGGAGTCACTTCGTTTCAGTCCCACACTAGCTGGGGTCCACAGGAAAGGGTGGAGAGTGAAAGAGCAAGGAATGCATGTGAACTTACATAATTGTCCTGTCCTGTTACAACTGGCATTTTGTAATAACAGGCATGTCCATCAAAGTGTTTTTTTTTCCCAGTTTTTTTTAATACAGGCCATGACAATGGTCCTGTTGTATATGGGCCAATGTATCTTTTAGTGGGGCTTTGGCCTCACATCACCCCAGCTGCAGCATCAATCTGGAAACCCATGGGCAAACAAAGGAAAGAAACGGCACCCTCTGCTGTTTGTTAGCTTCCTTTGAATTTGCCAATAGAATGTGGATAACAGGATGTTGGTCCTCCCGCCCATCCCTCCTCTTCCGGTGGGGTGCTTATCTTTTCATTCCACTAATCCCCAATGTATACACAGTAGGTATACACTAGGAATCTGTTCTTGAGAGATAATACTGCAGCACTGATATCTTAACTCGCTGAAATCTTGATGGATTTACAAACGGTTTGGTTTATTTCAAACATTATCAATGTGGATATGATTCAGCATGCTTATCTTATGTTATTTTTATATAAAAGTCCATTAGGCCTATAAGTATGCAGTATCATAACTACATATCTTTACGTTTACAACAAACCAAATTATGGTTATTGAAAAAGTACATGCACCATAGACACACATTTCAATGTTGTGAGTGAGTGAGCTGACTGTAGCAAGATGGCCGCCATGTGGCAACGTTGCTCTCCATTGGCCAGCAGCTCGAGTCATCTATAGCCTTTATATGTCTATTGTTGGCGTGGCCGTAATATGGCGTATGTCCTGCATGGTCCCAGTTTCTACTGGAGCAAGGATGGTTAAACGGTTGTTACATGTTTCTGATGCAGAAACATGTATTGTATACCTTTGCTCATGTTCTGTGCTTATACAAGTTGCGCTGCTTAAATGCTAAGTGGCAATATTAAGTGTGTGTTGCTTAAATGATAAAAGGTCAGGCAAGAGAAATAAATGTACAACGGAAAGATTTCTGGCCATGAAGTTTGTTGGAAATGGTGTACAGTAGCAAGTGTCCTGTACCTTGGGCTGTTTACCAGACATGCAAGCACAATAGAATACATAGGGTGTGGGATTGCATTATTATCATTATTGCTTCAAAATACAGACATGTGTGGAGCACATGAAAACTACTTTTTATATGTATGTGATGTATTGCCATGCTTTTGTGTTCTTGCTTATTGTAAGTCGCCTCTAAATGCCTAAATTGTAATTGTAGGAACCAAATGGACCCTTATGGGTCTGCAACAGTGTACAAATAGGTTCCATTTGGTTCCATGCATGTGTATAGAATAGCTCCATAGTTTTTCACAGCAGTAAGTTAACAGGTGTTACCAATGACACTTCCATTCAGAGTGAGTGCTGCTATTGTGTATGTTCGCTCACTGGAAAGGTTATGATACAGTGACACTAAGGAGCGCAACCTTAATAAGTATCATTAACACCTGTAACATATCCTGCCATTTCATTTCAATATGTCTGGCATTAAAGTCTGCATACAATTGGCCACTGCATTCCTGGAAGGGGAATTTGAGATCCTCCAGTCTGTTCAGAATAAGAGACCTGTAGATTCAGGGGGCTATCAGGAAACCAAGAAGAAAATAGAAAATGATTTGGGGATTTTAATCTAGCCAGATAGTTCTGATAATGACAGACACCGTGCTCCTGTTGACTGATGTCTGTGGTGCAATACACATTTGATTTGTAAATATTTTTTTAGAAGTGTAGACTTGAGAGTTTGAAGTGTGCATGGTGTGTAAGCAGGTTTGCTGTGACTTGTTCTAAAGTCATATGGCAACTGAGCGGAAGACGATTCTAATCGCTACCATGCTTTGCCAAAAGTGCCAGCTAGGCCCCCTGCTTGCTTGGCATGTGTGTGCCATAGATAATACTAAAACTAAACTGACTTATGTTGCCTTAGCCTTACACAGCAGACTGGCTACAGCAGCCTGCTGTCTACAAAATACATATTTACTTGCGCGAGCAGAGCGGGCAAGTAATGTTATCAGTCAGGTGCTACGATGCGTATGTCCCTTAGCAGCATATGATATGACGTCATATGCTGGCACGAAGCAGACCGTGCAGGTATGTTTTCCGTCATGCTAAGAAGCGTATGTCCCATGACGTGATGAAGATATGTACAAATGCCAGGGTATAATTGGTTATCGATGGTGACGTAACGATGACATGTTTCAGTGTCGGGTGGACTAAAAGTAATGCCCGTATCTATACATGTATGTAATCTGACACCACTGCCATAACGGGCATAAGTAATCATTACCATACTTCAAAAACGTTCTTTCACAGAGAGGCTGAGATTTGAAAGTTTGTAGTGGTCTACAGTACTTGCACGCTCTGCTTGCGCACTACTTTATGGCCTAAATGGCCTACTTGTGTGCAGGGACGGATTAGCCCCCATGAGGGCCCCTGCGCCGGTAATATTTGCAGGGCCCCCATAGCGCGCAACATTTTTGTGTTTTTCCGTGTTTTTATCATCTTTTTAACCTAAATTTAACAAAACAGCCAATGAAGGGCCCCAGGAGCCCTTTTCAGGGCGTCAAAACTAGTACCTCAGTGCCTCACGGTCCAATTTTCCCAAAGGGCCCCTGATAGCCAAGGGCCCCTGGGCCATGGCCCCAATGGCTAATTTGTCCCTGCTTGTGTGCAACAAGCAAGTAGGCAGTTCTAGTTTACCATAATAAAATTGTGTGTGTGTGTGTGTGTGTGTGTGTGTGTGTGTGTGTGTGTGTGTGTGTGTGTGTGTGTGTGTGTGTGTGTGTGTGTGTGTGTGTGTGTGTGTGTGTGTGTGTGTGTGTGTGTGTGTGTGTGTGTGTGTGTGTGTGTGTGTGTGTGTGTGTGTGTGTGTGTGTGTGTGTGTGTGTGTGTGTGTGTGTGTGTGTGTGTGTGTGTGTGTGTGTGTGTGTGTGTGTGTGTGTGTGTGTGTGTGTGTGTGTGTGTGTGTGTGTGTGTGTGTGTGTGTGTGTGCGTGTGTGTGTGTGTGTGCGTGTGTGTGTGTCTCCAAAGAAAACACTAAATTATACAGACATCTCAAAACAAACTTAATAGGCCTTTTCCCAAGGACTCCCAAGGTCTGGTCTTTAAGATGCTCAGAGGATCATTTCCCAGATACCTGTTATCTCTAGAGTGAGTGATGGTCATGGACATTACACCAGAAGGAGCTCATATCTGACCTTGTCATGCCAAAAGTCAATTCAAACATAATGGCAAACAATAATGACATACTCCCCTGCAGTCTACTGTCAATATGCCTAGTATTCTGTTATAAAGTAGCGCCAGGCTAATTACACTTTGAGAAAGTACCTGTTTTCTTTGTGATTGGATAATGAAATAATAGTACCATTACAGAGGTGTACTGTAGTTCCTTCAAAGCCACCAGGATTTTGTTTACATAATGATCTGTGTTTTAGTCATGCAACCTTGTATTGTCTCAATATCCACCCAGTCCTGTCCTATATAGTTTTCCCCCCTTTTTTATTTATTATAAAAAGCAAAGTTTGCAAGCTCTAAACATTGCAGTTACATGACGTTGCCTCTTTCCGTAACTGTGAGACACTGAAACCACCTCAGGCAGCTGTTTTTAACCATGGGCAATGTGTTTTTAACCTTTCCCTGTTGCACAAGCTGGTCTGTGAAGTAGCACACTATAGTAGCACTATATGAACACTAGCTATGCCGACTGCTTTACCCAGACTGATGACTGACAGCACATTATGCACACACGGCTGCATAATGATGTAGAGACGTACCGATACAATGTTTTCCTTCTTGATTCAGATACTGGCATACGCACAGCGTTTACATAATAGCCTACTCATATCAGAGTTGTCGAAACAACACAAATATGATGCCAATGTTTCTAAAATAACCTCTACCTTGTCTGCTGCATATGATGCAAATGTTCTAAACATCAAGTATATTCCTGATATCACACGCATTATCGGGACATGTATGTATTTGTTCAATTGAACTTGTTTTCTATATCTTTCACCCACTTCTTTACACCATGATTGTTGCCTGTGCCCTTCAGACAGGCGGAGTCAGTCAGTGGCAGGAGGACAAAGGGGAGGAGGAGGAGGGAGGGAGGGAGGTCCAAGCTACATACAAGTGGAGGGGGAGGGGTGCTGATGGAAGAGAGGAGACATGCTCACATGCAATCACATAAATGGCACGCACGCACGCATGCACGCAGGCACGCACAGAGAGAGAGTAAGTGGGGCGTAGTCTGGTTTCCCCTCAGATTCAGAGGAAAAACAACATAGACCTACAACACATAGATTGGATCTCCCAATATGATGCTGGCTACATCCTATTCCTTGCATTAGATGATAGGAAACTCTGTAATTCACACCTCCTACTAGGAAAGGCGTATTCATGGCCTGTTGACGTGCAGGTGTCAACTGGAAAACTTCCGGAAATTGTTTGTCTATATACTGTCAAGCCAGGGAGTTCTCTTTGTCCTTCTAATTAAAAATAAACACATGCGCACACAGCCACACGCGCGCATGCGCACACATGCTAAATAGCACTCAAATTGGTTTGATGCAATCATAGGGATGTTACACAGGTCAGGCCATTCTTAACGATGCTGCATGGTGCTACTGTATATAGAACCATTGGTTACCCAAACTGAGCAAGATAACCATGCAGACTTGGTCATTAGTTCTCATGTTTTTGTCAATTAGGCTTGTTTTGCCGGACCTTTTGATGGCCGATTGACAGCATGTGACCTCTGCTGGAAACGCTGTGCAGCCTTTTTTTAAGGCAAAGAAGTAGGGGTAAGGCAACCGCGAAAATACCGCCCCTCGTCCACTGGAACACGGTTGCAGCCAGCGGGCAGAACAGAAATCGATCACCACTCGGGTGCTATTCAAACCAAAAGTTCCCGTCAGATCAAGAATCCGACATGCGCTTTCTAGGGAAAATCACTTTATTGCCACAGTCACCTTCCTCAGTTATACAATAGGGTAATCAATCAATCAATCAATCAATCACTCCATGGAGAAACGCCACACAACAGATATTTATGTTGGACTGTCTTTTATTAATCACAATCCCTGTCACTTCTCAGCCAGGGCTAATCTTCTTTATACATAACTATTTCACAATCTCCGAATGCTTGAGTCTGGAACTACAGAACTCAGAGAAAGGACTCTCATCTGTTCGTCATTTCCGTTCCGTTAGAATACCTTTGAAACATATTTTTAATTCCCATTTCTGCTAGGCTGCAAGCTGTATATGGTTTGACTAATATGTTTTACAGTATCATAAATTCTCGACACTGCAAAAGCGAAACGGAAGTGCGGTCCTCATTATCAGAGCTTCCGTGCTCCAGACTGTATGACGGAAAGCATTTTAAAACTGTGGCAGAATCGCGAGACTACTAAATGTAAATCAAAGTGCATGGTCCAAGGACTCACAGGGTTTGCAAATGATGGACAGGTCAATTACAGGTCTGTAACTCTGACACTGTGCAAATTTGCACAATTATTTGCACGGCACAACTTGAAATGAAAAGGCTTGCGAACCACTGCTCTACGGAGGAGCCATGCATAGGCTACAGGAGCTCAACAGGTTTTCATTGTGGTGCACCTCAACCATCAGAAAAGAGCAGCGGAAAAAAATAATAATATACGTTTGGTGTGTTTAATATGAAAGTAATCGGAAAAAATATAAAGCCTTCATCATGTAACGTTCAAATGGTCAGTTTTGACCTTGAATGGGAGGGAGCAGCCAATCTATCTGCTTTGGTTCTAGATTACAGACCCTCCTCGTCGCCCCTCAATAGATTTAGTCCAAACCCTCCCACTCTCTCTCGCTCTCTCCCGCTCTCTCTCTAACACACAGACACACACACACGCACACACACGCACACACACACACAGACACACACACACACACACACACACACACACACACACACACACACACACACACACCAAGCCACACCTTATTGTTTGCAGCAGGGGATCCATCATCCATCTGATTTACCTTACTTGAACTGTGCAGACAGGAATGCAAAGCTCTACTACAGCCACTAGAAATATCTAAAGGTCTTATTATTGTTGCTACTGGGACCAATTCAAGATGGGGAAAATAAACGGCTGTCTCAAATGCCTTTTTATCTTCTTCAACGTGTTGTTTGTGGTGAGTATAGAAGCAATTTATTAGTATTATTGTATTACTGTTAGTAGTGCATGATGGAAAAAAAGCATGAATATAAAAAAAACGGCTAATTTGTTTTTTTGATTCCTGTTTATTAGATCTGTATACATTTTTCATAGAAATCTACATTTGTATTAACTTTTTCACTGAGGATTTTAGCGTGTGGTTTTGGGTTTCAGTGTGCGTGAGCACAAACCAGGTTGTTGACGTACTAAAATGTACTCTGAGACTGAACTGAGATCAGTTGGCTTTTTAAGGGCAGTCAGGGATGGATTAACCCCCACGAGGGCCCCTGGGCCGCTACATTTTCTTGTTTTTATCATCTTTTTTTACCTAAATTTAACAAAATTAACGGCCAATGAAACATGTAAAGTAGAGAGACAGCAGACTCATAATTTTTTTAGTTTTTTTCTTTAGTTCAAAAGTGTTTCACGCATCATAAAGATCAAATTCCCGACATCCCAACCACTGCCTGAGGGCAGAGTTAATAGGGTGCGTGCGTGTGCGTGCGTGCTAGGGTTTTGTGTGCGTGCATCGCATGCATGCCTGAGTGTCTTCCTGCATGCATGTCTGCATAATATAAATAGAATTCACGTAATAACATGTTATTGAGGAATAACTGGAAATGAGTGATTTAGAGTAATTTCTTGCCGATGGCAAATCTTCTCCATTTAAAGAGTAAAGATAAACATAATCGACCTCTTTGACTTCATGGACCCTGGTGAACTTTCTGCCAAAATAGATCTACAAGCTCACATCGTGCCGCTATGAGTTTGAAGATTGGTATAGAGATTTTGTGTAGTAGAGTTTTTAGACTCTGCCTCGAGTCTTAATGGGTTAAATGGTTATTGTTTTGAGAGAGCACGATCCCAAAAAGGTTTCAGCATCAGAGCATACCGCTGTAAACAAAATCATTTACCAGCTCATTGTTTACTCTTTGCGGTCGGTCAAACAGCGACACCCACTGCTTGCTTCCAAAACTGCCGATGGCAGCAAACAATTCCTGTGGAAAACACAGCCTTACCATTAAGGCGAGTCAGGTAACTAGGTAAGGCAGGGCAAGTTTATTAGAATAGGTGCATTCCAACAACGTGGCATTTCAAAGTGCTTTGCACAAAACATTAATGGAGATTGCGCCTCACTAATTGTTCAATATAGCCTGCTGCACTATGCAGAAGAACAAACAGGAGGTCCCATGTTTCTGCTGCTATAACCCTGATGAGGCCCCATGGTTTCTGAAGCCTGGCTTCACTTGTGATCCGATGCCCTTCAGGTCTATAACACTTCTAACACTCAAAAGAGAGCATTGTGCTCAAATTGCTTTCTGAAATGGCCTTCCAATTTGACTGCCATTGGGTGTTTGCAACAAAATATAGGCTACAATGCAGCTTTATTTAGATTTGAACCAATTCCATGTACTGTATATCCTGGCAGGTTTTGCTGACCGTAAAGCAGTGCGACTCAAACTGTCCATGTCAAGGACCCGCAAATTAATATTTATTTGCATTTGTTAAACTGTTTCAAAAACATGCATCTTTCACATTTTCTTTTGAATGACTCTTTTGTAGATCATCTATTTGATGATCGCCGATCTACAGAAAGAATCATGTGCGTAAATTTGATGTGATGATGTGTGCGTGGTGATGATCTGACTCTTGCTGTCTCATTGGATAGCTCCTTGGAATCCTGGTAGTCGTGGCAGCTGTGAAGGTCCAGGCGTTTGCTGATGTGGTAAGGTCACGCTCACGTCAGACCACGCCCACCCACTCACTCTACACTCACTATAAACACACACCACACCACAAAAAGGTATGTGCAGTATTTGTGCAAATGAAATGTACTTAATTACTTTCCACCACTGGATCACACCCACTATAAGTAGATTAGAGCACTACATTTAAGCAGTGGTGTAAAGTAACTCAATACAGTACAATTTTGAGGTATTTGTATTTCAAGTAAGTAATTCCAATTTCCAATACTTTTACCTCTACTCCACTACATCTCAGAGGGAAATATTGTACTTTTACTCCACAATTATTTGAAAACTTTAGTTACTTCGTAGATTTAGATTATTATTGCAAAACAACTTCAGACAATATCAGATCTACAAGCTCACAATGTGTCACGATGTGATGCATTGTGATTTGTGAGCTGGTAGATTTTCTATTTTCAAAAGATTTTTATACATTTGAAAGACATGAAAGAGTATTTCTATGCAGTATGGAGACTTCTGCATAAGTAAAACAATTTAGTACTTTTTCCACCACTGCATTTAAGAAGCTGTGTGTGTGTGCAGCTGAGTCTTCTAGGCCTTCCCTCTGGCTGGACTGCCTGGTTGTGGTTGTTTGCTATCGGAATGCTCCTCATCTCCGTGTTTGGAATCGTCGCTGGATGTCTAGAAAGAGAGATAGTCCTTAAAGTGGTGAGTATAAAAGAAGAAAGAACCCCAGTGGTTGTCACACGTTTTCATGTCAAGAACCCCCCCCCTAAATTAACATGTATAGGCCATCTGAAAACATTTTGTGCCAGTGGCCCCACATACAGGATTTGTGTTGTAGTAATGTTTCAAAAATATTAAGGTGTATTGAAAATAGCAGATGTAAGCTCACTTGTCGATCTGCAACTTTTAAGTAGTCGATGTATAGGGATTAAAGTTGTTAAACTGATTTTTGCTGGGGACATCTCCCTGGAACCCCCTCAAGGCCACCTAAGCTTTTATATATATATATATCTTATATACAAGTGAAAAGGTGTACCCATACTCATTCTTCATGCTCTATCTCCGACCGAACCACACTTTTACCACACATCTCTATATGCAAAATAAATTCGCCACCCTCCCCGAACTGACATAGCCTATTTTTTAGCCGTTCAAGTTTCTTATTTACTCTGCAAATATTACTTTTATGAAAATCACGATCGAGCCAGCAGATAAACGGGTGCCACAACACGCCGAGAAACAAGGAATTTAACCACGCTACTTGCATACACTGCAACTCGCTTACAATTCGCAAACCTGGCAACACTGCCTGCCTCTTACGTCACCAGCTCTGCTCCTCCTGGCCTCCGTAGTCCGTCGCGCTCACAATCTGTCGCAGCCATCTTGCTTTTCTTTTGGATGGGCAAGTGGACATTTAATGCTAATAAATTAATTATAGGTCCAGCAAGCAAATCATGATGGTCTGATTGTGCTCAATAGGTCACAATAACATTCCGAAATTAGGTGTTGTGTTTTGTATGGCATTTTCCCCAGTAGTAGTTGCATATCTATCTCAGCTTTTGCCTGATAGCACACATGCTAACGTCAGCAGCCATAGCAACATACAGTGTGCGCAGACATAACATGAGTTGTTTACAACACAAACACACGGCCTTTTCACCACGCAATACACACAACAGCTCGGGAGTTATTAAACCGAACGTGGACGCTGTTTCAGTGTTACATTTGCTGCGCATATCGGAATAATTGTAACGGCATGCATGATAAATGTAACAACGCTAAAAAACACCATTAAACATATCGTTTTCACCTTAAAGCTATTACATTTCATTGAAGCAACTCCTTAGCATTGTTTTCATACCATGGATGTGATAAGATAATGTATCAAACATAAGGGAAATATTAAATAGGATCGGGTGTACCAGTTTGGCCATTTCTTTTTTTTCAATGGGGCAATACATTGATTAAACAAACGTTTGATTGATTGAGTTGTACAACGTTATACAACCCTAAACTAATTTTAGAATACACTACACAATACAATACAATTTTAGAACATATTTTGCACGTTCCATTTTTTTACTCAGAGATCCCTTTAGCTACACATGTAATATTTCCAGGCAACGGACCTACACATGTCAGCTACCATAAACCACTTCAAGTTATTAGGACGAAATAACTGACAGGAGTGACGGTGCTGTGCTGTGAGTAAACTAATAGGGGAGAGCCGCCAAGGATGTAACATTTTGCACGTTTCATTCTTTTACTCAGAGATCCGTTTAGCTACACATGTAATATTTTCAGGCAACGGACCTACACATGTCAGCTACCATAAACCACTTCAAGTTATTTTTTTGATAAAACAGGTCGGGAGTTATTCAACCGAACGTGGACGCTGTTTCAGTGTTACATTTGCTGCGCATATCGGATCAATTGTAACGGCATGCATGATAAATGTAACAACGCTAAAAAACACCATTAAACATATCGTTCTCAGCTTAAAGCAATTACATTTCATTGAAGCAACTCCTTAGCATTGTTTTTATACCATGGATGTGATAAGAAAATGTATCAAACATAAGGGAAATATTAAATAGTATCGGGTGTACCAGTACCAGTTTGGCCATTTCTTTTTTTTCAATGGGGCAATACATTGATTAAACAAACGTTTGATTGATTGAGTTGTACAACGTTATACAACCCTAAACTAATTTCAGAATACACTACACGATACAATACCATTTCAGAACATATAATATTGGCCAATATGTCAAATATGTAAATATTACATATAATGGCATTGAATGGAAGCGGACCATTTGTAACACATGTTACAAATGACCCGCTTTTGCAAGTTTTCTTTGCAGTTGCTTACAGACCAGAATGAACGTGAATTCCGTCTAAACACGATGCAAACTAATGAAGAACATAAGCATGAACACATCCATGTGGATTTTTATTCACCAACACCAAAGACAAAAATTGTACCACACATATACTCCAGGTGTAAAATTAGACGCATTTTGAAGGTAAACACTTCAAACTTCAAACTCCTGGCCACGTAGAGTACGTTGCTGTACACATACTGACGCGATGGCGTCATGGTGGCGTTGACCAATCAAGATATAACGTCCATGTTACAACCGTGAAGCGTTACAACCTTGGCGGCTCTCCCCTACATTTGTTACTAACATTAGGTTGTGGCGAAGTAGACACGTGGCCAGCAGATACTGTGTTTTGGACAAACAGGCTAGGTATTGGTGTTGATTTGGGTCAACTGGACAAACAGCGTGGTGTTGTTTTGTGTCTGTGTTTGTGTTGGAGCGCCTCAGTGTGGCCGTACAGGTCATGTGCAACCTCTTCCACAGAGAGATGGAGACACTAAATCTCAGCTGGACAAACATGTTTGCATGCATGCATCGCTGCCTTGCATGCTGTGTGCTACTGTTGAGTCTGTCACTTACTTTGACTGATTTATGGCATTGTCTTTCTGTTAAAATCCAACTATGTTAATTTAAGAACTCTGGGCATATAGGTCATTGTTTATTCACTGTGCACACGTGTAGCCTATTGTATGTCAGACTGTATGTCTGTCCCACAGTCACAATCCTTTAGTACTTAGGCTGTGGAAATATTCAGGACAAAACAATGGTACATTTCCAATAACCCATTCGTTACTACATGTGGAGTCAACTCCCGCCATTTATTTCTTCCCATAGTGCGTGGCAAAGTCGCTCTGGGATGAGTGCGCGCGTAGCGCGCACGAAATTCTAGTATATATATATATATATATTATTTTTACATTTCTAACTAAAATCTTTGCCTCCTGGGGCCTCCCTCCCAGTTGTTTCTGATTTATATTTGTATTTGATTAATTTAACTTGAATCTTTTCCTCCCGGGGTCTCTTGAACAAAAATGTGGGGGTGGGACCTACGGCCGTCAGCCAAATACATAGTTTTGGGGGTCCTTGACATGAAAAATGTTGAGAACCACTGATATACTGTAGGGTGTAGAACATATTTTTCAGAAAACTGTTTAGAATACATTTTCAGAATCGGCCTCAGGTCTTAATGGATGTCATATCTACAGTTTGCAGGCATCATGATACTTGGGGCCTTAATCATGCTGATCATTGGAATCATCGTCGCTGCAAAACGAAACCAGGTAATTTCCTGTCTGTCTGCCTGGCAGATCTACAAGCTCACAACATCCCACTATGTGACACATTGGGAGCTGCCTTGTAGATCTACAATTAAATATAGCCAAAGACTAAAACTATGGATGATTTGATTTGATTTAATAAACACACAATAGGTTTTCTGTTATAGCTTTGTGCAAAGGCTCATTTCATTATTTTATTTCAGTTGGCTAAAATGTTTTTCCAATTCTAGTTTCTGTTATTTTGTTAGCTTTTGTTAACCATAGTAACTCTGGTTATAAATCCCCCTGCTCTCTTGTCTGTCTGTCTGTCCTCTCTCTCTCTCTAACCGTCTGTCTCTCACTCTATGTTGACAGATGAAGAATTACTTTATGGGTTATTCTGAAGATATGTCCCAGAACTTCATGTCGGATGAAAACTTTCGGAATAAGGTCAAAGGTGATTGGCAGCTTCAGGTAAGTGTAAATGGCTCGCTAATATGATTTATTAATAAATGAATTACCTCACACTGAACCAGCTAGCGCACATTCCCATTTAGATGTAAAGACAATTTAACCACTTTTCAAACTATCTGTGAAGTGGTTTGGTGTAGTAGAAGAACAAAAGAGCAGATCAAGTACAGAGCCAAAGGTCAAGTTTTTTAAGTATTGAGGGCTGAAGTCTATCCGTCTGAGTCTGTCCATCTGTCTTCAGTGGAAGTGCTGTGGAGTCGCCAGCTATAAGGACTGGGCCAATGACATCCCAGATACCTGTGAATGCAGGAGCAGCACCTTCGATTGTATCGACAAACCAACGGTAAGTTGATTACTACGCTAACCACTACAGCGGGATCTCTGAGAACACCAGTTAAAAGAATATATGTAATGTATTCATTTATTTTATATTCAACCTATATTTTACAAACGAGGGGCCAAATGCATACTTGCAATTTGTACATTTAAGGCCCAATATTAAAACCTGTGATAAGTCAGTCATTTGCATTTTTGTTAATTTTGGAAGAAAACAAGAACTGCCAATTTAACGTTGAGAGATGCACCACAAGGTTCAGGTGCCTACTGGACCTGTATCCATACTACTACTGTAACTAATAAAGGCAGGAGGTGTCCTCAGCTCAGCAGCAGCCTCATTCGCTAACAAGTTAATACATATACACGCACCTCATTCCCACAGTTCAGTTTATAGGCATAGTCTTTTTTTTAAGCAGTCCAACAGTCTACATGCTCAGCATTGTCACAGCTACATTCGGTGACCGGAAGGGCGGGAAGGCTTGCCGCAAAACATGGGGGCAATGTTTATTTTTGTGTTAATCTGTAGTATCACAGGAGTAGAGTCACACCTCCGGCCAAACTCAATGCAATAGCATAACATTTTTAATATTTTTTGCATGCATTTAATATGTGACATTTTGAGGTACATTTTGAGTTTTTTCCAAATGTTAAAACGAATATATATTTTGTATTATATATATATATATTTTGCTTTCTTTCAGGATGCCACTGGTCCTGCACGCATCTACAAACAGGTATAATATGATATGATATAGTACTTTGTTGTCAGTTCACACTGAAATTTGTCTTGCGACCCAGCAGCCCAGCAACACATATACACACATTTGACATAACACAAAGAACAAGACAATTTATAAAGACATGAAGACAAGAGCAATATCCACCGCCTAGATGACCCCATGGCTACTACAACTCCTGATTAAGCCTCAAAGTCGACTGGTGGACAAATGACCTCTTTAGTCTCACCTTATTGTATGCTGGTACATCATATCTCCTTCCTGTTATACACAATATAACAATAATAATAAAATAAAACAATATTGCACAATTACTACTACTAATCCTTATAATAATCCTTATAATAATCCTTAATAATTAATAATTCAGCAAATCTCTGAATGTCTGAATGAATGTCACTGACAGCGTGTTATCTCATCATTGGCTGCACCAATCACTCCCACTTTTCACACAGGCATGGACCATAATTATATGGAGGTCTTAACGGAGTCCTTTTTTCAATTTGACACATTAATGATTTATAATGAATTTATTAGTGGATTAAAAAATGCAAAAATGGGTATTGTACTGTCAATATGACATGAATATGAATGCAAAGTAGCGGTCCATGTGTGGACAGGCTACCTGTCGCCGTTTGTGCATGGTGAGATGTGTGCAAACCGTGTAGTTTATCAGGAGAAGAATTCCAAAGGATGCAACATTTATCAGTGAATTAAAAACGCACCGGGGTGCAGTACCCCCCCACGGCCACAAGAGGGGGGCAAATATCTCACAACGGGTAAGGGCTAGTAGTAGTAATTGTTCGAAAAGGAGCATACTAAGCATATGCTTATCTGGTCCTACTGTACCACTATTTCAAAATGAACTTAAATCAGGCCTCTATCAAGATTCTATTAGAAACGGTACTGAACCATACTGTACCACATTACACTAAGTAACACATCTGAGTACATCTTCCACTTGTGTTTCTTTCTAGCCGTGCGGTACATCGGCCTGGGAGCTCTTTGACTGGCTCTTTAAGATCCCCATGGGTGTGTTCTTCACCCTTGCTTCCACGGCGGTAAGATCCCTTCATCACTGTCAGCTTTACCGTTCTCTCATTAGTCTTGATGTTACAGGGATATACTTACGGTGAATGTGTCACGTGTCTTTCCTTTTCCTCCAGATCCTCGGCCTTCTCGTCTCTCTCCTCATGATTCGAATGGTCCGGCGCCACGACGGGGGGACTGGGGGACAGAACATCGCCATGAAGGGCTCTGGGTACTGAACCCCCCCCCCCACCCGATGACCCCCTGACCCCTACCTAGCCCCATAAACCCAACAGGCCAGTCTATGTACCACTCTTGGGGCAGGGGCGCTAGACCCTCCTATGTCCAGCTTTGAAGGTTTGTGTAAACACAAACATTGTGTTAACACAAACATTGAAGGTGAGGACGCAAATTGTGATTGGCCGGAATGAGATGATGCATGATGACGTACGATGATCAGAGAGCTCCCCCTCACTTCACACAGGTGTGATCATTTCTTTGTACTGGGACAAATACACAACGCAAACGCAATACCGATCAAATTCTGTCGCTTAGGATCACTGCTCGAGAGCAGAGGTGTGAAGCTGGAACTAAGCCTGTGTGACACGTCCGGCCCGCAAAAGGACACTTTTCATGAGCGCCAGTGCCGGGCAGAGATGGATGGCCCAGACTGGCTTCATGGTCTTGCACTTGGTGGATATAACCAGGTTGCAATCTGCAAGTAGGGATGCCGCAATATACGCCCCTGCTCTAGAGACAGAATTTGATCGGTTACCAAATACAAATTTGGAATTAAATGTAGAATCATGCACTCCAGTATTCTGGTCGAAAGGCAATCATTCAATAACGACAATTCTTATCTTGACATAATCTGAATCTGAATTAGACTTGGGAATCAAGTGCCTGGCTCAAATATAAATATATTAAAAATATATAATACTGTATTGTTGACGGTTCTTTTGCATTGTGGAATTTCCCTGCGAAATATTAATCTTAACTCTTCAATATGGATGGTCTGTGTATAATCCTTGTCTTAAATTCACCGCAATTTAATCCACATCAAACCATAATTATTACTAACTGAGAAATGTCAGCAGACATCAACAGAGCATTGTGTGCATGTAAGTGACACCCTGTCAACACGATCACACCCAGTAAAGCTTGATTTAAACGTCATCGTACCACCTGCCGTCGCGTGCCGAAAATAGCCGATCTTGTACATGCAGATCGGCTATTTTCTGCATAGCAGCTCATTCTGTTGCTGTGTAAGATTCACTGCCAAACGCTGAACCTCAGATAAAACCCTACTACTCCTAACAACCCTGCATGGGGAGAGGGATGTTTTAAAATACACACTTAAAAAAAGCATCTGATGCTACTACGAGTATACATTGATTGGTCTGTATCTACACTGTCTATAGTGTCTATCTATACCAGTGGTTCTCAAAGTGGGGTCCAGCTGGGACCCTCAGGGTTCCGTGGGTGGGTTCCAGATGGACCCTTACAGGGCTGTAACTCTGAGAGAACCATAGACAATATATTTCAGATGTGCCTGGTTTCCGTTCTGCTGTACATACTGGTCCAAAAGCAATCAACTAACTGGTATGAAACACTAACCACGCGTAGCCAGACAAATATGCCATTGCAAAAGAATGAAATAGAAATGGCCCCAGGCAGATTGTGTCTGGCCCCGTTCAATTGAGGGAGGATTTCGCTGCACCGCAGTAGTGAGGAACCAACCAGATTCGTCCGGAATCAGGCTTGAACCAACCAGGACCGTGTCCATATGCAAATATGGGGCGGGC
Organism: Protomyctophum bolini; assembly: GCF_963924005.1. NCBI lineage: Eukaryota > Metazoa > Chordata > Actinopteri > Myctophiformes > Myctophidae > Protomyctophum > Protomyctophum bolini. Next base: position 8,450,306 of record NC_137884.1, on the reverse strand, counting down.
TTATCACCTGTGATGTACATTGTAAGAGACTTGTTCGTTTTTCACAACAAAGATGAATGCCGCCATAGCGATAAACGATTTAGAAAATATAATCATTCATTCTCCCTGTTGTTCTTCAATAAGTCTTTACGGGGAATACGAGTAGTATCGTCTGGCTAGCAATTAAGTCCCAACAATGCTTTGTTTACAATTTCACACTGCCAATGCCAGCGCATGTATGTTACATATAGTGGGCTGTGCTGCTCTGATTAGTAGCTTGTATGTCTGCAATAGTCAGTTTGAATCTTTTTGTAACCGAGACTAATAACCATGCAGTGATATTGTCTGCCTACGCGAGGATAATGAAACACAGACATGGACAGACAGGCAGAGATAGGAAGAAAAAAGAGGGCATTTAACAGAATATTGTAATATGTTTTGATATTGATGCGATAGCTTTTTTTTAATACTACTTTATCATGGTGCCTTTTCTGCTTTGCTAGATGGTAGCGCATATGAAGAGTTCTAAAAGACTATACTATCGTTAAGCAACGTTTGCTTCATTGTATCCAAATTATAGAAGGGCGACAAAGCTTATCTACATGCACCTTAACAATAACCACTGTTATCAATCGTTTTGTATGAACAGGCCTCATGTTTTCGGGGGAAAGCTACAGTATGATCTTAGTCTGAGATGGACGAGAGAGAAAGAGAAAGGCGGTGGCAGATTTATACTTAGTTTAGCGCTGGTGGCCGAAAATAGCCTACTAAGTATATATCAAGCCGAGAAAGAGAAGAACCAACATGGCCGACATTGAGCATGTGTTTTTTTGCTATTGATTATTTTTGACACGTAAGTTTTGTTTGTAAGCACTGTACTGAAAGTTATTTTTTTATTGTTCATTGTTAGCAAAGTGAATATATGCATGGGAAAACTGAATTTATTTAGGATGTTATTGTTTTATACCGGAACCTCTAGTATTGCTGATTTTATATCCTACCACTACCACAGCCCCTTGCACTGCTAGCTTTCTATCCTATAGTACCATTAGTACGGCTCATTATTCTGCCACAACCACTAGGACTGCTGGTTTTCTATCCTACCAGGACCTCTAATACTGCTGGCTTTCTGCAGCTGGTGTTATGTCCTACCAGGACCCTGGTAACGAGCAGTAGGCCTACTAGAGCTCCTGGTCTGAACACAAAGAAAGATGTCAAAGTTTGTGGCTATATGTTTATATTCAATTTCGGTGTGCATTTTGAAGTTGAAGTCTCAGTGAGGTGCAATGTTTAATAAACCTGCAACAAGATATCCTCTCTGTTGTTTGGTGTATCTTGTGTGTGTGTGTGTGTGTGTGTGTGTGTGTGTGTGTGCGTGTGTGAGTGTGAGTGTGTGTGTGTGTGTGTGTGTGCGTGCGTGTATGCGTGTCTCTGTCTCTCTGCACACCAGAGATTACAAGTCTATTGCTAATTCTATTAACAACCCACAGCAGCTGGGAATTCTGCTATTCTTTGAGTGTGTGCGTGCGTGTGCGTAAAGGAGATTTAAAGTTCATTATGATCAGAGAGCGCTGAGTGATGAATCGTGTGTGTGCAAGCAGATGCATACACAATACTAAAACATCATGACAACCCATTTATCAGCTTAAATTTCATACTGTTGTATTTCCAAAATGTGTGTTATTTTTTTGTTTCATCACTTCCAATTTCCCTTTTCCTGTATGAGTGCACTTGTGATTAGATTTTAAAAATCCTGAAAATGTATTTGTCTTTTCATTAAAGATCTGGATCGAGAGACAACAAAGCTCCTGATATAGAACAAACACTATAGTGATTGCTATCAGAATATAGAGCTATTTAACACACATTTCAACGAGAGGAATGCCACTGTACTTAATTAACTAACTGGTACAATATAATTCACAACTAGAAAGGTGGTGGAACACCATGTTTGGGCAAATCAACTATGACGTATCTATGTTGTATGACTCCGTATTTGGACCACCAGTAAAATAGCTTCTATAGCGAGGTTAATCAAAGTGGGTGCCCTGATGCAAGTCCAGGCGTGCCGCAAAATACTTTGATAATATTTGCAATCACTTCAGTTTACCATTTAGACTCTCTATACTTAATCAAATGGACTTGAGTTGCACTGCACTTTGTGAGTTCTTTTTCTATCACAAATATCACAAACTCACGCCGCGTTGTGAGCTTGTAGATCAGCTATTTTTGGGATGATTGAGTTCAAAACGTCAAAGGTATAGAGTTCTTTTAAATATGTCCTAATTAAATCTCACGGATCCCCCGTGACAATGGTGTATCTTATGGAGAAAGACTTATTACGTACCGTAATAAATGTAAGGTGCTACAAAGCAACAATGTCATTCAGGGGTTATTTAGAGGGGGTGACCACCTGAGCCAAAAATATTTGAGAACCACTGTTCTATAGACTTCAAAGCAATTGTTCTCTAATATTGTTTCAGAGGAAACGAAAGGAGAGAGGAGAGGAGCTCGGGTACTGTCAGGATCTGTCTTTCACGAGTCACACCCACATTCCTTTCTGGTTCACTTATCCTGTGTTGATAGTGTTCACCTGTGTCCTGTTAGCAGCTGTCTGTATAAAAGCCCTGCTGTTCTCTGTAAGGCCGTTATCAGATAGATTGTCTGTTGTTTATGTAGACGAGTTATGTCGGTTGATCAGTGGTGGAAAAAGTACTTTTTTACTTAGAAGTCTCTGAGATGTAGTAGAAGTAAAAGTATAGGAACATTGGAATAAATACTCCAGTAAAGTAAAAGTAAGCGAGGAAAGAGGAATGTGTTATGTACTAATTAGAGACGTGGAGCATTTATAGTATAGGATTCCCAAAAAATGTCAAAACTTTCAATTAAAGAATCTTTGAAAATAGACTATCTACATAGCTCACAGCGCGACGAGTTGTGACCAAGTTGATCGTCTTTTGAATAGCAGAAGTATAATGGGGTTAAAGTGGTTCAACTGATTTTGATGCTACAGTATAGTAACACATTTAGGGAACCCCCTGGAAGCCCCTCAAGGACCGGCCTGTCCTTGGTGAGAGGTACACTGAGGGAAGGGGTGGAGGGGTTGCTCTACAGGTGAAATCCTCCATGGGGTTGGGTGAGAGTCGGGACCGCGGGAGGGCTGTCTTATTGGTTTCATTTCCTATATATTTGTTTCCTTTCCGAGTTGACCTTGTATCAACTCTTGTGTTTAGTGTTTTATTGTTTTTATCTCTTTTTTACTTGCTTATGTTATATGTAATGTGACTTCAGAGTAGCACTATAAATTCCAGGTATTATTATTATTATTGCATGCATGCATGCTTGTTAACGTTGTTCGTTTCATTTCCTAGCCTAGGGGAGATCTTTAAGGGACGGTGGGTGTACACTACAGTATGTGAGCGTGCGTGCGTGCAGTAATATTCTTATTCATATAGTTTTTCGACCACATGGAGCCCTTAAGGCAGGTGTGTCCAAACTTTTTTCAAAGGGGGCCATATTAGAAAATATTAAAACACCCAAGGGCCAACTACATCTCCTCAACTGACATAATGTGCCTTTAGACTATAACAAAGTCATATACTGTACATGCATCTCATTTAAATGATTCTATGTAACTATCATCATCAATATGGTCTTTTGTTACAGTAGGTGTGCTGTGAACAATACACAAAAATAACTCAGACTTTTTTCATCCTTATATTCTGGGAAATGCCCAGGTTAATAAAATGCAATTATGTGCCTCATCCTCCGTCACCACAGCCGCAAGGCAAGGCAAGGCAAAGCTCACACACACTCTCTCCCTGAGAGATTTCACAATTCTGTGACTTCCCGCTCAGGGAGAGAGAGTGTGTGTCGGAAGTCTTCCCCTCTCTGCAGCATCTGTGGCTTTATATGGTACTGAGCTCAAAGGTAGCCACTGTGCACACCCCTTTTTTTTTTCAGCTCCACCTATAAATTATTTTAATCGCATTGTCTGTTTAGTCAGTCATTTAATGCTGTCTGATAGATGTCATGCTAATTAAGCTAGTTCATTGAAGTGTTCAGCCTGTTTTTAATAGCATCTTTTATTGTGACGTTAAGGAATTATATTTGACAATGGACAAGCCCTACAGCACTCTGAAATCAGCCCTTATTCTGTTCTGTCTGCTACTAGGAGTAAGTAACATGATTATGATTATTATTATTATTATTAGTAGTAGTAGTAGTAGTAGTAGGCCGTAGTGCACTGTAAAATCCTACAGGTTAATTGTGTACAAAAGTAACCACATTTCTAGTGTGTTTTAGTCTATGCATAATGTATTATTTCAAATATTTTCATGATTGTAGACTGCTGGCTGTGCGTTGCTGGTACTTGGACTGCTGGCTAACAACTTCCTCAACTCTCATAATGTAAGTATCTGTCTATCTGTGTTTCTCTGTCTGTCGGCTCGTCCAGGGGCGCAGGGATATATTTGGGGGTATCCTATACCGTATTATTGAAACAATTGCGTTCAAATCAATTCAGCAGCTCCAGCACCAGAGACTGTATAATTTCACTTTTGACAAAGGCAAGTGTGTGTGTGTGTGTGTGTGTGTGTGGGGGGGGGGGTGTTACATAATGCTGTATTCCAGTAAGGAGTCTGTTTACATTCCAGTTTGGCTGAGATCCAGAAATCGTTCTATACAGCTTCAGAAAGCTCTCACATGCACGCACGCGCACACACACCGCAGTAGCAAAGACAGCGGCCATTTAAGGAAAATTAAATAATGTTGAACAGATGTTTCAGGCACACCTTTTTACTCTAGTCAAATAGGCAAAGTAAAATCCTCAGTGTTCATTTAACCCTCTGGAGTGTAGGAATCAATAATCCATGGTCCGCTCTGTTTTCCCCCTCAAATCTATTCGCCAAAAATAGCAGTGGCAGCCATTTTGTGGTGCCACATATTTATGCCCATTATTTTGTAGTTGTTTTTCACAGAATCAAATCACCAGGAGCCTGGATGGCTTGGTTCCAGGCTTAAAATAATTAATATCAATATGTTCGGAAATCTCTATTCTATGGGAAAGATTGATGGGCTTTCAATTTGTGGAACCATTAAATGGCCGCCACTGCTATGCCCTATTAGGTTTCTTAACCACTTAAACCCTGCCATCCCAACATTGGAGATTATATAGTATCTGTATATAAAGTAGGCTATTTATAAAATAGCAGATCTGCAAGCTGGCTATGGTCCATACTGTGTGTTGGGGTATATAGAGGTGCAGACTGAGACGTGTGTGTCATGTGTGCGTGCGTGCATGTGCACGTGCGCACAGAGCAATCATGGAACATACAGTGCACAGTCTGCTGATGAGCGATAAAGTACCTCAATTTGATTTATAATATGGAAGCCAGCTGCCCAATGCTTTTGTGTCACGGTGAATAGATAGGCTACTATACTGTTGCATGTCATCCCTCAACCCAACCTGGTCGCAGGCCAACCATAAAAATGGTACGGTTAGAATAACAACTATAGTTTTCGTTCCAATCTCTGTTCTATACTCTGGTGGCAGAGCTGCATCAAAAGGGAGTTCAGTTACTGTTTCACAAATCTGGGAACCCATCAGCAGGGAATTTGCCTCTGGGGGCACCGCCCAATTCCCTGCTGTGTAGAGACCGGATGCCGTTCACTCTGCTTTAGCCCTCCTCTTCCGTTGGTGCTCTCCTCTGTTTTCCCTTTTCATTCCTAATAACAACAATCCTACACCTTGTAATAAGAGCTGACTGATTCAGCTGCAGAGCTGCTGGGATAAGGAGAACTTGACGGGTGAAGAACAGACTTCGAGACTCAGACGGTTTAGCAATGTTTAAAGGAATACATTTGTTTGTTTCACAGATAAAATGTGTCAGTGCATTTATATTAGCCAATTGCAATTAGATAGCTGAATTCACGATCAATTTTCTTTATTGTTACATCTTATATGGGTGCGTAAGAGTCACATTAATTTGTTATGGTTATATGTAGCAGCAATAACAGGTTAAAGGGCCATTTCACCGCTAAGAACAATAATGAAGTCTGTGTGTTGACTAGGGTTTGTTGAATTCCTACAATGGATTGTAGGAATTCCTACAATGACCATAATGCTTTGATGCACTATCCTCTATGAACTGTACCATTTTGTCCACCGGGGGAGTTAAGTCTCTCTCCACCTGTCCCCATCTCCCCACCTGAGCCCATCTGTCCATCCTTCTCTGTGGTCTCAGGCACATCTTCGCGCACAGCCGCGTCAGAAGAACCTGACGCCCGACGTCAACCCCGGCTTTTTAGACAGCTGGTGGATGGAAAAGAAGCTCCACCTCTGTCCGTCGCGTCAGTCAGCTTCTTTTCCATCCACCAGTTGTCTAAAAAGCCGGGGTTGACGTCGGGCATCAGTTTCTTCTGACACGGCTGTGCGCGAAGGTGTGCCTGCGGGGTCTGTCTGTCTGTCTCAGATATATTTTAGATATGTTATATATGTTAATTTGTTCTATACTGTGAAACATTATTTTATGATTAGGTGCAGTCTGTGTCTGTAGGCGTGGTGTGGCTCTACATCCTGGCAGGAAGCTGTTTCCTTCTGTCCTGTTTGGGAGTGTGTGGAGCGTACAAGGAGAAGAAACTCCTTCTACGTCTGGTACAATATATTATATAATACTCTATGGATGCGTGCGTGTGAACTTTATTATAGTTTTGTGGGCCAAATTACAAGTAGGCCTACAGTATATTATAATTTGACATTGTGAGGACAATTGTCCTGTTTTTTACAAGAGAAATGGTTGTTTTATGCTTAGAAAATGATCTGTAGACTTTCAATTAAAATTAGGAAATGATTCAGGTTGGTATTATAGGGTAAGGCATTTAGGTTTAGGAGGCCAGTAGCATGCTTGTCTCAAAGATTAAACCACGCATGAAGTATACAAACGGCTTGTACAGCAAAATTATGGTTAGTTGCAGTGGAGGAAAAAGTAAAAAATATATAATTAATATATATATATATAGCTGCAAGCAGCGATAATGGTGGCCAAGCAGGAAGGCAATTAGCAAATACCGGTAGCCTATATAGATGCAAGCAGCGATAAGACGGGGTCAACCCGTGTGAACTGTGAATGGCCCCTTTAGGCTGCTCAACGATGCCACTTTAGGTCACGCAGCGGTACAGACATGCAAACAATGAGGTGGCCACCTAATAAAATAATTAAAGGTACTTACTGTTAGTAAACGTATCAATATCATATTAGAAATAGTATACAAATACGAGTTTGGCATTCAATTTACTTGACATATACAAAAGTATACCAAAAGAAAAAAGTACTCTTATGCACTGCAGAATGTTTCATAAGTTTTATAATGTATACAATGTATAGAAATCCTTTGAAAATAGCAGATCTATAAGCTAGTATACATAGTGACTAAAGTTTTCAAATATCCTAGGAGTAAAAAGTACAATATTTGCCTCTGAGATGTTAGTGTAGTAGAAGTAAAAGTAGCCTACAGAAAATTGCAAATACTACAGTATCGGTACCTGCGAGTGCCAGTTGTCCTGCCACGGACCGCCCTAGGGCCCTCCCAGCCGCCGGTCTCTCTGTCTCAGGGATCTGTGGCTGTGCCCGGTGGGGTGGGGGAGCTTCCGAAGGCGGCTCCGGAGAGCTCTCAAACCGGTGCCACTGGAGCGTGCACTGGAAATGGCAGATCTACAAGGTTAAGGTTAAAAATGGCAAAGAACAGAAATTGATAAAATGCCATTCATAAAATCTGCATCCTAAAAGTCTGTGCATGAGTGCGTGTGTGCGTGCATGCATGTATCTCCATTGTTGTTAGAAACCAGACGCAGACAATTAAGCCAAGCATAACAGGAAACCATTCCTTTGTTTATGTAACTTGGCAGTTCCTTGGAGCAATGCTGGGAGGATCATTCAGTTTGTTTATCTTTGGGATGCACGGGATAACCGCCAGCGCACAGGTAGGCTACGTTATTTGTCAAGGGTTTCCAACAAACTTTACAGCCCAATATATATTAAGCTCTATTTAAAGCAGTGAAAATAGCTGATGTACAGTACATGGCTCATGATGATGTGTTGTATCTAGCCCAAATTTATGTTGTATCGCGACTTAGCTTGTATTTCTTTCTGGGATATCTTTCTATCAATCTATCTATATCTATATATCAGTTAAGGAACACGAAGGGTTGTTAATGTATTTAACTAACTAATTAAACACTCTAACTGTCCCCCAATACCAAAATCACAAATTTGCATGGCTCAACTTAAATGTTAGCAAATCCACCATTATTCATTAATGGATACATTATTTTCTAAATAATTATATGAATTCAAAGCACAATTATTATTATTTGTCCAATTTTGTATTTTGAGCTGGAAAAGTATACAACGAATTCCCAATTCCCAATAAAACTTAAATTCCCAAGTTTATATCTAGGCTAATATTATCAAGGATGGTGGATGTGGAACCTCTTGATTCAAGTACCGGTAGTCTCATAATAGACTGCCATTCATTCTGGTCTGTTTCATGCTCTTGATTGCCATCTGCTGGTGAAACAGAATCTCAATGTGGCACATTTGTCCATAGGATACAGGTCCAGTGGGCACCTAAACATTATGGGCAGCACAACGTTAAATTAGCTGCTTTTGTTTTTCTTCCAAAATGTACAAAAATAAAGCATAAACTTGAACATGCATGAACAGGTACATAATTTGCAGACATGAGGCCGATTCTACAAATGCCTTCTGCGTTCTCAGTTGTACGTTTTTCAAAAAGAAATATTTTCAATATTTAAAAATAAATAGCAGACGTCCAAGCTCGCAGCGTGGCACAAAGTGACGTGCTGTGAGCTTGGATATATCTACATTTTTTTTAATAACCAACGACGGTTTTAATCTGTTAAACTTGCCCTGGCTTCAACTAAGTTGTTTATACACAATATAGCCTACAGCCAAAATGGCTGTCTATCCATGGGTTTTGTAACATCTGCAGCATGCATCAAATGCAGACCCCCCCCCCCCATTTATAAAATAATATATAAATAAAAAATGCAATATAAATCAATACAGAAGACTGGTGCCATGCACTGTTTCGGTTACACTTTTCATATAATATCCTTCATTTTGATCACATATCTTACCTTGTGGTGAACAGGAAGGCGGTCTAACATGTCATTTCCCGTCCACAGATAAAGGAAGGGCTGAGTGGAAGTTCTAGGCCAGATGTGGTCAGAGCCATCATGGCAAACGAACAGCAGAGGACCAATCTGAAGGTTTTAGAGGCAAAGGTGACACCTGACGGACACGCACAGCACACACGGACACGCACAGCACACACGCACACACACACACACACACACTCGCACACGCACACGCACACGCACACGCACACACGAGACACTTACTACTACCATATGGGCTTGCCAATTAACATTTGAAACATTACATTGTGGGACACATTGCACTGTGTGTGAGACGTGTGTGTGTGTGTGTGTTGTAGCTTGGCTGCTGTGGTCTGACTGGTCCCAGTGACTGGGAGACAGATGGAGGGCACGTATCAGACAGCTGTCTGTGTCCCAGTGAAGAGCAGCAGGACACACTGCACTGCGCCAACACCACCTACAAGACCTACTCACGATATCTGGTAAAATAAATACAATAAACCACCTACATGTCCAAGACCTACAGTATACTCACATGTGGTGAATACACAGTAAATGGCACACCAGTGGAGTCACTCCACTGCTGAACTATTTACTGTGTATTGGAGTGAGTGTAGTAGTCTACTTGCCAGCCCATCGAGCCCCATTGTGAACCCAGACATGTTGAGTACACCAAGGTTTTATGTTAGAAATGTGGAGTATGGGTCCCGAGTCGACTCCCCAGCATATAGAAAGTGAAACACTTGGGGTTTCTATACGTGTCTAATAACATCATCACATCTGTGATGACGGCTATGGCCGTTTTTAAGCCTGAGGAGTGTTTTTTGTGCAAAATAAACTAATGCTTGGAATGGATTCAGCATCATGAAAACCCCCTAGTTTGACACGTCACATGATGAGTCACATACTATGCCAATTATGAAAATTGCTCAACATATGCAAGTTAGCATCCGGCATTTTCTACATGCTGGGGACCCAATTATGCAACATTTCTAACATAAAGCTTTGGTGTACTCAACATGCCTGGGTTCACATTCATGGTAAGTGGACTATAGTGACAGGGGGGGAAGTCAGAGGTCAATCCACAGGTTGGGATTCTGGAGGGAGAAGTCTAGCATGCCTGGAACTTTGGCTATAGTGTCGTATAGGGAACAACATAGGTATACATTCGGACAGTATACTATACATTAGACACAACATAAATTCAGACAGGGGACTATAGCCTACATTAGACACAACATAAAGTGTACATTAGACAGTAGACACAACATAAATTCAGACAGTGGACTATACATTAGACGGATACAACATCCATTAAAATGTTTTTCCAGTATTTGGAATGAAATGTATGTCCAATATTTGGCCTTGTTGTTGAGGAGTGTGTTGTTGTTTGTTTGTAGTTTAACGGCAGAGAGGAAATAACGCACACAGTCAGCATCTATAAAGAGGTAACGTCAAACGCACGCACGCAGTGCCACACACGCACGCACGCATGCAGACACACGCTGCATGCACACACTAATATTCAAGTAGATGTGAATTCATTCACGTGTGTGTGTGTGTGTGTGTGTGTGTGTGTAGCCTTGTGGTCCAGTACTACTTGACTTTGTGGATCGGGGGATCAAAGTCATCTTAGGAATCACCTTTGGATTTGCTATCACTGCGGTAACTATAACATTTATCGATCTATCTATATGTAATAAGCAGGATGAGGACATGACTGTCTCACTGACTGTACACTCACTGTGTGTGTGTGTGTATGTGTGTGTGTGTTACAGATAGTGGGTGTCATGCTGTCCCTGTCTCTCATCTACAGTATGGGGGCAACAGAGCAGCAGAGTGGATCAAACTCTAACATTCCGTTCCATAGATTTGTATAGACAGATAGACTGACTGACTGACTGACTGACTGTTTTTAGTGTTCATGTTTGACAACAACAAAATCAAGGTTTTTGGATAAAAAATATCAGTGACAGTCAGTCGTGGAAAGTAACTAAGTAACTAAGATTATATTCCATCAAGTACTGTAGCCTACTTAAGTTCAATATTGCGGTACTTCTACTTTACTTGAGTAAAGAGCTCACAATGTTTGAGTTTGTGAGCCACATTTTTGAAACCTTTGAAAAAAGCAGAGACAGTCTACATTCTACAATGTCTACATATAATGGGAACCTTACTTTTGTACTTTTACTCAAGTCAAATTTTAAATATAACACTTTTTTTAACTTTAACTTTTTTACCTTATACTATACTATGGCTATTTGAAATTTGATTTTGAAAAATGTTAATTTATTTTCATAGTTTGAACACCTTTGCCTTATAATGACCAGGTTGAAAGTTGTTAAGTTTCCTAATAATGACGTATGCACATCACTTTTTTGCTCTTGTTATGATGATGATGATGATGATGATGATTGTTGTTTTTGTTGTAGTAGAGTACTTGCACTGATGTGTGTTTGTTTGATTTAAACCTGCACTATGTTTTTAATGAATAAAATGTAATTTTGTCAGAGTTCAAATGCCAGTGTTATCTGCTTTGGCATCACGTCCACGTCTAGATAGATAGATAGATAGATAGATAGAGTATTAAAGTGTCCTACATCATAAGATGCCCAGCCCGCACGGGCTTACAAGACACTCACAAAATGGTACATATATAATAATACATATACACAAATAGACAGTTACTCATGGATACATACATACTTTCTCTATAAGAAGGGTAAAGCAGCAGTGTTCTGTATCGTGTGTGTAATGTTAACTAGATACCAGTAGATGGCACCAGAGTCCATGTGACTGTTCCCAGCTGCTGCTGATCACAGTTCACACCGCTGCCTGCAATCAGAGTTCCAACACGGAACTGTTGCGTCGGCGACATGAACATTTTACCTCCAACAAACAAGTTCCATCAACAATTTACACTGCTGAACAGTAGCCTACAGTACAGTGTAAGTACACTACACATATTGTAGCCTACATGCTAATGCTTTATGGACAAAGCTTCCGTTTACATATTACTCTTGTCTTGCGTCAATAAGTTGCGTGCTTCGAGGTTCTAGCTACTGAGGTTCATATTTATGCATGGGCACAATAACGTGAATAAAGCGTATTAGGCCTGGCTGCTATTTTTATTTTTGTATTTATTTGAATTGGCTTACTGCAAGTTATACCGCGGACTCTTTCGGCGGACGATAGCCTGGTATAAAATTATCTCCAGGGCCAAAGAGAACAGGTTTCTCCTTACCGTTTACTAACATCACACACCATGAGAGGCAGGGGCATGCACAGTTCTGTACTAGGCCATATATTTAACCAGTGGAAGTGGTTCCTGCTCAAATCCTTTCATGTCGGACCCCCAACTTGCTTATGTATTGGACCACACTTATGGGTCCGTTTGGTTCCATTTGGACACTACAGTAGCAGTGTAGACCTGATACTGTTAAGCCAATGATGTAAAACACTATGTTCATTGTTAATTGATTTCCAATAAAAAAATAAACATTGCATTAACATTGCATAAACCAGGGATAGTTTTCCAGTGGCATGATGATTTGTCATCCCTTTAATGTGGGCATATACATTAAAACTTTCTAATCATTTTGAAGACACAAATATTTATTTGTTAACCTTACCACAGTTAAAAATTCTGCTGTCACAAATTAACCCTGTGTATAATAATCAAAATAGCAGCAAATCTACAAATCTTTTAAATGTTTTTTTTTTTTTTTTTTTTTTTGGCTTTCACCTTTATTTTATATTTTGTATGGAGGGACAGACAGTAGGCTGACAGGAAATGGGGAGATAGATGGGGGGAAGACATGCAGTAAAGGCCGTTGGGATCGGGAGTCGAGCCTGCGGCACACTGCCAGACTGGGTTGCCAGCCAAGGTGCCTGGCTGGACCACTGAGCCATGGCCATGAGCTTTTAGATCTGCTATTTTTGCCAAATTGTGACACCAGTGTTTAACATGGTTAAAGCTGCAAGCTGGAACGTATCCGCAAAGCTATGCGTTGAGCTTGTATATCTGCTATTTTCACTAGTTTGGGTAACAGGCAAACGTCTCAATTCTCTTTTGGGTCTTGAACTAAAATGTAAATTAATCAATATATAAACGAATAAAATGTGTACGCCGTATTCAAGAGTAGCGAGCCCTCCTTTTTAGAAGGAAATAACCCCCTGTCATGACCTTTGAATGTTAAAGAACGATAGTCTTATGGTGATTTTAATTGTGTCTCTAATGCAGACAGTCATGGGGTTTCTATACGTGACTAGTTTCTGTTTGTATGTTTTCTTTTCAGATGCAGCACATGTGAGTCAGAGAGAGAGAGAGAGAGCGCCCACATACAACTTCCTGCGTGCAACTGGAAGTGACATTCAGGTTCATGGAAATGCCACAGCTCCTCCTTCCCTGGTATGTAAAGCGTGTGTGTGTGTGTGTGTGTGTGTGTGTGTATGTATATGGATATTGCTGACTGCTTAAATGCAATGAAACTATGAGTCACACGCACACACACTCACAGGGGCGGTCCTGAGCAATCTGGCACCCAAAGCTGGATTTTTCGCGGTGCCCACCACCCTGGGCAGACATTGGGGAGGCACTGGGGAGGCACTGGGGGGACACTGGGGGGCACTGGGCAGACATTGGGGAGGCACTGGGGAGTCACTGGGGGGGGGGGGGCACTGGGGAGGCACTGTGGAGGTACTAGGGGGACACTGGGCACTGGGGAGGCACTGGGGGGACACTGGGCACTGGGGGGACACTGGGGGGGCACTGGGGAGACACTGGGGAGGCACTGGGGGGGCACTGGGGAGACACTGGGGAGTCACTGGGGGGACACTGGGCAGACATTGGGGAGGCACTGGGGGGGGGGGCACTGGGGAGGCACTGTGGAGGTACTAGGGGGACACTGGGCACTGGCGAGACACTGGGGAGGCACTGGGGAGTCACTAGGGAGGCCCAGTTCAATTATGATTATTTCGTCATGGCAGTCACAGCCTGAAAAGGTTGAGAACCACTGATCTAGTTGACAGGTGTGTGAGACGAGGTCTCCAACAGCTCCTCATTCTGGACCGATAAAGGACAGCTGGTTTGGTATGCGGTTAACCAATCACATCTGAAAGGACTGAAAGAACTATGTCACACACTTCATAATATAATTTATATCTATACTATATCTGTTCACTGTTTTCACTCTCTTCTCTGAGTGGTTAGATAGATTGTGTTGTGTTGTATTGTGTGTGTGTGTGTGTACTGTGTGCCCGTACTGTACTATACGTGTGAGGGCCAATTGTCCCCACATGTATAGTCGCTTGAGAAACACATATTGTCAGTGACATGACAATTTTGGTCCTGCAGTCCTCGCAAGTGAAAATGTTGTTTCATGACTTGCACTCAAACACATACTCTCTCTTGCACACACCATACTACGTCGCCAGAACAGTGATGTGCGCACACATGCATGCACGCACACGCGCACAGTGTGACCACAAGTGAGAACAGAGATGGAAATAAAGACACAGAAGGCCACATGCGAGAAAGATTTTCTGCTGATTTCCATTAGAGAACTATTGGCCATTGTTGTGAGCTTGTACTGTAGATTGCAGATTTGAGAAATTTCTAATTTTTAAAAACTTGAATCAAATCCATGTCGTTACAACGGACGGGGACGTGCATGTGCACGTTCGCTTCGTTGTTTTGTGGTGACGATGTCTGCCTGTCGCAGCAAAAATGGCCGTTTTTAGCCCAAGGAGTGTATTTTGTGCAAAACTAATGCTTGGAATGGATTCAGAATCATGAAAACCCCCTAGTTTGACATGTCACATGCTACTTAAAGCAAAAGGAAAGTTTGACATTTTTGCCTGCCATAGGATGTTAATGGTAGGGTCACAAGAAACCCCTATACAAAATAATGCCCAATACATTCAGCCGGTCAGAAAGTGGATTCATGAATGTATATAGACAATATTGTAGGCCAATAAAAAAGACTATATACGAAATTTCCCACCCGTTCACCTCGGCTGCCGGACTATATAGCAAGGATCAGAATATAGCTTTAGGTATTAGTTTTAACCAAAACAATCATACCTGTGTGAAATGAGGGGGCTAATATATTAAAGTCTAACTCATGTTGATTAGGTGATATGTAATGGTGATATAAAACAAACGGTGCCAACACAAACATTAAATGCCATTGACAATAAAGAGAATATGACGTAATGAGGGACAATAATATGACGCTGAAGTTTTCCCTTCATTGTCAATGGCGTTTTTTAAAACAAACTAAACTAAAAACAAACATCAAACCTGTATATAGGAGGGGAAATAAATATCCCTTTAAGTAATTTATTGCCCATATATGGAGATTCCTGATCAGTAGCCTATAGCATACTATAGCATAATTATAGTAGCATATATGGAGAGTCCATTTTATGACCAATTATGGAGTATATGCCCATATTGAGCATGATACTTACTGGTACTGCTGGTTTTGTCTTCCAGCTGGCCCACAGGTCCTTGAAAAGAGAAGACAACGTGTGTCGGACTCGTGTCAAAGGAAAGGTAAGATGCCTTGCAGCCTTGCTTTTATTAAAGTTCTAAACAGATAAGTGCCATTGCGGAGGTGTTCTGGGGCAGCCAGGAGGTTGGGTATGTTAGTGAAAGTGTTACCTTGTACTGTTAACTTGTACTGTACCAGTACTGTATCTTGTATTATCTTGTACAGCAGTACTAGTGGTTCTCAAACTTAACCCTAAACCTAACCTCAGTAAAACCTTGCCTAAACCTAACCGTAACCCAAACCCTAACCTCAGTAAACTATGCCTGCCCGGGAGCCAATTAGTAAGGCAGGTCTAACCCAGAACGCTGGTGGGATTCATAATCACGTGTCAAGGTCCCTCACATTTATATTTTGAGCTGTTGAGCAGCAGTCCCCCTCCCCCATTTGAAAATGTTCTGTATCAGTGACCCAAATAAGATTTGTATTAACATTTTTCAATATTGTTCCAAAAATGTCAAACCTTTTCGTTCGTTCTTTCTTTTTTTTTGTTGCTGATCTACATACTCACAATGTGCCCACAATGCAACACATTGTGAACTTGGAGATCGGCTATTTTCAAATTGGGGTTGTTCACAATGTGCATTGTGTAAAAGAGAACAAACCAGAGACTGATGGATGGCATGCACGTTATAATTATGTAATCATGTCGGTAAAAGTTTTGACCAAAAATACTGTCCAATAGTGGTTCTCAAAGTTGGGTCCGGGGACCTCCATGCAGGGCTCCTTGAGGTAGTTCCAGCGGATCCCCATCCAAATGCTCTATTAGCATTTTACACTTCTTATTTCGTGCATCGACGGGAACCCTTTCTTTTTTTAAAGGAAAACCTGTGAAGTTGTAACAGAAAAAATTACAAAACACAAGTGACGTTCTGACAACTGGATTCTTTGACTCAGAGAAATACTGTAGGCCTATATTTCACAGAAAATCAGGGGCATTGTGAACTTCCGTTTGGCTTCTTGTAGTACTGTGCATTCTCTGTTGTAGTACTGTACATTCATTTTTCTCAAGTAGCTACAGTATAGTAAAATTCATGCTACTGTAACTTACTGTACAGTATAAGTTACTGTACAGCGCGCGTGCATGGGTGCGTGAGTGTGTGAAAAGGTGAATACCCATGTGTAAACCCCCCTCAAACTGCAGGGATAGTTAATGCTACATACTGTATAGGGATACAGACAACACTTTCTTGGCAGTGTGTGTGTGTGTGTGTGTGTGTGTGTGTGTGTGTGTGTGTGACTGTGTGTGGTTAATGGACAAGCTTCTACTCAGTATGTGGTAGGGGGAGGGACTTACGGTAAAACCAGACTGTCAGCCATTTACCTGAAATGACAGGAAGTGACATCACGATTGTGTGTGTGGGGGGTTCAATTCAAAGGGGGATTTATTGGCATGAGAACACGTATGTTTACATTGCAAAAGTGGAACAATCTATCTTATAAAACCATAAGAATTGTGTATTTGCTGGATAAACGTTTAAAACAAATGGCAGCAATATTTCAATCTTTTGCATTCATTTGGTATTATGAAACCTTTCACTGTCTGTCTGTCTGCCTGCCTGCCTGTCTGCCTGCCTGTAACTCTTTCTTATAAAGAAAACAATAGAGCACTGTTGGTGTCAACACAAACTGAATAGCATTGTGCTGTATAATGTTTTAGCATTGCAGTTTTTGTTTTGTTTTGATGTTAATTGATTTGCATGTGGTCCCTGGGCCACCAGTTGTTCATGTATGTTTTAGAATGTGTAGCTTTGAATACATTTTTCATTTCTCTCAATGAACTTGCTAATAGACACACAGCAGAACAAGAACAACAACGCTTTACAAAGTCAAGTCAAATAAGTTTTATTTCATATACCTATAATACAAAAACAATGCCTCACATCATTCACACAGCCAGTAAAAAGATGGTGAACACAACATTCACAAAAAGAGTGAGAGAAACTTCTTCAAAGTCTTCACTATGTATGAGTCTGGTGGGCAGATGTGTACAACCATTATTCCTTATTTTTTAAACATATGTTTATTAATTTTCTTATTCTTATTTTCTGCAAATATTGAAATAAAATCTTTATAGAAATAATTATCAATAGGTCCATGAATACAGAAAACAAAGACAAAAGCAGTTTGTACTTTTACTCAAGTACATTTTGAATTCCGGACTTTTACTTGTAACAGAGTATTTCTATATATATATATATATATATATATTTTTTTTTTATTAGATGCAATTGTGAACAATAGCCAAGTAATACATAGTAAATATATATCCATTGGCCAATCAAATGGTTCACTGCAGCTCAACAGTCAGTGTGAGGGGTGGTCAGGAGATGTCTGTGAGCTCTGCGTTTATATTGCAGTATTGATACCTTTACTTAAGTAAAACAGTACAGTACTTTTTCCTCCACTGCCCCATTATACAGTACTTCCATGAACCCCCACAGACCCACATTGATTTCCATGTACCCCTCCACATGCCATTTTCTCCCACCACCAAATCCCACCATTTACTTTTTTTTTTTTTTAAGATATTTCTTTGCGGCTTACGCCTTTTATTGGTTTTTTTGAAGGGACAGACAGTAGGCTGACAGGAAACGGGAGAGAGATGGGGGATGACATGCAGTAAAGGCCGTGTCGGGCTCGGGAGTCGAACCCGCGGCACACTGCGACTGGATTACCAGTCGGGTGCCCAGACGGTTACGCAACCGCCTGGGCCTACTATAACATTGTTATTTACTGTAACTTTAACATTAACTGTGACAAATTAAATATTAATATTAACTATAACATTGTTATTAACTGTAACATACACAAACTGTGACAAATTAAAGGAAAAATAAATGAGTGGAGAAACATTATAAATGCCTATGCTTCCATACAGGCCTAGCCTACTGCATGATTCGATTAAGCAATTGACCTTGATCTTGAATCAAGATGGCAAGAGAAAATATCTAAGTGATAATAAAAGAGGGTTTGTTATCAGGGTATACGGAAGGCAGAAGTTTGCATTCACAGACTGCTCGGCTGACCAGTGTTTTAATAGGAACAGTGACTAAAGTGACATTATTAAATTGGGGCCGGATATTTGGGGTTGAGAGAACACCGTTGATGACCGCGATGCTGATGCATTAATGTGATATGTAAGGAAAAACAGAGGAGCGACTTGTCCACAGCTGACTGAGACTGTCAATATACAGGACATGATGATCAGAGTGTGTCAACATCAGATCGTCAACTATACATAGACATGTAGAGTTGCAGTGTGTAAAACTCCTCGTGAGAAAGACAAATGCACATTTGAGAGTTCAGTGGTGCAAAAAGCCATAGGAACTGGTTTTCAGCGATGTGGAAAGAAGTGAGATGGTCAGATGACTGAGATGAGTCATTCTTGAACATAATTCTGAAGTATGGGCAAGTAAACAAAGTCGTTTGCACACCTGATCAAGGTTCAACGACGGGTGCTTTGGCGGAGCAGTCGCAAACAAATCTATTCAGGCATCTATTCAATAGTTGCCTGAGGAAGGTCTTTCACCAAAAGGTTGCTACTAAATTCTTCTTTGTTCTTACACCTCATACTAACACACTTTGTGTTGGTTTCTCCTTTAATGTGTCACCCACAAAATACAGAAGTATCATCATCATAACCTTATACAGATTTACCCCAGAACAGCATAGATAAAGATATATCTTATATACAAGTGAAAAGGTGTACCCATACTCATTCTTCATGCTCTATCTCCGACCGAACCACACTTTTACCACACATCTCTATATGCAAAATAAATTCGCCACCCTCCCCGAACTGACATAGCCTATTTTTTAGCCGTTCAAGTTTCTTATTTACTCTGCAAATATTACTTTTATGAAAATCACGATCGAGCCAGCAGATAAACGGGTGCCACAACACGCCGAGAAACAAGGAATTTAACCACGCTACTTGCATACACTGCAACTCGCTTACAATTCGCAAACCTGGCAACACTGCCTGCCTCTTACGTCACCAGCTCTGCTCCTCCTGGCCTCCGTAGTCCGTCGCGCTCACAATCTGTCGCAGCCATCTTGCTTTTCTTTTGGATGGGCGAGTGGACATTTAATGCTAATAAATTAATTATAGGTCCAGCAAGCAAATCATGATGGTCTGATTGTGCTCAATAGGTCACAATAACATTCCGAAATTAGGTGTTGTGTTTTGTATGGCATTTTCCCCAGTAGTAGTTGCATATCTATCTCAGCTTTTGCCTGATAGCACACATGCTAACGTCAGCAGCCATAGCAACATACAGTGTGCGCAGACATAACATGAGTTGTTTACAACACAAACACACGGCCTTTTCACCACGCAATACACACAACAGCTCGGGAGTTATTAAACCGAACGTGGACGCTGTTTCAGTGTTACATTTGCTGCGCATATCGGAATAATTGTAACGGCATGCATGATAAATGTAACAACGCTAAAAAACACCATTAAACATATCGTTTTCACCTTAAAGCTATTACATTTCATTGAAGCAACTCCTTAGCATTGTTTTCATACCATGGATGTGATAAGATAATGTATCAAACATAAGGGAAATATTAAATAGGATCGGGTGTACCAGTTTGGCCATTTCTTTTTTTTCAATGGGGCAATACATTGATTAAACAAACGTTTGATTGATTGAGTTGTACAACGTTATACAACCCTAAACTAATTTTAGAATACACTACACAATACAATACAATTTTAGAACATATTTTGCACGTTCCATTTTTTTACTCAGAGATCCCTTTAGCTACACATGTAATATTTCCAGGCAACGGACCTACACATGTCAGCTACCATAAACCACTTCAAGTTATTAGGACGAAATAACTGACAGGAGTGACGGTGCTGTGCTGTGAGTAAACTAATAGGGGAGAGCCGCCAAGGATGTAACATTTTGCACGTTTCATTCTTTTACTCAGAGATCCGTTTAGCTACACATGTAATATTTTCAGGCAACGGACCTACACATGTCAGCTACCATAAACCACTTCAAGTTATTTTTTTGATAAAACAGGTCGGGAGTTATTCAACCGAACGTGGACGCTGTTTCAGTGTTACATTTGCTGCGCATATCGGATCAATTGTAACGGCATGCATGATAAATGTAACAACGCTAAAAAACACCATTAAACATATCGTTCTCAGCTTAAAGCAATTACATTTCATTGAAGCAACTCCTTAGCATTGTTTTTATACCATGGATGTGATAAGAAAATGTATCAAACATAAGGGAAATATTAAATAGTATCGGGTGTACCAGTACCAGTTTGGCCATTTCTTTTTTTTCAATGGGGCAATACATTGATTAAACAAACGTTTGATTGATTGAGTTGTACAACGTTATACAACCCTAAACTAATTTCAGAATACACTACACGATACAATACCATTTCAGAACATATAATATTGGCCAATATGTCAAATATGTAAATATTACATATAATGGCATTGAATGGAAGCGGACCATTTGTAACACATGTTACAAATGACCCGCTTTTGCAAGTTTTCTTTGCAGTTGCTTACAGACCAGAATGAACGTGAATTCCGTCTAAACACGATGCAAACTAATGAAGAACATAAGCATGAACACATCCATGTGGATTTTTATTCACCAACACCAAAGACAAAAATTGTACCACACATATACTCCAGGTGTAAAATTAGACGCATTTTGAAGGTAAACACTTCAAACTTCAAACTCCTGGCCACGTAGAGTACGTTGCTGTACACATACTGACGCGATGGCGTCATGGTGGCGTTGACCAATCAAGATATAACGTCCATGTTACAACCGTGAAGCGTTACAACCTTGGCGGCTCTCCCCTACATTTGTTACTAACATTAGGTTGTGGCGAAGTAGACACGTGGCCAGCAGATACTGTGTTTTGGACAAACAGGCTAGGTATTGGTGTTGATTTGGGTCAACTGGACAAACAGCGTGGTGTTGTTTTGTGTCTGTGTTTGTGTTGGAGCGCCTCAGTGTGGCCGTACAGGTCATGTGCAACCTCTTCCACAGAGAGATGGAGACACTAAATCTCAGCTGGACAAACATGTTTGCATGCATGCATCGCTGCCTTGCATGCTGTGTGCTACTGTTGAGTCTGTCACTTACTTTGACTGATTTATGGCATTGTCTTTCTGTTAAAATCCAACTATGTTAATTTAAGAACTCTGGGCATATAGGTCATTGTTTATTCACTGTGCACACGTGTAGCCTATTGTATGTCAGACTGTATGTCTGTCCCACAGTCACAATCCTTTAGTACTTAGGCTGTGGAAATATTCAGGACAAAACAATGGTACATTTCCAATAACCCATTCGTTACTACATGTGGAGTCAACTCCCGCCATTTATTTCTTCCCATAGTGCGTGGCAAAGTCGCTCTGGGATGAGTGCGCGCGTAGCGCGCACGAAATTCTAGTAATTGTAATATGAAAAACATTTTAGATCTAGATGAAACATTTAACAGGCTTTTGCACAAAAATAAATGAACAAAAAAATGTTCGACCAAATACAGCTGTAAAAAAAACTTTTTTTGAAATATCAACACTCAGACTGTATCTAGTGGCGTTTGCGTTCCCAGCGTCTGAAGCTCCGTCCCTCAATGTACAACTCCAGATTTTCCAGTTCTGACAAAGCCTTGTTCTGGACACCAGCGTCCTTTAGCTTTACACACACACACACACACACACACACACACAGACACACACACACACACACACACACGCACGCACACGCACATACACGTCCATTGACCCAATCATACAACAGAGCAAGAGAGAGTTACTGATGTCATGTGACATAGACGTGTTGGACAAGTGATTCTGATGTATGTAGGCGACCGTGTTCCATTGCTTCTTGCACATTAAATGTGTTTCAGTTTGACACTGTTGCTAAAGATACGGTATTGTGCATGCCTGCTGCTTCATTACATCCAGTATTATTATTTTATTTTTTTACCTTTCTTTCGTCCCAACTAATATTTTGATGCTTGTATACCTGTATGAGTGAGTGACAAAATATGATATACCTGATTGACTGGTCAGTATAATTTGTACATGTACAGTATCAGTGGTGGGTTTTGCCCCAGCTAGTAGTGCTACACCAAAAATTAAGCCAACGTGTACTATGTTAACACACTAGTTTATTTTGATAAATGAAAATGCTCTTATTTGTATTTCAGGCCCTGCCTAAAATACAAACGATATTATAATAATCCCGCTTTGTGCACCGGGAGCCTTCGAAGCGGATGTGTGTGTGTGTGTGTGTGTGTGTGTGTGTGTGTGTGCGTGCGCTCGCGTACCTGTTGTGTAGCTGTGTCCAATGTGTGTATTTGCAGTAGACTCAGTTTTCTGGCAGATAAGTCAGACAGGTTCTGGGTGAAGGACTCATTCATAGATGCTGACCGTAGCGCATCACACACCTTCTTTTTCTGACAGACAGACAGACAGACAGACAGACAGACCATTATGTTTGAATTGAACATACATTGTTATAGTAACCTTTTCAATTAAATGACAAACCATCAAATTCACTAATTGTAAATATAAACAAGTCATATAATACATATAGTAACCTCTTACTAACTTGTAATTTCTGAGTAATATACCAGTATAACAGTAATGGCGTTTCAAAGGTGGGTAATCTTTAGGCTATATTACTATATACATCTGCATTAATGACGTGTATTACCTAAGTATATCTATTTTATAATTATCATTGTATGTCAAATAATTTTACCGTTTAGTGCTTAATTGAATGACTTGAACCCCAGCATCCATATTCTAGGGGAGCGCAAAAGTAGCAAATCTAAAATCCCACATCGCTTGTCGCATTGCGAAGCTTGTGAACTTGTAGATCTTTCTTATTTTTGCGACAATTTTGGCCAATATGTGACCAGGTGTGATTTTTATAGTATGATTTGTTTGTTTGATGCCATTATGGTATTTTTTTCTTGTCCTTTTTGAGGTGTTCATCTGCACCACTGATACAAGCGGTCCAAGCCCACAGCCAATTCAAGTCCAGTTTACTAAGTCTAGCGGGTTTAAAGTTTTAAACTATAGTGTTATTGTAAATCAAAAGGTCAGCCTTACATGGCGGAATGGGCGGATGCAGCGTTTGATACTTTGGAGGAAGTTGGTGAGATGGTCACGCTTGGCAGCAGAACCAAGTCTGTGTTTGAAGAGAGACTGATAGAAGTCCAGAATCCTGGTGACTACACAGCCATGGAGCTGGAGGGACGGACAGACAGACAGACAGACAGACAGACAGACAGACAGACAGACAGACAGACAGACAAGTAATTGCAAAATGTAGACAGTAGATAGCAGCAGAAAATGTTAAGAAAGTTAAATTATACAACTCACAAATCAGTACAGTCTGTAAACAGTGAGTAAAGGGTCAGAAAATAGTCACCAGTCAAGTCGTCTGTGTACACAGCCAGATACTAAACGGTAACCATGAAAACAATCAATGAGTCTGTAACCTCTTACCTGAGGGTCTTTTCTGATTTCATCAAACGACTTTAGGGGCAGCAGGAACCTACTGTTATCAGAGGTGTTCTGAAACGCATGCACGCGACGCGCGCACACACACACACACACACACACACACACACACACGTCGGAGCTATAGTTACACTTGGAGGGGAGGGTCATAATAATTATTAAAATTAATGTAATGAATAATTACATCAGTTGTCCTGGCGCTATAACAGCCACGCTTTACAATTGGCCTTATAACTCTTGAACCGTAGGTCGTAAAATAAAAAAATCACTTTTACTAGATTATTTGGGTCATGACGCATCTCCCCATATAGGCCACACCCATTTGCGTCAGGATAGATTTTCCACCATTTTGACTTTTCTGCAAAACACACTTTTTGCTCTTCCACCTACAGCTTTTGTGCAAATCTCACATAACTCGGTACATATGATCTCTGGACCTATCTGATTAAAACACCACAGGCAGAATTTTCATAGTCCGTATCGTTTGGCTGTAATCGGCGTCCAAAGTTAGTGGGAGAGGCCTGTTTCATATACAAAATTACACCCTAAATTTCATTCACATGTCGAGGGTGATTTATTCAACGGAGAGCCCAAAGCGTAGCTTACGTGCACTATAGCGAGACAGGACAATCCCTCCCAATCAGTAATGTGATCTATTACATCGCATCACCCACACTGTACATCGTGTGTGTGCGCGTGTGTGCGTGCGTGCGTGCGTGTGGTGTCTCCCCACTCTTGCAACGCTATATACTATATAGGCGGGTAAAAATATGGTTTGACCCTAAAAAAATTGTAACAAAAGGTTTCTCAACTGATTTTTGTAGTATTAGGTGTCCTAAATAACATACTCAAAGTTTACCAAAGTTTGACCACCCGAAAGGTGTTTTTTTTCAAGATGGCCGCCGCCAGTTCTTAATATACCATTAGGGTCGATTCATACTCCTATTTTAGAGCCGAATAAAAGTCGGTTCGGCGCTGTAGAGCCTACAATTTGACGTCATTTGAGGTTCGGGGGGGCGGGTACCGTCCTAAAGTCGGCTCTTCGGTGCTACTGAAATTTTCTGACGAGCCAAAATCATTTCGGCACTACAGCGCCGAAACAGGAGTATGAATCGGCCCTTACTCCTCCATTATTCATCCTAGAAAAGTAATTTTGGTGTCTAACCCTATGTTTTGGTTATCTAGGAATCCAATTAGCATATATACATTTTAGTCAAGCAATTACAAGTACAATGATATATTAAAGCAATTGGTTATAAGGTTATAACAGTGTAATAGGACATTTCCCTTTTCTATGATGCCGTACTGCCCAGGATTGGTGAATTCATCACCTGTACAAAATTCACATTCTGTTGAAGCTTTCAAGAGATTTATTTTGATACCATAACAATAAGGAATATCTTCATTATTACTGGGCGGTACTGTCATATGATGTGACATTTGTAAAAGCATGGCTGCCAAGTGATAGACTCATTAGACTGGGAATATTACACAAATCATGGAAGAAATGTACAGAGAAATGTCTGCACTATTTTGTTTGTAAAGGTGTCTGGCAATAATAATAATAAAAATAAGTCCCCTATAGGGTAGTGGTTCCCAAAATGTGGGCCGGGACAAACATTGTGAAAATAGGCGATCTATAAAAGCTCACAACGCTGAGTGTCTTTGCACCAAACACACTCAGTAGGACCAATTGGCCACTTGTCTGGTCTATGGGGAAGATGGACTCCTCAGTGGGGATACATTGGAGAGAAATGGCCCCTCATGGGCCTAGAGACTAGAGAGGTGTGTAAGTCAGTCCAGAGCTATCACACATGTATCTTGGTATATAGGCAGGTGGTGGAGTGTGGCATGGATAGGGTTCAGTTATGCTTGTCACAGACATCTTCTTATTCCCGAGACTGTAGTAGTTGTGTGTGTAAAATTAATTCCACATTTACTTTGTGTTTGGTACTGCTGGCAATATCCTTGAGCCCTGGGCTCCAGTCTTGGTCTCCCCATAGAATCCCAATCTAACCTCCCTCTACGCTGTGTCCCTGCTGCTATCCAACAAAGAAGCATTGCTGCCTTCCAATGCATGGCTTTTTAAGTCATGTGGCAGCCAAGACTATGGACTTTAATGTTTGTTTAGGGTACACTAAATGACAACGTAGGATGCCATGTGGCCAATATAAATACTGTGGGCGCCCCTAATTTCGTGTTTTTTGCACGCATTTTCGTACTACAGTAGCTGTTCTAGAGGAGAGGGGAGAGGGTATTCTGCGCCATAATGATCAGTCACTGGGGGCCCCAGTAATATTAATGGTCAGCCACCAACCAGACACCGACTCTCCTGTGAACCAGTCCGACATAGGGACACCCCTGTCTGCCTGACAAACAATCATGCACCACGTGGAGGTCTTAGAACCACCACTATGTGGGTCTGACCCTTCTGTATACCTATGCCCACTCTAAGCGCCTATATAGCTCAGAGCTAGGAGCCAGCAGGAGGTCCATTTGGGACCAGCATACATACATTTAAGGACACGACTGCCTGACAGTCTTGCAACATGTGGAGGTCTTATAACCACCATCAGTGGAGTGGAGACTGTCCTCTATATATGCTAACTCAAGAGGTCCTATCTCAGGAGTAAGAGCCAGCATGGTCCACATGGGACCAGTGGAACTATAAGTCAGGTGACATATAGGAAGTAGGAACACTCCTCCCAGCCTAAGCTAAACCCCAATTCCTTAGTTTCTACCTCCTCCACACTCCGTTCCCCTGCATGCCGTGACTTAGAAATTGTTTGCATTTGAGGAGTTGAGAACGAGGAGAGTGCAGGCTCCCTAAGCCACTTGGAGTGAGATCTGGCAAAGATCTTTCATGTATCGTTTTCAGAACTGTCTTTGTTGAAATGTGTGGCGTATCATTTCTCCTTATACATGACAATCCTCGGAGCTCCGGAATGGTCCAACAATCCAACTGTGTGACACGTCATGATTGCTGTCACTTCAAAATTATGCAGGTCTATTCCCCCCTCCTCGCTCGACGACCATGGGCTAAGGCGGGAGTGGAGGACATGAAGAATGTATACTTGTGGCTATTACAATGCACAACATGGAGGTCTAGAACTACAGCGACAGACAAGCCCCAATCTCTTTAACTGCCCAATGAGCACTCATCCTGGGCTCTCAAGTGCCCCATAGCTTTAATTATGAGCCACCTCGGACATACAGAGAGGAGAAGACCATGAGGCATGATGAGGGTCTTCTTAACTTTGCTCTTCTGTGCTCCAAGTCCCCAGGGAGAAATCCAGTGACCCCCCCACTCCCCATACTCCCCTGTACCCACTTGAGGGGAACTCTAGGCCCACTAAACTCTAGTCCGGACTAGGGTTGGGATTCAGAACCGGGTCCATTTCAGACCCAGTTCCAACATTGCGGATCCGGGATCCGGAGCCGGTTACATCGTTTTTTTCCCCCCAAACGGTTGTCATTTAGCTCCGCTGTGTCTGTGCATGCATGCACAGTGTCTGTGTCTGTGTCTGTGCATGCATGCACAGTGTCTGTGTCTGTGTCTGTGCATGCATGCACAGTGTCTGTGTCTGTGTCTGTGCATGCATGCACAGTGTCTGTGTCTGTGTCTGTGCATGCATGCACAGTGTCTGTGTCTGTGTCTGTGCATGCATGCACAGTGTCTGTGTCTGTGTCTGTGCATGCATGCATGCGTAGATGAGTGAGTAGATTAATCTTGTGACTCATGTAGGCGTATTGATTTTGAGATGTTTCCTCAATGTGGACATGCAACGTTACTGGTGCAAGTTGCAACCTTTGCAGGAAACTATGGCATTGCATTTATTGCACTTTGCGTGCTCAGCCTCAAGAGTCATTTCCCTCTCTGTTAACCACACTCGCAAAGTGCAATAAATGTGAAGCCATAGTTTCCTGCAAATGTTGCAACTTGCACCAGTAACGTTGCACACAGACACTGTGCATGCATGCACGGACACAGCGGAGCTAAATGACAACTACATAAATCAGTTGAGAAACCTTTTGTTACAATTTTTTTAGGGTAAGGTGCTTTTCTTTCATATATTTACCCGAAGATAGAGTCCTTGAGCAAGACACTGAACCCCTAATTGCTCCTGATGTGCTGGTTGCTGCCTTGCATGGTTTCTGCTGCCATCGGTGTATGAATGTGTGTGTGACTGGGTGAATGTAATGCAATCTGTAATGTAATCTGTTGTGTGACGGGCAGCTGCAACCACCGCCTATACCCGTAAATGTAGTCTCTGGGTTGTTTGACTCGTTTCTAACGCTATTGTGTTACTCTTTGGGTACATTTCCACCTTCAGTCGATGCTTCATATCCATATGAGTGAAAAGGCCGGGATGATCGGTTTATGTTTCAAACACTGTTCTTATATGAAGAGATCTAAAATCCCCCTATGGCGATTTCAATGCAAATAAAAAGCAGGACTTCGGTGCTCTATGCATCAATTACTGCAAACAACAAAAAAACACAAACATATTGATATTATACAAGTTCAAATGAACGGTAAAGGACTAGTTTTTTTTAAAATATATAAACAGCTGGAAAAACCAGTCAAACGACATACAACAGTCTGTGTGTGTGTGTGTGTGTGTGTGTGTGTGTGCGTGTGCGTGCATTCGTCCGTGTGCGCGTACTCACTCTCTCCGAACTGATGTTGCGGACCAGTCTGTTGAGTTGCCGCAGATCAACACAGAGCGTTGTGTTCTCACTTGGCGGACATTTACATTGACACTCTGATGCTCTGCTCTGCTGCCCCCCGCAGCACAGGAGGACAATCACCAACTCATAACATAGCCTGGACATGCTGAATGAATGACTGAATGAATGAATTGTTAACTGACTGACTGACTGACTTGTTAACTGACTGACTGACTGACTGACTGACGTACGTACGTTGTTCCTCTGTCTTGATTTCGGTCCTCTATGTCTGGGTTCCTCTTATCTCTCTCTATTTATACCTGACAGACACTCAGGTAACACCTCTTTCCTCCCTCCCTTTCTCTCTCTCTCTCTCTCTCTCTCTCTCTCTCTCTCTCTCTCTCTCTCTCTCTCTCTCTCTCTCTGTGTGCGTGCGTGTGTGCGTGCATGCGTGCGTGCGTGCATGCATGTTCAGGGGGAAGTGTAACCAGGTCAAGATTGTCTTCAGATGGTCATGGTGGTTTACGATGTCCTAGTTTACAGTCCCATTTAGCAGCATGTTTCCTATTGTCTAACTATAGAGGGTATGCGCATGCATAAAGTGAATGGCAGATCGAGTGGCAAAGTGAGTGGCAAAGTGAATTTAATTTGTTGATTAAAGTCATATAATGCAATCAAATATGACTTTTCTGTTTGGATGTATGGGCTGTCAAGGCCAGAAAGTAGTTTTTTGCCACTCAGTAGGCATTTCCGCATAACTTCCTGGTATGATGATGATGTCACACGCATACCCTATATTCAGTGTAGGGTGACAATGTGGGACACAATACACATGCATGCATGTGTATTGTGGCTAAGGGTGCAGGGTTGTGTCACACGCGTGAATATTGTTAACGTGAAAACAAAAATAACATTTCTATTCCTCAATTAGACATTTATATTCTTCCCCGGCCATCACATACTGTAGCATCACTATGCTTTGCCATCTGTTTCATTCAGTAGCACATAATAGGACTATGATGATAACTATAATAGAAGGAACTACTATGCATTATGCAATGTAAAAGAAACTCAACAGAAAGGCAGGTGCAAGCACGTCTGTAACTATTGATGCTGCCTTGGTACGTCCACATGACATTTTGTTTGCAATATCACTGTCTGAAAACATGACTGATGCCAGCTTATTGCCACAGTCTTCAGATCGGTATGACTGGGCGTGTTGCACTGTGTGGTAGACACTGGTTATTTCAGCTGCTGTTACCTTATCTGCGTTTGAATCTTTTACAGTGAATCTTGCTTTGGTTTTAAAACGTGTCCATGCGCCGTGAAGCCTCCTTTTGAGCAACGCGCTGCTTGTGAGTCTCGCATTGTCTGTGTCGCTTCACGTCATATTCACCTCCGTGTGTCACTGAGAAACTACTTTTACAGACATCACAGAAGACTATCAGAATGGCTATTTCACTGGCTTGACCCACGGGTAAATAGTTTCCCAGTCTTTGTTATAGCTGCATTTCCTTTTCTTCGCGGTCTTTGTTTCTTCCCTTTTGTCCTTTTGTCTCCATGTTTCTCGTTTCGCTTTTTCTGCTGCTAACTCGTTGTGCGGTGTGTAATGTTGTTGTTTTTTTTGGGTGGGCGTTCACCTCACACTGTGACCGGCTGAGAAAATGACAACTTTATTAGAAAACAAGTAAAATAAGAGTAAAAACCAATAAGAACAGTACATGTAACAGGTTAAAAACACATCAGCTCGGGAATGCTATTCTGAACAGGTGGGTTTTCAGGGTGGTTTTGAAGGTGGTGAGTGAGGGCCCGGCCCCAGGGGCATCCCGGATCTGTTTGGGGAGGGCATTCCAGAGGTAGGGGCGGCCACGGAGAAGGCCCTGTCGCCACAGGTTTTGAGCCTGATTTTCTTGGGTATCACCAGGAGGCCGTTAGTTAAATTAAAATTAATTTTACAATGTAAATTGGAGTCCCAGAGATAGAAATGCCATTAAATGGGGGTCTGCAGTAGACTAATATGCATGTCAAACTGGGGGTCCTTGAAATTAAACTGGTTGAGAATCACTGCTAGAGCCGTACAAATCTTCTCTTATGGGGGGTCCCTAACGCATCTTTTCAAATGGGGGTCCGTGGGATAATTGGTGTCAATTTGGGGGTCCTTGACATGAAAACGTTTGGGAGCCACTGAGTTATTGTTTGTATAACGTATGGTTCGAGATTTATTGGACAAAACCTGACGTGGCCTGTTACAATGCCACAATGAAGCCCATTTGAAAAACAATGGAGTGTCTTCCTTGACCTATACTATGAGAGAGAGCGTTCAAAGTTTCACAACGTTTGGTCCAGCAGTGTCCGAGATTAGCTGTACACTGACAGATGGACGGATATTATAGGCCACTTTCCGGCCATTCTGAAATAATTAATTTAAATTCAAATTCAATGCATAAGATTTGCCAGTTTAACCACTTTCAACCTGGTGTCCCTATTTTGGGATTGTGAAATAATAATAATAAATTAAATAACAATAATAAAACAGTGATGATGATGATTATTAGCTATATATGATAATGATGATTGTTATAGGCAAGCTATTTCGTTATAGAGGAGCCACAGCCAGAGATGCTATACTGTAGCTATTTGGGGGTCCATGGCATGTAAAAGTTAGAAATCCCCTGCCTATACATTTCAGTCATAGTGGAGGAGATGAGTGGGTTTGATGATGCCAAAAAAAGCTGTTTGACCTGCATAGCTGACCTGGATTATACTGTAGTTCACATTTTCGTGTGTGTGTGTGTGTGTGTGTGTGTGTGTGTGTGTGTGTGTGACTGTGTGTGTGTGTGTGACTGTGTGTGTGTGTGTGTGTGTGTGTGTGTTATTTCTTTTAAAATAATCTGGGGACCCCCCAAAGTAATTTGGCGACCCCCTGAAGGGTTGCGACCCCCATGTTGAGAACCCCTGGTGCATCTGACACAGCTCTATCTCAGACACACCCAATGCTGTACTGTACGTTGCATCATCTCTGACTCCCATGATAATATGCACGTTTTGAATGCTGAATGTTGCTGTGTTGCAGCGACATTATTGCTCACGCACACGTGCGCATGCACACGTGCACACACATGTGTGTGACCACATGTGTGCACATGTGTGTGCACACCATAGTTCTCCGGGTCTGATATGGACGTAAAATGAAGCCTGTCAGTCCTTGAATTGTAAATCGCCATCTTTCTAGATCCGTTTGGGCCCAGCTGAGCCATTGGCTGGCCCAGACAACGAGGCGGGACTTCCCCCCTTCTTCTTCGTTGGTTTTTATTTTGACTCGAGTGGGTGGGGGATCCCGTTCATAGACTGTAACGGTAGCCACGCCCCTCAGAACATATGCGACTTTATGGTAATTTTTTTAATAAATGGGACCATCATTTTCCAAAAAGAATATTATGACATTAGAAATGAGACTTTAAACTAGTGACTGGAAGCAGAAAGTATTCATGACCATGTTTATTAAGGTAATACAGTCTAGGTGAAGTGGTTCCCAAATACATGGATCTCTATGGAGCTATGGGGTTTTTTGAGCCCAATGACAGCACCACAACGGCCATTATATGAATTTTCAGGAAATCCCGATTTCCTTAGTGCCTTCACAAAATATCTGTCTGACTGCCCCCCTGGTGCACACACACATGTGCGACTGGGAAGCTGTTCAGCTGTTGTTCTAAACAATGCTAAAGAATTTGAGAACTGCTTTCCTGTTCGTTAACTCTGTGTGTCTATATGCAGTCAAGGGAAGGCTGGGCCTTCCCCAGCTACACCAAATCTTACAGGGGCAAATTACCTTTGTCCCATTTTCATCTTCACGTTTTGTTAATTTTAGGAAGCAAAACTTTCCTTACTTGTATTTGCAAGTAGGAATGTAGTCCTGTTCCTGTTCCATATCACACGGCATGCATGACTCGTCTTAATAACCACTTAAACCCTATACTTGGTTGACTGGAGTCCCTCAGGGAAAGTTTTGTCTTTTGTTTTGCAGAGTTCTTATAATCTTTTTTTTAATTTTTGTTCAGAGTGCCATACAGTCATGAAAAACATGCTTTACATTTCAGTTTACAATATGCACCTCTTTTCTTCTTTTTTTGCTGTCAAACTGTCAAACTGTACAGTAGTGTTTAGACAACGCATCACAGTTCAAGTACAAGTTCAGATTTGCTACCAAACTACACCGGTAATGTGGGTATAATGCAAAGTAATCCATGTGGGGCTGCCTAAAGTCCTGTTGCCTATTATTAATATTTTAATTAATTTTGTCTAGAGGAGTTAATTTAGCCAATGTGAAACTGTAGGAGGGGTAGAGGACTTCCAATGTAAGGTAATACATTTCTTTGCTGCTATAAAAGCTAGGTCAATGTATTTATTTAGGTGTCTGTCCCAACTGGCCTCCCCACCAGAGGGGAAAGGGGGACAGAAATCCCCAAGCAAGATGAAACAGCATCTACAATTGAATGCCAAAATGATGACACAGCACTGCATGACCAAAACATATGGATGCAGAGTTCTTCAAAACCATTATCATCCGTCTTTGGTCTACTCTAGGCTTTAGGTCCCCACCCCCCTCCTTCCTACTGTAGGAGTCAGGTAACGCTGGAGCAGTTATTCATACACGCACGCATGCATGCATTGATTGCACACACGCACGCACACATGCACGTGCACACTGCACACACACCGATTCGCCCATGATAGAGAAGCTTGATTTTGTTAACGGTGCGAGAATAACCTGAGATGCACTTTTTACCAGCTGACATTGATCTTGATACTTTTGCTACCAAACTTGTCGCCTCCTGCATCTCATTGAAGACAGGGTGTGTACTGTATGTGTGCGTGTGTGTGTCTGAAGCCAGGGTTTGTGCGGGTCCAACATTTGCTGGCTGTACATTTTGTAATGCACCTTCTAAATATTTGTCTTCTTGTATTGTATATCTTATGTGGACATAAATCTACTGTATTTGCCTTTATGTTTTTGTTGATTAGACACTGTAATTACCAGCAGAGATCATGGGAAATGTGGACTTAGTAGGCCCCCACGCAGGCTTGTCAACGGAGGCCCCGATCCGTGAACTAGTGCTGCACGATTCTTGCTCAAATTCTGAAATGAGATCGCATACAGTAGGTGTCTGAATCTAGATTGTGATCTTTTTTTGATTAATTGTGCAGCACTCGTACCCAGTAGTTATGCGGGAAGCCAGGAACGCCTACTGAGTGGCAAAAAAACAACTTTCTGGCCCTGACAGCCCATTCATCCAAACAACAACCGTATCCCGGTGGAAAAGTGATGCATGTACATACTCTTTATAGTAATTCGGACATCGTTACCCCTCTGTCGGGAGAAGACATACAACCTTACAGGTTGTAGCTTTGAATCGAGAATATAAAGGGCACATTTGTCATGAGAGCAGAACCTTTATTAAAAATCATTGTTTATTTTGGTACATCAAATGCATATATAAATAAATAAATAATAAATAATCAATCAATCACAAAGATAACGTACCATTGTGTAGTTAAATAAATATAACAATAAATACAGTTTACACAAGCACATGCACGCACGCACGCGCAAATGGGCTGTCAAGCCAGCCCTCATTTGAAAATAAATAACATGATAAGAAATAGTGTACCTGTACTTTACTAATTAAGAATTTTTTACCTATTCTTTCCCTGAAGTAACATACTTTTACTTGGAGTTTTGCCCCTGTTTAAGGGATCATTTTCAACATCAGCCATTTGGACAGTAGATAGACACAGCTGAAGGTAATTGCATGGTGTTTCTGCGTGCCAGCATGAAGTCAGATACTTAACCACTAAAAACCTGATCTATACTTGGTAAACTAATACTGAGCGGAATCAGCTCTGTACTTGGCTGCCTCTTTTTCCCCTTCTACAGCAAAATAGCCGATCTACAAGCTTACAGTGCGTTCCCATTGTTCAAGTTGTTAAGCACCACCTTTTATACTTAGTCCTATGATGCACCATGGGGAAAAAAAAGCTGATCTACAAGCTTACAGTGTGTGACGAGCTTGTAGATCTTCTATTTGAGCTATTCTTGAAAATTGTGTACAAAAATAGGGAGGTCAGGTTGAAAGTGGTTAACTCTACAGCAGTGTTTCTCAAAGTGGGGTGCGGGCACCCCCAGTGGTCCTTGAGTGGGTTCCATGGCGTCCCCAGTTAAATTATTGATAGTTAGGCGGAACCAAATGGACCCTTACAGGTCTGTAACTCATGTTTGAGAACCACCGCTGTCCACGCTGACACACAGCAACGCTTATGTGAAAAAACATCTATTCACGTTGTTAATGTTACTCAAAATGTCTGCTGTGAAAACGGTGCAGTCAAATGGCCTTCAAATAAATGACAGACAAATGTACATATAAGTCCATCTATGTACATTTGTGTGTCAATGTTCATTTATTAAACAATGAATTAATTAAATATACTGACTGACTTATAAGGAGACATTGTTATAATAAACAAGTATTCATAAATATGACTATATTAATAAATAGTACAACGTTGTAAACGGCACACCATTTTGTATACGTACTAAACAACAACAAAATGAATGCGGTGTTAATACGTAGGCTAAGAAAATGTTAGTAAATCAAGCTCATTTGACTTTCAGAGTTCTGGTCCTGAGGGCCTGCCGTCTGCGGTGCGCCTGAGGTGGTCTCGGCTGAACCAATGAGCTGGCTTTGTGATACAGCCAGGGAAACTCACGCAGTGCCTTGTTCTGGATCACTGTATTGTTAGTCTGACAGAGGGAGAGAGAGAGAGACGGTTACTCTGACTGTCGGTCTGACTGTCGGTCTGACGTCTGTCTGTCTGTCTGCCTGTCGGTCTGTCGGTCTGTCTGCCGTGTACCTGTATGTTATGTAGACTCAGTAGCTGTTTGTTTAAGTCATTAGTCTGAAAGGGAGAGAGAGAGAGAGAGAGAGACGGTTTGTCTGTCTGTCTGTCTGTCTGTCTGTACCTTTATGTTCTGTAGATTCAGTAGCTGTTCGTTTAAGTCATTAGTCTGAAAGAGAGAGGGAGAGAGAGAGACGGTTACTCTGTCTGTCTGTCTGTCTGTCTGTCTGTCTGTCTGTCTGTCTGTCTGTCTGTCTGTCTGTCTGTCTGTCTGTCTGTATGTCTGTACCTACCTTTATGTTCTGTAGATTCAGTAGCTGTTCGTTTAAGTCGGTGGACTTGTGGTATTTGTGCTCCAGCAGACCTTTGACCTCTCCCAGCACGTAACGCAGTCCCTCATCAGCTGTGTGATCCTGGCCCGAGCCGCGAGGCGAGCCCCTGGCCCCACTCTGGCCTCCAGCACTCTGAGCCAACATCTGTTCAATCAACTTCTCATAAACTTTCAAAACTCCTCCCATTAGGACCTTTTTGTCACCAACCTGAGAGAGAGAGAGAGAGAGAGAGATTGTAAATATAAGTGCGTGCGTGCGTGTGTGTGTGTGTGTGCGTGCGTGCGTGCGTGTGTGCGTGCGTGCGTGCGTGCATGCATGCGTGCGTGCGGTACAGTACCTCTCTCTCTCTGTCTTGTAGGAGTTTCACGGAGAACACAGGAGAGCCAGAAAATCTCACTTTGTTTGAAACCTTCTGCAAAGACAAACACAAAAATGTTCCATTTGTAGCTGTGTGTATGTGTGGTCCTCATTGGTCAAGAGGAAGTGAAACAGTGAAATACTGTAGCTCTCAAAGTCACTCTTTTAGAACATAAACAAATGCAAACAAAGCAGTACAGTATATGTTCATTACAGTAGGCTGTAGAACATCACAAAACTCTGTATGGCATTGTAGTTATAAGCTAGTTGGCTACTTTCTGGATTAGGAAGACAATCCAGACTGGATACGTGGATCTGGATTTCAAATAATAAAATGTTTGCATTCATTTTTGTGCTAATAGCGTGACTTGGAGTCGGAGATCTGATCGGTGTGTGTGTGTGTGTGTGTGTGTGTGTGTGAAAAATTAAGTAATTCAAACAGAAAGAGTGACATAATCGAGAGGGGGAAAAAGAAAAAATAAACAGAAAAAGGGGGGGGGCTCTATAATCTGTGATGTGATCAGGAATAGACTGCTACTACCACTCTTAGTACCACCACAGCCAATGGGTGTAGAGCTTGTAGATTGTGGAATTTAGATTTTTATGTGCACGATAACGTCATTTCCAAATGATCGGAATTGTATCTAGGGCAAAATAACGTGATCAGGACATTATATCCATATCATGATTTTAGACTATAGATATTGTCTGTGATTTTGGATATTGTACTATTGTGAAAAATTATAAATATCGGATCGGGAAAAATCTGTATCGGCAGATACTCAAAATCTAATCGGATCCGGAGGAAAATAATGTCTAGAACTATAGAATACCTAGTTCTGATGATCAGTTTTCATACAGCCATACATAATGTCATAGTAAATCTGTGTCATACCTGGAGACTGACACTCAGTAATTGGGTCTTATGATCAAAATAAAAACATTTTTGTTTTGAGCTTGTAGATCAGCTATCTTTGCTATATTTGAATTGAAAACCTGAATATTTTGCTATTTTTGAATTGGAATCCTGAAAAGTAACCTTTTTATTGAATTTTAAATGCATTTAGTTATAGTTATGTTAACTTTCTCTCAAAGACAATACTAGTCATGAAGTAATTAAAGGGTTTGGAATTGTAACAGCTGAAATCAATATGTATTCTGATTAAGTGAAGGTGGGGGGCTGCATGTGGCCCCCGGGCCACCAGTTGCCCACCCCTGCTCTATACTTAGTCAAACAGACCTGATTGGTACACTTGCTCTGCTCTGTTTACTTGTACACTAGGGGCCCTATCTTGTGTGCCACCTTACCCCTTACCCCTAAACCTATTAGCCATATTTTACTATATTGAAAATCATTTTAAAATAGTTAAACTCCCCAGTCTACATCGACACGTGGTGAGCTTGCAGATCGGCTATTTGAACTATTTGTATGTTTTTCAAAATGGTAAAAAGTTGCAAAAAGCTAAGGCAAGATAGGGCCCTAGATGTCTTTGCCAGAAATGGCAGGTCTACGAGCTTGTAGATCGACTATTCTGGTGAATGCCCCCCCCATAGTAGTGGTAGAGGTAGGGATACTAATAGTGGAAGTATTGTAGCAATATAGTACTATCAATATTAGTGGTAGTAGCAAATTAAGTAGTATTAGTCACAATAGTAGTAGTAGTAGCAGCAGCAGTAGTAGTACATTAAGCATAATACTGCAGTAAAAGTACTTACATAGTGTTGAAAGAGGCTTTTCAGAGTTGTGTTCATCTTTGTTTCGTGGCCCATACTGACCGACAGGCTCAAACACACACACAACACCCGCATCACAACCCAATACGTCGCTGCCATCACGATGCTCTGTACTCTAGTGTATCAGTCGCAGGTTCAAATCCCCAGGCTCTGGCGTTTGCTTTAATTCCAGTTAGAGTCGACTGTCTGTTATTGTCTTTAAAGGAAGCCGTTTGTTCTGTCAGACAGAATAGCTACTGCTTATATAGAGAGAGATCGAAAGACAGAGTGAGAGAGATCTAGGTGTGAAAACTGTGGTTGTTTAGTTTCCTTTATATCATCAAAGTTCACAGAATTGATGAGGGGTCCCACAAACACACACCCACACGCCCACACACCATTACACACACACACACACACACACACACACACACACACACACTCAAATATTATACTTTCGTTCTCATTTATGATTCATTTAGCGGGAATTGTTACTTTCACCGTAAAGCATCACAACACTACACATGACATGTTAGAGAAAGTTGTGATGTCATTAATGCTACTTTTACCAACCAGAAACTTCCAACAAGAGAAATGCCCTGGTTTCTATTCACTAACTTCCTATTAATCTAATGATTATTCAGTATTTGCAATATATATTGTAATCTTCTATCACTGTCATTTTGGCAATACAAGTATACTATCACGCTAATTACTGTACGTATTGATTGTATTAAATTATTAAATTGACAAGCAGACTTTTTTGTTTGTTTAAATGGTAAAACAAATGGTAAATGGTGCATTTATATAGCGCCTTTATCCAAGGCACTTTACATAGATTGTGCATTACATTCACCCATTCATACACCGATTGCGGCAGAAGACATACGATACATAAAATACGATAACGTCTAACATAACAACAAAAATATTCTCTTTTGGGAGTCACTGGCACAAAATATCTTCAATTGGAACTCCACAGCCCAATGCATATCTATTTGGTGGTCATTGACATGAAAATGTTTGAGAACAAATTTGTTAAAGTAGACAAGTGAAGGTCATTGAATGGCATGACATGTCTGGATGAATGAATCACAAAAATAGAAAATAGCAATTCTAAAAAAGCTCACAACGCGCCACTCTAACCAACCAAATGCCAAATAGAAAATGAAATGGGCACAGCCGCCATGTTCCTTTCTGTCACCCTAATATTTGAATACTGTGCTCATTCTTCATACATAAAACACTCTACCTAGTGTGTACTATATAGTGTGTGTAGTAGGTTTGATGCAAGTACTGCATGCATTCCTGGAGCTCATGAATTGGCCCTAAATTGTGGTACGCATTGTACATGAATCCGTCAAGTCCAGTGTATTAATTCTGACAGTGTACAAATGTTACATTTGTACACCTCTCAGTTACAAAGTTAAAAATGGTTACAAATGGTTAAATTAATTCTTAGGGTGACTGACGGACATTGCGGACCTACCTTGGAAATTGGCAAGCTATGCATGGTAGAAGTGTTTCACCACGGATATCCCCTGTACACGCACACACTTACACACACACACACACACACACACACACACACACAGATATCCCCCCCCACACACACACACACGGGCAGAGCTGTTTATTTTAAACAGCAGTTATTTTTCAGGAATTGAAACTTTATGTTAAGATTATTTTTTTCCCCTTAAGTAACAATCAAAAGGTCAAGGGGAGAGAGAGAAACCATTGTAGTCTCACTATCTGTCTGTCTGTCTGTCTCTCTCTCTCTGTGACACACACACACACACACACACACGTGTGCAGCAAATTGGCAAAATCCCAAATGATTAACCGGCTGCAATCTAATATTTCAGCAATATGTTTTAGCCTAACATATTTAATAACTACATCATATTTACCCAGTAAGACACCCTAAAGGGCGAGGTTGTGTGCACGCATCCGCCTGGGTGAAGGCAGACTGCTGGGCAAGCGCTGGCGCTTTGGGATGGGGGGGTCAGATCGACATACTGAATGTCAGGTCCAAAGGTCAGGGTGGCAGAGGGGGCAGTGTCTTGAGTGTACAGGGTTTGATGAGGGCCCTATAGGGCCGGGCCTTAATTTTCGGGCCTGTTGAGAACTCTACTAATAACTTTGAGGCCGGCCCGTCTAGAGTTTAAATGGACATCAAAATGGAGTTTAAATGGTATCAGTCAAAGGGGAGAAATCGAATAGGAAGACGGGTGGGGGAGGATCAACATATGGAATGTCAGAACAGGTCACCCCCATATATGGAGATTTGAGGTTTGAGGTCAGATGTAGAGTTGCTGGTGCGGCTCCATATATGCAGATCTAGGTGATGATCCAGTCTTCTCCATGTATGGCTATCCA
Organism: Protomyctophum bolini; assembly: GCF_963924005.1. Taxonomy (NCBI): domain Eukaryota; kingdom Metazoa; phylum Chordata; class Actinopteri; order Myctophiformes; family Myctophidae; genus Protomyctophum; species Protomyctophum bolini. Next base: position 8,409,707 of record NC_137884.1, on the reverse strand, counting down.
GGGTCAGTGTCTTGATCTTCATATATGGAGACGGCCATATATGGTGCTAATGGTAGTACGTGTCACAAGGCGTGATGTCACGACTCGGCGTGACCATATATGGAGGCATGACACGACGCACTGACACTGAATGCAGGTTTTCATAGTAGACGCAACCTATAGGGTCATAACAATTAACTGCTATATAATGTTTTACCTTCAATAAGGTTTAATAAATACAATGTACGTTTTCTAGATCTGCAATACAATATTTAGTAGCCTACCTAAAAGTAACTATAATATCCTGTTTAACAACTTAAGCCCTACTATACATTATTGTCTTATGATGAATAGTGAAAATAGCCGTTCTACAACCTCACACTTATATATTTTGTAAATGTTTTGAAAGCTTTTAAAGCTTTTTTTTGCCTATAAAATAGGGATGCCAAGATTAAAGTTGTTGCTGTCGGGCAGAAACCTACTGTAGTATCTCTATATTTTTATATACAATATATTCCATTATGCTTTTGTCTACTTCCTCATACAATGGTGAAAATAGCCGATATACAGTACAAGCTCACATCACATTGCAATGTGATGTGTCATGAGTTGGTAGATCCTCTATTTTCACTATTTTCTAAATAAATGTAAATGAAAATAAAAATGGAAACGGTTTTGGACATACAAGGTTTCCACCCAGCAACACCGGTATAGTGTTGCCCACTCCATGCGTGGAGGTTTCCATTGCTTTCCTGCGGTGTCTCCAGCTGCTGACATCATGCGGTGAGCTGGTAACACCACATGGCAGTATTGGGGAGCCCCTCTGCATGATTTGTCAGTTAATGGTCTGTAGGCGGGACATCGAGTGACGTCACAGTGTCTGTCTGTCTTTTATCTATAGTTTATCCCGAATGAAATTGGTTTTATTTTGTTTCTGTAAAGCGAGTATTTAAAAAAGTTATTTATACATTATATGTATTTTTATTTATTTTATTTCCTCTCTCTCATCCACCCCCCCTCTCTCTCTTCCTCTGTCTCTCTGTCTCTCTCTCTCTCTCTCTGTCTCTCTTTCACCCCTCGCTTCCTCTCTCTCGTCCTCTCTCTGTCTTCCGCTCTGTCTCTTCATATCTATCTCGTGTCTCTCTCTTTCATTAATTCTCTCTTTAAGTCTGATCACAACATGTCGCAATGGGACGCGCTGTGAGCATCTAGCAAATCTATGTTTCAAAATTGCCTCCTGATGTATTATATATGAATTAGAATTGATTGTAGATAGATTTTATTTTATCGATTAAATGGTATAGAACTCAGTATGGGTAGTCCACCCAGCAGCCTGGCACAGATGTGTGGGCTCCACGGAGTGCAGCTTTCTAGTTGTGGAAATGTTTTCAGAATCTGCCAGCTTCGCTTTCAGAGAAACGCCTTTTACTTATTTTGAAAGCCAAGCCATGAAAAACTGAAATGAAACGTAACTGAGGTATACTGTAGTATACAAAGCCGCCTTTTCCCTTAAGCCACTTAAACCCTACGGTACAGTATATACTTTGTTTACCGCGGTCCAACAGGGGGTCTATAAACCCCTCCTTCTTTCCTTGCCTCATGATGCAAAAAAGCCACACCCATTTCCACCTGACCAGATTGTCTGCCATTTTGCGTTTTCTTCGAAACACACAGTTTATGCTATAGTAGGCCTATAGTCCATGGGCCAGACCAGAAGTTGGGAAGAACGTACGGTGGCAAAATCTCTTTGATACCATTTTGTGTGTAGTACACTGAATGTTTTCCCCACAAAGACCAAAGATTATAGTGGAATCCATGTAGTGTTCGGCCGTCATGTTCTCCTCCATGGAAGAGATGCCGGGGTGGCAAGCCCTCAACTAATTATCATGTGGAAGACATGACGTCGGGTGACTCGGGACGGACAGCGTCAGGAGAAATAAGTTCCTGTCAAGTACCAGCACCAAAGACAAGCTGAATGTTTATTAGCAAACACTACAGCACTTTCAGGGGAAACACCAGAGTTTCATGGTAACAGCAAGGCAGGATATCCACTGAAATTGTATCTCAACAGCTTGCAAGAATAGACTGACATGGATATTATACTTATACTGCACAGCCTGGATGCTGTTGGAAGTGGTACTGTACACAACTAGACAAACTAGAATTTGCCACCTAGAGTGCTATCCCGCAAGTTTTGTCCAAAACTCACACAAATCAGTACACATTCAGGATCAGGATGTTACAGTATCAGTCTGAAACCGTTTCAGGTTTTTTCATTCCAGTTGGCTGCAATTGGCTTCCAACGTTTGTGGGAGACATCATGAATGCAGCTATTTTCAGAGCTGGTATGTGGACTTCATGTCTGCTAACTATCTATACATTTCCCTTATTTCCACACCTCAGTGTTTGTAACTGGCAGTGTGTTAGTTGCCACCGTTGGCGATGTTAGGTATTGTCGTTGATTGGCCTGACTGCTCACGTGGTGGCTGAGAGTTTTTAAATAGTAGTGGAAGATTTAAGGCCGATTTTTTTCGCCGTTAACTTCAAGTCATGATGCAGAGAACCTTTTTGGCATGGAAGTACCTTAGGATCATAGGAAAAGATTTATCCAAAGACACAAGCTGCATTACCTTTCATTTCTGAATTATACACCTTTTTCAAAATGGCCGCCACCATTTACAGCAATACAGCATAGCCCGTATCTTTGTTTCTGTCAGAGCTATAATAATAATATTGGTGCCAAAGTATACATTTTTAGGGTCAAGGAATCCAATTAAATAGATTTCAAGACTAAAAAATCTAAAAGTTCTCTCGTTACCATGACAACGGGGGTAAAATATGCACATTTCATTCGAAAACATACGTTTTAACAGGGTAACTTTACCCCCCCTTATCCACTAAAACTTTCATTTAGTTTCCTCTTTGACTTGGAAGTACCTTAGGGTCATAGGAAAAGATTTATCCAAAGACACAAGCTGCATCACCTTTCATTTCTGAATTATACACCTTTTTCAAAATGGCCGCCACCATTTACAGCAATACAGCATAGCCCGTATCTTTGCTTCTGTTAGAGCTATAATAATAATATAAGGGTCAATACCATGACAATGGGGTTGCAAATCCTATTCACATAATGTATACGAGACAAGTATTTGCAGAGAGCCATGTATGCTCTGACACGCAGCATTTTCAAGGTGCCTGTTGTGGGGGATTCTGTAGTCTTACTGGGGGTCTTCAATGCACGTGGGCAATGAGACACTTGGGAGTGGCGTGTTTGGGAGGAACGATCTCCCTGATCTGAACCCGAGTGGTGGCTTGTTATTGGACTTCTGTGCCTATCATGGGCTGACCATAACAGTTATGGTCAGTATATGGTATCCCAGGAGACTCGGGACAGCCAGTTAAGCAACTCCACAGTGGAAAAGCCCCAGAAGTTGGTGAGATCCGTCGAGAAATGCTGAAGGCTCTGGGTGTTGAGGGGATTGGTTGACACTTGACACATATTTTCAACATAGGGACAGATAGGGTGAGAAGTTCAGTCATGCTTATTCTTTTGGAAAGGAGCCATCTTAGGTGGTTCGGGCATCTGGTTAGGATGCTTATCGGGCATCTCCCTTTAGGGAGGTCCTCGATGCACGTCCCACTGGGAGGAGACCCCTGGGAAGACCAAGGATGAGATGGAGGGATTACAACCATTAATTGGCCTTGGAACGCCTCTGAATCCCCCAGGAGGAAGTTACTAATGTTGCTCTGGAGAGGGAAGTCTGTAGCTCTGGTGGAGCTGTTGCCCCTATGACCTGAAAGGGAAGGATTTCGAGACGCAGTCGTGGAGGAGAGGGTACGCTTCGGGGAGCTAATGGTTGCTTCACTGCTTTTTGCAGATTATGTTGTCGAGTGTGTGGTGGCCATAGGAAGAGGATCAGCATCTCCAAATCTGAGGCCATGGTACTCAGCAGGGAACCGCTGTATTGTGCAATGCTGGGGAATTTTTTATGTCAACTTGTTGAGACTTATTTGATTAATTACAATTGTGATGGTCTGCGTCTCCAAATCTGAGGCCATGGTTCTCAGCAGGAAACCGTGGATTGTGCAGTCCGGGTAGGGAATGAGGCATTACCCATGCAGGTTAAGGAGTTCAAGTATCTCGGGGTCTTGTTCACGAGTCAGGGGAGGACGGACAAGGAGATCAGCCGGAGAATCGGAGCGGCAGGGGTGGTATTGCAGTCGCTGTACCGCACTGTTGTGACAAAAAGAGAGTTGAGCCAGAAGGCAAAGCTCTCTGTCTACCGAGCAATCTTCGTTCCTACTCTCACCTATGGTCATGAAGTGTGGGTCATGACCGAAAAGAATAAGGTCACGAATACAAGCGGCCGAAATGAGTTTTCTTCGACGGGTGGCTGGCATCTCCCTTAGAGATAGGGTGAGAAGTTCAGTCACACGAGAGAGACTCGGAGTAGAACCGCTGCTCCTTCGCCTTCGGAGTCAGCTGGGGTGGTTCGCGCATCTGGTTAGGATGCCTCTCGGCCGCCTCCCTAGGGAGGTCCTCGACACACTGGGAAGAGACCCCGGAGCAGACCAAGGCGCAGTTGGAGGAAATACATCAACTCACAGGCCTTGGAACGTCTCAGAATCCCCCAGGAGGAAGTCACTAATGTTGCTCTGGAGAGGGAAGTCTGGAGCTCTCTGGTGGAGCTGTTGCCCCGCGACCCGACTACGGATAAGCGGTTGAAGATGGATGGATGGATGGATGGTGATGGTAATGAGAAAAACATTGGGGTTTTTTTAGCGGCGCTCCTATATGCACAGCTTTGTGTGTTCGTGTGTGCATGAGCACGGAATGTGCTCAGCTGATTGGCTGATGATGTATGATGATATGAGTGGAAATGAGCAAAATTTTATAACAGAAGCAAAAACATTAGATCTGCTGTATTATTGTAAATGGTGGCGGCCATTTTAAAAATGTGTATATTTCGTAAATGAAGGGTGATGCAACTCGTCTCTTTGGATAAATCTTTTCCAATTGCCCTAAGGCACTTCCATGCCAAAGGGAAAACTAAATAAAAGTTTTAGGGGTGAGGGGTGGAAAGTTACCCTGTTAAAACATATTTTACGATTTAAATTCGCATATTTAACAGCTATTGTCATGGTAACGAGAAAACTATTGGGTTTTTTATTCTTGAAATCCATTTAATTGGATTCCTTGACCCTAAAAATTTATACTTTGGCACCAATATTATTATTATAGCTCTAACAGAAGCAAAGATACGGGATATGCTGTATTGCTGTAAATGGTGGCGGCCATTTTGAAAAAGGTGTATAATTCAGAAATGAAAGGTAATGCAGCTTGTGTCTTTGGATAAATCTTTTCCTATGACCCTAAGGTACTTCCAAGCCAAAGAGGAAACTAAATGAAAGTTTTAGTGGATAAGGGGGGGTAAAGTTACCCTGTTAAAACGTATGTTTTCGAATGAAATGTGCATATTTTACCCCCGTTGTCATGGTAACGAGAAAACTTTTAGATTTTTTAGTCTTGAAATCTATTTAATTGGATTCCTTGACCCTAAAAATGTATACTTTGGCACCAATATTATTATTATAGCTCTAACAGAAGCAAAGATACGGGCTATGCTGTATTGCTGTAAATGGTGGTGGCCATTTTGAAAAAGGTGTATAATTCAGAAATGAAAGGTAATGCAGCTTGTGTCTTTGGATAAATCTTTTCCTATGACCCTAAGGTACTTCCATGCCAAAGAGGAAACTAAATGAAAGCTTTAGTGGGTGAGGGGGGGTAAAGTTACCCTGTTAAAACATTTTTTTTCGAATGAAATTTGCATATTTTACCCCTGTTGTCATGGTAACGAGAAAACAATTGGGTTTTTTATTCTTGAAATCTATTTAATTGGATTCCTTGACCCTAAAAATGTATACTTTGACACCAATATTATTATTATAGCTCTAACAGAAGCAAAGATATGGGGTTTGGTGTAATAGTGGGTTATTGTCGGCGGCCATTTTGAAAAACATGTATATTTCATAAATGAAGGGTGATGCAGCTTGTGTCTTTGGATAAATCTTTTAGTATGACCCTAAGGTAATTCCATACCAAAGGGTTTCTCTGCATCATGACTTGAAGTCAAACGTGTCTTAAATCTTCCACTATAGAATAGATTTTTGTTAAAGTGGGAGTGCAATGGATTTTTGGGGCATTTTATTTTGTAGCTTCAGTCTGAAACGGAACCAATCAGAGTGTTGCATCCCTTTATTTGGTTATTCTGAGTGGCCAAAGAGCATTGGTCACACCTCCAGGTCTTTAGTTTACTCAAGTTAGGTAATAAGACCTGGTAAAACGCAAAATACAACCCTAATGCTTGGAATGTGTTCAGAATCATGAATAACCCCTAGTTTGACATGTCACATGCTACTTAAAGCATATTTCAAAATTAAAATATAGTATAGTGGTATAGTGGTACCCCAACGTTCAACCCCTGATTTTACCATGATCCAAAATTTACAGTGTATACTAATCCATTTTTTTAATGTTATTTGAATGACCCTAAGGGCAGATTCATACTCCTATTTTAGAGCCGAATAAAAGTCGGTTCGGCTACAATGTGACGTCATTTGAGGTTCGGGGGGGGGGGGGGGGGGGGGTACCGTCCTAAAGTCGACTCTTCGGTGCTACTGAAAATTTCTGACGAGCCGAAATCATTTCGGCACTACAGCGCCGAAACAGCTGTAAAATAGGAGTATGGCCCTTAGGATCATAAAAAAAACCTTGAACGATTACTATTGCAATTTCTTTTGGGTCACGCCCCTTGACTGGCATATAATGCCTTCCCAGCAGTGTTCATTTTCATGGTGGCCGACTGGCCGTCAGGGTAATGGTGGCCCTCTCAGGCACTGACTTCCCCTCTATTTAAGAGGCTTCTTTGGCAGAGTCCATGCTCTCCCTATAGCCACCATGCAGCCACATGACCCACTGCATTTTGATTTGTTTGTTTTCTGTTTTGTGTTCAAACAGACACAGACGCAGTTATATGGTCACTCCCAAATATCACGGCAGCCCCGAGCCTATCACTGATGTCACCTGATTGTGTGTGTGTGTGTGTGTGTGTGTGTGTGTGTGTGTGTGTGTGTGTGTGTGTGTGTGTGTGTGCGCGCGACGGCACTCCATCTTTAAGGAACCAGAATCGTTGAAATTTTAAAGTATCCTAAGGGCCGATTCATACTCCTATTTTACCGCTGTTTCGGCGCTGTAGTCACAAATTTTCAGTAGCACCGAAGAGCCGACTTTAGGACGGTACCCGCCCCCCCCCCCCCCCCCCCCCCGAACCTCAAATGACGTCAAATTGTAGGCTCTACAGCGCCGAACCGACTTTTATTCAGCTCTAAAATAGTATATTTTAGTATGAATCGGCCCTAACCCTGTCTTGGAGATACTGTACACTTTGGTCTATGATCTGTCGGATTTTGTCCTGGAGGTTAACCAGTGCAGCCTGAATTCACAAGAACAGAAAAGTAAAATATAACCTGACTAATGAAGGGCACCTCTTTACCAGTCTAAACTGGTTGTAATATCAAAAGGCAGTGAACAATACCACAGCAATGAAAGGTTACACCAATGTATACATACCGCTACTCTGTGCTATATCACCATTCTTCCTGCAACTGTCGCTATTCTTTATTTAAAATTTGCATAATTGAAAATGTTACACAGTATGATTTTTTTGTCAGTTTTATTCAAAGTCAAATAATATAGATACAATAAATATAAATACAATAATACAATGTGAATGAACAGATCTGACATAAATAAAACAGTATCAGTAAAATTACAACCTTGTTGCCTTAAATAATATGTAGATATGAGACCATGATTTATGACGAGATTAAATAATAATGGTAATGTTAAATTGCCAATAAATTAAAACAAATAACACATGATTGATTAGAATGTAAACATGGAATTACTCTACGAGTAATGAGGCCTAAATTGTGCAAATCAGGTGTTTTGATGGAAACCCATTTCCAGCCTTATAACTTCATCTTTCTCTCTCGGTTGACTGCGACTCAGCCTGGCTACTCCTGTCATCGAACTGGAGCATCGAGCTGATCGTCAGCCTAAGAAGAGTGGGACCCTGGACATTTCTTATCTACAATCTTAGACGCGGCGGTGTAGATCTCCTTAAACTCCGCTAGAGCCTTCTTCTGGTTCTCCAAATCATTCACCTGCGCAGAGAGAATGGGGACGGGGGACGGGGGTGGATGAAAAGAGCATTTTCATGTCAAGGACCCCAAATGTATTTAGCCTTGGACCCCCATCCGTATGTTTAATACATAAAAAAACTAGAAAATAGCAGTTCACAACACATTGCGAACTATTTTCCAATGGCCGATTTATAGTATTATACGGTTAAGATGGTTAAACAGATATTGATGCTTTAACTATGTTTTTACCCTTTAAATAGCCAGTAATTACAACTATGATATCCTGTCATCTTCCATCAGTGGGATCATCATTATGATAAATAACTGGTAAAACACCTGTTGTATCGCCCACGGCATTTGAAGACATACAGGGCTTTGAGGAAAGAGAGAGAAGCAGACAGACAGACAGACAGTCACCTACCTGTATTTTGTCCAGTTTATTGAGGACTGTTTTCATCTTTTCCAGGTCTTTGCTGTAGTATTGAGTCTTCAGGTGAGCCACAGCAGTGGTGAAGTTGGCCACAGCGGCACGCACTTCCGGCGTGGCCAGGAGGCCGTCGTTGGTGGGACTCGTTGGGCGCAGGATGCTGGACAGGATCCGTAGATAGACGCCCAGGGTATGGTTCATCAACACAATCTGCTCATGTTTCTGTGGACACACACATACACGCGCGCACACACACACACGCACACGCACACGCACACACACCACCAGTAGAATGCCATTATAAATGCATTCTTATAAAGGATGAATGGATACTGACTGTAGATAGATAGACAGATAGATCGATCTAGATAGGGAGGGAGGGGGGGGTGAAGATAGGGGTGTGTGTGTGTGTGTGTGTGTGTGTGTGTGTGTGTGTGTGTGTGTGTGTGTGAGAGAGAGAGAGAGAGAATACATGTTTTGTACATATTTCATCAGTATATGAATTATGAATCGTTTACATACCGAAAAGGACATGATGGTATCGCTCACAGAGCTGAAGATAGGAGAGTCACCAACTGATCTGTCCGTTAAGCTCTACAACACACACACACGCACACGCACACACACACATTATTATCACATACTGTACACACTCACAATGTATACACAGTTCCTGGCATAAATCATTTAAACAATATGTTTTGCAGAGTATATTAATGTATAATATTATTATTATTATTACTACACAGCTTGTTTGAATCACTGAACTCATCAAGTTATATTTTTAATAATGCCGAACTCAATAATCAAAACTGTCTAGTCAAAGGAGCACCTGGCGCATATCAATCTGCATTGCTTGATTTTTGCCGTATCCAACATTGCAGTCATGTAAACAAACACACAATGTAATTAATTTACAGCTAAACAGTACACTCAAGAATGTTTTTGAAAACATTTGAAGGTAAATTAGACAATGCAGTAACCAAATATTGATTCTATCAACCCGAGCCAACCGCCTGGCACAACTTAACGGACTACTTTCATTTATTACTGTAAGCAATGAAATCCTTTTCAAATCAATCAGATAGTTTTCTTGTTACTTAAGTTTTGGGTCAATGTATTCATCAAGTAGCCATGTAATAAGCCAAATAATCATTGGAGAGCGGGTCATTATTGAGAAATTCAGGGTGATAAAGACGCTACATATCGGGGTCTAATTATCCTGTCCGAGTTTATTTTCCAATAATTATCCGCTCCCCATTGATCGTCTACATCGTAAGTGTCTGGAGGATAAATGTGGACCCTGGTGTTGGTAGGACACCCTGCCTGAAGGTCATAAGCACAATGCACCCCCCCTGAGGAACTGAACGCGGTCCGATGTAAAGGGTTCACAAATCATGCCACACAGTGGAATTAAATCAATGTCTGCAAAAATAGTCACGTATGTCCCACTTCAATGGGCTACCAAAACCATGACATTTTCAATGCACATCCCACTTTAACAGGGAGCCTAATGTGTTCAATGCACAGCGTTCTACACAAAGTTGAACAATTTTCATCTTGAAAATGCCAAACATGACTACTCGGCGCAGAATATATAGACACTCACATCTACTCACTCACATTTTTAGCATACAAGTAGCGTACTTGTACTACCCCGCATCCCACTTTTCCTGAGTGTGTGTGAACTCACCAGGAGCGAAATGATGTTGTTGTGTGTTTCTTTCAGTTTGGCTGGGATAACGCCACCACCGCAGGAAACGGCTTTAGAGTCCTCCGGTCCAATAGATTTAGACTCCACTGGTCCACAGCAGGTCCACACCAGTAGCATCACCGCACTCAACAGCACTCTCTGGACTGCCATACTGGTACTCTGGTCAACGGACTGGTCTGGGAGCAGCGGGAGATCTCAGTAGAACACAAATCTGCCAGGAATGTTTGCCTGTCTGCCTGTGAGTATTATGTGTCTGTCTGTCTGTGTGTCTGTGTCCGTTTCTTGGTTGTGTTGTTTGTACCTCTGTTGTATTAGTGTGCTTGCACCATGTGTTGAATACAGTGCTCTATGTCAGTGTGTTTGTAAATTGTAGAGTAGGTAACAGGTTTATATAGCCAGTCTGCAGTGTTTGTGTGTGTGGCATTTGGGGTTTCAGTGGCTGAAACAAGACGCATCATCATGATGCTTTCCTCTAACTAGCTGCAGCACTGCTGCTAAACTCAGACCTTGGAGAATCCCAGCATAGTGTACGTAGCTGCATGTCTTTAAAGGCGTGTGTGTGGTGATGTACCACATCCAGGCATTGACTCAATGCCTCAGTATTTTCTAATTAGAAAAGGACACTATCTTCCAGGTAAATCTATAACTGCCATATACACTGTTCCATGTGGAACCCCCTGACACAGATCCACTGTGTTCCACAGATATTTATCATAACCTTCACCAAACTGGTTGGTTGGTGTGGAAATTCATAGGCCTATATTCTAAGATGCAGGGCGATGTGGACCTGCATGGGCAACGCCAACGCTACATTGATATGACTTGATTTTCCACTTCCGGAGGCAATGTCACATTGAACTGTACACTGCATGCTAGCCTAACGCTATTTGAGGGCAGCTGGCTGAGAGAGGCTGAGATCAGCAACAAGCCCTAAAAACTCACCCAGTATCTGGGTACGTTTCTCAGTTTTACTACACACAGTAAAATCAATCACACGCAAACGCAATTCACGGCAGGGGACAGATTGCGTGTACGTGAATAAACAGGCTTCAAAATAAAAGCAATGCCATTTTAGTCCACGCATAAGGTGAAATTAGAAGGTGTGTTTGATTTTTAATTAATCTTTCACCTTTAAGTAACGTTTCATGGGTCACGGTCAGAGTCAGCCAAAGGGCGTATTTGGCCCCCGGGCCATGTAATGAATTAAGGTCAGCAGGTAGCAAGTTACCTACTTGGACTAGGAAAGTACCCAGTGGTGGAAAAAGTACTCAATTGTTTTACTTAAGGAAAAGTACCAATACTGCAATTTAGAACTACTTCGTTACAAGTAAAAGTACAGAATTTAAAGTGTACTTGAGTAAAAGTACATAAGTATCAGCATCAAAATGTACTTAAAGTACTAAAAGTATTGCAGAATGTCCCATTTCACAATTTCAAAATGTGTACAAAATCTATTGAAAATAGCCGATCTACAAGCTCACAATGCGTCACAACGCCACACATTGTGAGCTTGTAAATCGGCTATTTTCAAATTGCCAAAATGTATAGCGTTGAAGTGGAATTTATGTTTTCTAATCAAAATTAAAATCTCCAAAGTAACTAGTAACTAAAATGTTCAAATAATTGTAGTGGAGTAAAAGTACAAATTTTGGCTACGAGATGTAGTGGAGTAGAAGTAAAAGTACTGGAAATTGGAAATACTGAAGTAAAGTATAAATACCTCAAAGTTGTATTGAGGTATTTATACAGTATTTGTATAGTACAGTACTTAAGTTAACGTACTTAGTTACTTTCCACCACTGGTGACGGGTTACTACAAAGAAATAAAACTTGAGACGGTTGATGATGACCTATGACTTCTGTCATCATTCCGAGGAAAGAAGTAGTATACCATTTATATGTACAGGATTCAATAAATCAATTAAATCAAACCAAACTTGACGGGTACATCAGTTTCCTGCGTGACCTCCTGTTGGTGGCGGAGCAGTTCAGAGTTCAATACTACATCTATTTGTTGTGTGTGTGTGTGTGTGTGTGTGTGTGTGTGTGTGTGTGTGTGTTTTAAAGGAGAATTCCATACTAAAAGGCTTTCTTACCTTTCTTTGTAGTTTTTACGTCCCCATCAAAGAGGTCCAGGTGTTATTTTGTGCAAAAACTCCTTATTGGCTGTTTCCCCTACCATAAGCCCTAAATGAATTGCATTGAATTGAATGGGAATTGAATGGGGCTATGGGGTGTTGTGCTAATTCGCTTATTTCCATCGCTCAAAATTATAATTTCTTTGTATATATCCTCTCTTCATAATGTAAATAATATCCCAAGCGGCACACTTTACTACTTATTTCGATGGAAATAAGCGAATTAGCATAACACCCCATAGCCCCATTCAATTCCCATTCAATGCAATGCAATTCATTGAGGGCTTATGGTAGGGAAAATAGCCAATAAGGAGTTTTTGCACAAAAAAACACCTGGACCTCTTTGGTGGGGACGTAACGACTACAAAGAAAGATAAGAAAGCATTCTAGCATGGAATTCTCCTTTAATGGACTACTTTCATTACCGTAAGCAATGTAATTCTTTTAAAATCAATCACAGTTATGTTATTACTTTTGGGTCATGTATTTATTAAGTAGCAGTATAATAAGCCATATAATCAATGTTGGTAAGCCTTGCCGAGCCATGAGGCCCATAGGGCAGGAGCCTAGCTCCTGTTTCTGTAGCGTGAGGCAGCTTGATGTACAAGTACACCCCCTGGACATGACGCTAGTATGTCGCAGGGACTTACCCCCAATCCAACCCTTGATGCCGAGTGCCAAGCAGGGAGGCACTGGGTCCCTGAATCTTTAGTATGGGGGATCGAACCCCAGCCTCCAAGTCCCAGGGTGGACACTAGTCTAACCACAAGGCCACTGAGCTGGTAATCAATGCGGGTCATTATTGAGAAATAAACCCGTTCAGGGTGATAAAGATATGACTGCTGTTCAGTCATATCTCCTTCTGGACAACTCAGCATGTCAAAGTCAAAGCACTGAGGTCCCAAATGACACAACGGCACATTGAATCCAGTGTTTAGTGTTTATCGGGGGAAATACTGTCCGATGTTCCAATACCCAGGAGAGACTTGTGGTACTTTTTAGTTTATATTGTACCCTAGATGTTGGTTGTCTACAATATAATACAAATTGCCATTGTATTGTCATTTTACAATATAAATATATATAGCAAGAAAGGTTGTTGTACTGTCAGGTGCTAGAGTTTCAAAGTAGTTGTTTGACGTAACGTGACAATTGCTTTTGCTATGGAAGTGGTTAACACTGCAGTGCTCGTCAGTTTGGTGTGGCCTGTCCAGTTTTTAAATGTTGCAAGCCACAGTTTTAGTGATTCTGTTGGCTAGTCACACGTGATCTGTGTGGTGCTTCATAGGCTGTCCACACAGGAAGTGGATAGACGACAACTTGCCGCTCATCTTGCCATGGCTAAGAGTAATGCATATTATAATTTAGCATACATTGCATTGACCTAAGTTTTGCTCACAGGAAGAACAAGCTATGATATGACAACAATTGTTTAAGGATTTACTCTTTATTGTGGCAACTATACACACAACACATACAGTACACAACCAAACAAACCAAGACAGACATCACAGTCATGGTGTCACACCAAAACGGGTCATCATAAATTATGACCAAATGAATGAATGCCATGACACAACACTACACAACACTATAGTCCCACAAGTGGCCAGTCATCCGTGTCCGTGTGTGTGTGTGTGTGTGTGTGTGTGTGTGTGCGTGCGTGTGTGTGCGCGTTCTGGATTATTTCTTAGAAGTCTGAGTTTCCTTGCAGACAACAGCAGCAGTTACAACCAATGATGATACTTTCCAAACCACAAACATTGTACAGAGGACAGACACATATTGTTACAGACAGTACAAGTAAGACTGGGCTAAAAAATATATTACATATATAGAACCAATAACCGACTTATACAACAATTATACAAACTTTCACATGTATGGGGATTTTGAGTTATACACTGACGGGAATTGCACGTTTTCATCATAGCAAGTGGGACCTTGGGATCGGCAACTATCAAATATCTAAATACTGAATCAAGCTACTAAAATCTGTCTGGGGTGCTCAACAAAGCCCGGATAGACATCAATATGACCCCAGACATGTTTGAACGTGAAATATCCCTTCAAGTGTGGTCTCTGTTACAACATCTCTAGCTCTATGTTTTTGACAAGAATATTGTTTTGACAAAAATAGAATTTTGACAAAAATAGAATTTTGACAAAAATAAAAAATTGACAAAAACTGAATTTTGACAAAAATAGAATTTTGACAAAAATAGAATTTTGACACAAATAGAATTTTGACAAAAATAGAATTTTGTGACCACAATAAAGAGCATGAGGGATGTAGTATTTGTAAGGACAGGCTGTTGCAGGGTATATTTTCATAGAGCATGGCACCGTGCATTCACGTTGCACGCCACTAACCACAGAGTTCCTCATGCTGATTAACTCTCTCTCTCTACCTTCATGTGAATGCTGTAATTTTGCTTCACAGTTGAGTGCCAACCGGCATGGCAGAAAGGAGTTAGTGTGGTTGCCGTAACAGGGCACATACTGTATGCTCCACAGTGCTTAATTTATTATGAAAACAGTGGCATCAAACATAACGTTTCGGCCATGGTTGGCCTTCATCAGGCGACAACCCTAACAGGGCAACCAGACTATAGTAATTGCCTGACTTTATTATTTATAGAGTAACCCCAAAAGTTTGCTGGGTGCAGGGTCCCTGTGACGTCATGTGGGTCAATACATAATTACTTGCGCAAGCAGAGCGTGCAAGTAATAGTTTTTGTCCATGTCGCCGTTTGATGCGTATGCGCCGTGCCAGCGTATGACGTAATGACTACTTGTGCTTGATATGACAGTGGTGTCAGATTACATACATGTATACATAGGGCATTACCAGTTATACCCTGACGTCATATGCTGCTATGATACATACGCATACGCAAAGTAACCACAGTATAAGTTAATCAACTTACAAATTACATCTTTATCCACATCTTTATTACGTCATCATTGAGAGCTAGTTATACCAGTTACAACTGACGTCATACTGTATGCTGCTACGATACATACGCATCAAACGGGGCATACGCAAAGTAACCACAGTATACCGCTAATCAACTTACAAATTACATATACATGCATTTCCTTTAATCCACCCGACACTGATCGACATATATGTCACCATCGAAAGCTGTCTCTTACCATACTTAACAATACTACTTTTTTACCTCCAAAAACTAGGTATGTAGCAAATAGCTAAACCTAATAATTCAATATTTCAAACGTTCTTTCACAGAGAAGCTGAGATTTGACAGTTTGTAGCGGTCGACAGTACTTGTGCGCTCTGCTTGCGCACTAGTAGGCCATTTATGTCCTACTTGTGTGCAACAAGCAAGTAGGCACTCGACAGTGCAGTTCTAGTTATCATACTGTATTTAGCGAGCTAGTCAAGCCCACACTGTTTCTTCAGGAACAGTATTTCCCTCCCAAGGCCACAAACCACGACTCGCGTCGGTGCAACCACACTTGCAATTTCCCCAAATTGCTAATTTTCTAGTTCATTAGTATTAGTACATGTTATATATAAATATATTCTGTACCATCACCTTCCTATTACACATAACCACATACTGTAGGGTGGTATGGGTAAGGTTTTCTTATCGTAATTTTTGCCACACTGACTGACGCATCAGTTGACTCACTCACTTTGAGTCTCTCTCTCTCTCTCTCCTCTCTCACACACACACACACACACACACACACACACACACACACACACACACACGCACACACACACACGCACACACACACGCACACACGCACACGCACACACGCACACGCACACATACACACGCACACATACACACAGTTAAAATGTCTAATCTGAGTGTAATGACTGCTCTTGACCAGCAGATGGACACAGAACAACTACTAAACAGACAAACGATGCTCTTGAAGGGTGCTAGGAGAGGAGCGCAATGGAGATATATTTGGTGGGTAACTTTTTGCACACGCACACACACACACACACACACACACACACACACACACACACTGAATATTGTATTGTGTATTAAGGGGAGGAGAAACTGAGGGATTTGATTCAATTCAATTCAATTTTCAATTACATTTTATTAAAGTGTCAAATCACAACAAGTTGTCTCAAGACACTTTACAACCAACAAAGATCCACCCAGAGCAAGCAATATTGCGACAATGGTAACGAAAAACTCCCCTTTAGGAAGAAACGTCAGGCAGAACCCGACTCTATGGTGGGCGGCCGTCTGCCTCGACCGTGTCGGGGGAGAGAGGAGGAATAGGAAGAAAGAATAGAAGAGAGATGGACAGGGTGGGCTCCGTGGAGGGGCCTGGTCCACGTCTGGTCCAGGTCGTGCTCTGTGAGGCCCGGTCCACAGTCGGTTACACTTCTGATGGGCTCCATGAAGAGGCCTGGTCCACGGTCACACTTCTGATAGGCTCCATGAAGAGGCCTGGTCCACGGTCACACTTCTGATTGGCTCCATGAAGAGGCCTGGTCCACGGTCACACTTCTGATGGGCACCATGAAGAGGCCTGGTCCACGGTCACACTCGGCAGTCAATTGGGGGTTAATATTAGAGGTCCACGTAACTGCGAAGTGGAGGACGAAAAGAGACTCCGGGGAGGGATTCCCCGGATGTTGGGTTAGTGGCAGGCCTTACTGGAGCCTATACAGTGTATATTTCAAGCACTGCTGGGAGACAAACCCACACAAACAATGTACGATTATGGTATTTAGCAGACACACGACACAGGTGCCGGGTTTACAGGAGGTTCCCCATACTCAGTTCTCACCCTTATGACTTTGTCGGGTGAGCGAGTACTGGAGACAAGTCTAGCTATAGGCTTTGTCGTAGAGAAAGGTTTTTAACCTAGTCTTGAATGTGCTGAGCGTGTCAGCCCCACGGACCGAAGCCGGGAGAAGGTTCTACAGCTGAGGTGCCTGGGACCTAAACGCCCTGCCTCATATTGTAACTTTTGATCTTTTTGGGACAGTAAGCATTTTTGCATACTGTAAACGCACTGGTATTCTATTTGGTTTGTAGGGATCGATGAGTTCTTTGAGATATTATGAGTGTAATGTGTAATGACCGCTCTTGACCAGCAGATGGACACCTGACAAATAATGACATATATAATAATGTCATCATTTCTTGTTTTATTTTGGATATTTTCAAAATATTTTGAAGCCTCTTTAAACATATATAGGCCT
This sequence comes from Protomyctophum bolini, assembly GCF_963924005.1. NCBI lineage: Eukaryota > Metazoa > Chordata > Actinopteri > Myctophiformes > Myctophidae > Protomyctophum > Protomyctophum bolini. Next base: position 8,392,032 of record NC_137884.1, on the reverse strand, counting down.
ATATATATATATATATATATATATATATATATAAAACCTTTTCACACAAAACCTTTTCACATGGGTGTCTGCAGCTAAAAACAGACAAACGATGCTCTTGAAGGGTGCTAGGAGAGGAGATATATTTGATGGGTAACTTTTTACATGCACACACACACACACACACACACACACACACACACACACACACACACACATACACACACACACACACACACACACACACACACACACACACACACACACACACACATACACATACACACACACACACTGAATATTGTATTGTGTATTAAGGAGACGAGAAACTGAGGGATTTGATAAAAACAAGTGTGTTTGAAAGAGGAGCAGGTTGACAGATTTAAAGAGAAAATTTGAAAATACTTTAATCAGTCTTGTTTCAGTCATCTTATGTACATTAATAAAATACATTTTAAATATTCTGAATGATCTATAAAAATAGAATTTATATCAATACAATAAATAGTGAAATAAATGAAAATAAGTTATTTTGAAAAACTACATTGCAGATTTATCTGTAGTTATTATCATTACAATTTCACATTTCAACATTCATTTCCAGTGACAATCAGGCAAATTAATTGTAAACAGTTTTTTCCTCCCTGGTACAATAAATAAATAAATTACACTACAGTCACATCTATCCTAGAGAACAAGAAATGATGACATAGTCATTATTTGTCAGGTGAAACAACAAGCGCTGTCTCCATTGTGCTGGGGACCGCCTGTAAACTCCTTCATGACCCCTGGGGGTCGTCAAACTCCTCTTATGAGAACCACTATACTAGAAGCACAGCAACCTCCTATAAGGTTTCTGGCTTCGCCTGCAAAACACCTTTTCTTCCTTTCCTCTGAAATATGTACGTATATTGCTTCTTCTTGTGCAAATCAATTCAAATCTAAAAATCCTTAATCTAAATAAAACAGGGGAGATGGTTTTGATGATGATAATAATGATGACGACGGCGACGAAGATACAAATGAATGTGGCGGTGATCACGGTGATGACTTTAATGTGTTTCCTTTCTCAGTTCGTCGATCCATCGCAGGATGAACGTGAACTCTCCTACGGCCTTGAATGCACCTCCTCTCCTCTTCTCTCCTCCTCTGCTCATCTGTAGGCAAACACAGTGAGTGACATGTTATTATTAATGATGGAGCAGGCTGCATTTCTGTTGTAGGCAGCTGCAACCAGGTGTGCCAGATGTTAATTGCAGTACCAGATGTATCAGGTGTTAAACAGGTTCAGTGTGCCAGATGTAAACACGTGTCATTTACTGTACCTTCCGGATCTTTCTTTCTAGTTTCTTGATGTTTTTGCGCCATTTAGACTTGGGGGACGGCACCTGAAAGCAAAAGAGTAATGTTAACCAAGTACGAGTAGTTCTCACACTTTCAAGATTGTTAAAAAATGTCCCAAAATATTAGATTTACAAGTTTGCAGTGCGGCAGAAAGTGACTCGCTGTGAGCTTGTATATCTGCTATTTTTGAGTGGTGCAACCACTCCTACAACCAGCAATGTCCATGTACCTGTGTACCTGTGTGTGTACCTGTGTGTGTGTCTATGAGCACGAGTATGTTACGTATTTATACCAGTAGGGGGCGCCAGAAACAGAGAGAGGGGTAGTGCTGTGTGTCTAATGAGAGAGAGAGAGAGAGAGAGAGAGAGAGAGGGAGGGGGGGGGGGGGGGGGGGGGGGAATTGCACCACTCAGTTCACACGTGTGTGATTTTTTAATAGTGTGTGTGTGTGTGTGTGCGTGTGACGTGCCATAAATGCGTGCGTGTGCATGCATGTGTGTGTACTCACACACAAGTGCAATGTGTCTTGCAGTCGGTTCAGTAGTTCAGGATAATGTCTGGGGAGCATGCTCTCTACAGGTTTACTGGCAAACACACTGTGCTGGTACACGTCCAATAGAAGCCTCAGCTCTGGCCAGCCAATCACGGGCTGCGGAGAGGAGAGACAATTAAAAGAGAAGACGGTTAATTGTACATTCTATATCAGCGACATTTAGAATCAACCAACAGTAAGGAGTACAAGGATCAGATCCTAGATCAGTTGATCCTGTGATCTCCAGAACAGAAACAACAAATGAGAAGAGAAGGAGAAGACATAAGTACATGAGGACGAAGAGGGAGAACCAACCTCTTTGCAGTTCATGGTGCAGAACTTTGGCAGCAATCTGTTTCCCTTTGTTCCGTTGTCCTTCTGAAAATAGTCATCATAACGATCATATTAATCAGAACAATAAAAAATACAATGGTTAATAGTTAATTTCACATGGAAAATCCACAAATCTACTGTACAAAGTTGAAGTTGTGGTATTCCTATATAATAATATTCTTTCAGATCTGATTCAGGCTAGATTTTGCTGCCAGTCTGAAGACACTGATCTGTGACAGATCCGATCTGGTCACTTGCAAATGCAGTGTGACTGGTCGGGCCAAAAGATCAGATTTGAGAAATAAAACAGATTTTAATCAGATTTGACTGTATGTGACTGCAGTCAACATGTGACCTAGAGGGAGAGAGGGAGAGCTCAATTGGCAAGAGAGTGAGGGAGTGTGCAAGCCTGGAGTATTTTATCCAAGAAGTTGTGTTTATTTTGACAGCAGATTTAGTTTTAGTCGTATAGTCTTTTGAATCAAATTCCATTTAGTTGTAGTCATCTGAAATTCTTTAGTTCATCAGTGAAAAGCATCAGTGAAATAACCCAGACAACGATGGGCAAGCAGGACGTTATCAGCTTGTTAATGATCACAAATCTAGATGATGTTGATAGTTGCATAATTCAGCACACACCAGAATGAATAACTTTTTTTCAACAGCCGTCAATGGGGAAACACGTTTGCCATTTCACGTCTATAAATAAATGTCTATAAATAAATGTCTATAAATCTGTAATCCTGGCATGTGCTGGATTATTTACATATCAACAAACACAGTGCCTGCACCTACATATTGCAATTACAATAATTTGATAAATGGATAAATGTTATTATCCATTTGTAGCTCTGAGAGCTTAACCCACTAAGACCTGTGGCCGATTCTGAAAACAGTTTTCTTAAAATCTTAAGTGGTTCTTAAACGTTTTCACGTAGAGAACCCCCACAATTATACGTATTTGGCCAGCGACTCTCTCTCTCTCTCTCTCTCTCTCTCTCTCTCTCTCTGTGTATATATATATATATATATATATATATATATATATCACTCATTCTTGAGATGAGGGACAAAAGTGGAAAAAACATGTCCCACACATAAGAGCCTTATTTTATGTAAAAAATAAATTAATTCATAAAAATAAAAGCACTTGCAAAGTTAAGTGTAATACAGTTGTGTATTATTATGCCCTTAATTTCATTATAATTGTTTTCATATTCCATCTGAATTAGTTAAAAGCAGGCCCTGTACCCAAAAAGGCCTGTATTTAGCCTGTCCCCAGCAAGTGGCCACAATTTCAAACTGCCAAAAAAGTGTCTAATACTGTCACAATCACATAAATATACATACTAAATTAAAGTAGATTGTCAACAACATAGCAAATAATATACACAGTTAATTTTAATTCATATTTTCTATTAAATATCTCATATCAAATGTTCGTCCCACGTCTCCGTCAACTCCGTCAGGTTTTTTTAAAAGTCTTAAATTAATCAGAAAATATTGTCGACAGATTTAGCCTGAAGACTCCTTTTCCAAGTCCCATTTATATTTGTTGCAACAGTGGAGTACCTGGTCTGACAAGCATTCAATTGTTTGATATTTTAAACAAACAATGTTGATAACAATGTGGTCACAGCTTTTACATGTCAACTCCGTCAGGACATTATTATGATCTTTGTTAAGAATTCAAAAATAATGTTTATTATTTTAGTTTAGGGGTTAGGTTTAGCTAACAAAATTAAGCAAAAACAAAATGGCTATGTTGTACTAAAGAGGGTTAAGATGAAAACAAATGCCATTTTGTCAACTCCGTCAGACGTCAACTCCGTCAGATTTTGTGTCTGACGGAGTTGACGTGTATCTGACGGAGTTGACAAAAGTGTTCCTAAAACAATAAAATTATTGTTTTTGAATAATGGGCAGTATTCTAATTTGGCACACAGTTAGAGCATGCCTTAAGGAACATTTTTGGCTATGGGGCCATCACAGATTTGTCTCGTGGTGACCATGGCAGCCATATTACAAAAGAGCCTCCACCTGATGTTATTTTACAATAACTCAAGTTCTACACCACCTAGGATCTTGATTCTGGTGACTAAGACCTCATTTTCAAGGATGAGGGATACAGTGGTACAATTTAGACTTTCCCTGTGACCATGGCAGCCATTTTTCAAAATGGCCGCCACCTGCTGTTATTTTACAATAACTCAAGTTCTACACCACCTAGGATCTTGATTCTGGTGACTAATCATACATTTTCAAGGATGTGGGGTACATTGGTAATATTTAGATTTGTCCTGTGACCATAGCAGCCATTTCTTTTTCAAAATGGCCGCCACCTGCTGTTATTTTACAATAACTCAAGTTTTAGACCACCTAGGATCTTGATTTTGGCGACTAATCATACATTTTAAAAGATGAGAAATACAGTGGTACTATTTAGATTTGTCCTGTGACCATGGCAGCCATTGTTTTTCAAAATGACCACCAACCTGCTGTTATTTTACCAATAACTCAAGTTTTAGACCACCAAGGATCTTGATTCTGGGGACTAATCATTACATTTTCAAGGATGATCTTTCTCTGGGAGAGGTAAGGGCTTATTTCAGGTGCAGGTTGAGTTTCTACTGACAGGACATTAAAAGGAGGTGGGCTTTCTGGCCTTTGACTTGCCCCTTTCAGGTACAGATGCACAGTTTGACTTCACTGGCCACTGCAGGGAACTGTGGGGGAGAAACTTTGGTCTCTTGACACCCCGATTAGGTTCAGGGTTTTTTTTGGTGGAGACTTGCCTTTCATGACATCTTTGCTGCAGCAGTTGATCTCCTTATTGCCAGTGGTGGCACACTCTGGGTCTCTGGGGCATTGTATCTTGGTGGCCTCCTGCCAGTGTTTCTCCATCCTTCTCCTGAGCTCTGTGTTCTGGGGCTCTGTTATAGTCAACTTACATTGTCTTGGCTGGAGATTGCTTTCCTGCAGGGTCCAGCCCAGTCTTGTGCAGATGGCTGCTGGCCCACCTGGAGGCCCCAACCTCACGTGTTCGGTTGGTGTGATTAGGTGGGGTGGTCTTCCCCAATCAGGATGAGGGGTTTGACCCTTTCAAACGGCAGTCTGGCCAAGTGTCTATATTTAGTTGTGAGTTTAGATACAGGATACGATTGCTCACCCAGCCCCAGGTGACATGAGGTGAAGGCTCCTTTGATTTGGTAACATTGCTTTGGTTGACATGCTGGGGACACAGAGAAAGACACTGATGCCTTCAGTGTCTGCACATCCTGCCTGATGGTCCTGAAGCCAAATCTTCTGTCTTCAGTCTTTCGCTCACTGTTCACTGCTCACTGTTCACCTCACCGAATTTAGCCCAAGGAGTTTGACCCCTAGTTTGGCCATAGACCCCCTAGTTTGGCCATAGCCACTTGCCCAAATGTGCCGACATGTGCTGACCTCATCACATCTGTGATGATGGCTATGGCCGTTTTTAGCCAACGTAGTGTTTTTTGTGCAAAACTAATGCTTGGAATGGATCCAGAATCATGAAAAGCCCCTAGTTTGACATGCTACTTAAAGCATAATGAAATTTAAAACATTTAGCCTTATATTGTTTGTTGATGGTACCCAACTTTCAGCAGCTGTCAAACATGCCCCTAGGGTGGTCAAATAGAAACCAATGTGGGATATGTTAGTAGACACCTTTACAAACATTGGTGAAGAAAATTCTTGGTAAGAAATGTATTCACAGATTTTATATTATTCTGATAATATTCCCTGAGTAAATTGGTAAAATAATAGCAGGTCCACCATTTTTTTAAATGTCTACCATCCATGGTCACAGGATAAATCTAAATAGTACAACTGTATTCCTCACCCTTGAAAATGTATGATTAGTCACCAGAATCAAGATCCTAGGTGGTGTAGAACTTGAGTTATTGGGAAATAACAGAAAGTTGGCGGCCATTTTGAAAAATGTCTACCATGGTCACAGGACAAATCTAAATAGTACCAATGTATCCCACATCCTTGAAAATGTATGATTAGTCACCAGAATCAAGATCCTAGGTGGTGTAGAACTTGAGTTATTGGGAAATAACAGAAAGTTGGCGGCCATTTTGAAAAATGGCTGCCATGTTCACAGGGCAAATCTAAATAGTACCACTGTATTCCTCATCCTTGAAAATGTGGGATTAGTCACCAGAATCAAGATCCTAGGTGGTCTAGAACCTAAATCAGTTAAACTTGTCAACTCCGTCAGATGTTCGTCAACTCCGTCAGACGTTCGTCCCGTGATGTTTTTGTTAATTTCCAAAGAAATAGAAAATTCGCTGTCAAATCTTTTGTGCTTATGTATTGAAACACCAACTGAAATGATACGTAATGATGATTTCTTTTTTTTTTTACATGGTTTTCATGTTATAATATTGAAAATAAAGGTTGAAATGACAGTTTTGAGAAATTGGATATTTCATAATAGTGTGATATTGGAACAAAATAATATTAAAAGATTTGTATTACTTAACTTGATTACTGAAAGCCATTATAAGATAACTGAGGACTTTATATTATTGTTGAAATGATAAAATTCAATTAAAAGGGATTTTAGTGTGTCTGACGGAGTTGACATGAATCAGGTATTAAGTGCATAAATGTCCCATTTTAGAAAGAAATGTTATGCGAAAAACCTGTTCCTTCTCAAGATTGGTAGTTGAGACCTGTGTCTACAAATACATCTATTTGATTTGAATGTATCTTAAAAAAAAAAAAAATCCAGTTTGAAAAAAGTTTTGTCCCTTATCTCAAGAATGGGTGATATATATAGCTAACATCTAAAATGACACAGATGCTTTCCCTGTATTAATTAGCTATTGACCCAGGTGTTTGGTAGGGCACCTGGTTGACAAGTATCCCTTCCTGAAGCTCATAAGGGCACTATATCTATCTCCCCTGCTGGAAGCAATTTGGTCTCAAGTGGTAGGACCCAGCTTTGAATCCTGGGTATTGCGGTTTTAAATTAACAATGAAGATTTTACAGTGTACCTTCACCTTTGATCAATATGGGAGCATTGTTGATTGTAACGATTTAATTAGTTTCAATTATAGATCAAATTATCAAACCACCAGTGATGACAATTCTACAGTATTTCTGCAATTGCAAATTATTGCCATAAAATCACATTACTATTTAAAAAATAAAATGGATTAGTTATTGATCCTACCGGTAGATTACTGATTAGCAGAGTAGTTTTAGTCCACAGATCCTGGATCAGCTGTGCAGGTATCTGCTGTGTGCAACACACTGTGGGCGCCGCGCCATGGCTCTTACAGAGAGACTGACCTAGGACCAGCAACATGAATACAAGCGTCTCCATAGTCTCTCTGCTGTTCTTTAATCTTCAACTTGTCTGTGTCTTCTCTCCTCTCCAACCATGTTATATACCTCCTCTCTCTCTCCTGCCCTCTGCCCCCCCCACCCTCCTCTCCTCTTTCAGAGTTTCCGTGGGCTTTTTTGCAAACAAGACTCTTGTTCTCTATTCTCTACATTTTCACTTCATCCTCTTCCTGGTTGAGTCTCCGGGGCAACCCTGTGATGTCACAGTGTTATGAGGTCACAGTTGTGATGTCACACCATTTCAACTAAAGCCTGCCAAATAAACTACAAGATTTCCCTCATGGGATTATATGACACCTTTTCATACAGTTACAATTGTTCAAGTATACAATGATACTCATTCTCTATTTCATTGAGATCACAATTTGGCAGATTCAATCTTCTTAATCTAAGCCCAACATAACGACCTGTTTCAATATATAGTGGCAGTATACCTATACCTCCTATAATCTGGGCACAAAGTGATGTTTTATTATCAAGCATCCTCTCTTCTACTCCCCTCACCTTATCCTCTCCTCTCCTCTCCTCTCTTGCTGAGTAAACTCTATCTAACCTGTATGGGCGTCATCTCTGGTCTGGTGCCCTCTTTTTCTCATGTGGTTTCGGTGTGGCGTTGGCGAGCAGTGCACCAAACCACCAGCAGAGATGACAATGGAGATAAAAGTAGGTTATGAGTTCATACGGTAAAGAACATAAAAATGATGACTGCGATTTGTCTTCTCACATCTGATTGCATTGGCCCAGAAAGAAAACTATACACTGCCTCTACCGTAATCTAACTCACCATTTAAACCACAGTTTCCCAACCCATGTTGGTCACGGACTCATTTACAAAAAACATTCCCAAAAATGCGAAAGTTTTCATGAATTAAGATAAAAAGTCAATGATTTTTCAAAGTAATTTCACAACTAAATTGAAGAAAAATCAAAGAAATTCCATAAATTAGAAAACAAAATAAGTAGTAAAAATAAATAAATAGACGATTTACAAGCTCGCGGCGCGAAGCGACGTGTTGTGAGCTGCTATTTTCTCTAGTTTGAGTCAAATTTCTCTTTTGGGCACGGGCTAAAAAGTTTGGGAACAAGTGATTTAAACTATACACTGCCTCTATTAACTAACCCAAGCAGTTACCCCATATCTCATGCATTAGGCCTATACCTTGATACAGTTATTAAATACTGCCTTGACTAACTAGCCCATAACACTATACAGTACATTGCCTAGATTAACTAACACATAATAAAATGATACATTATGTGGTTTAATTAACCAATTCAACTATACATTGCCTGGATTAACTACTACTACTATTTCCACTTCCACTTCCACTTTCCACCATCCCTATTGTGGGTATGACATAATAGTCGTACATCTAAATAATAATAATAATTTATATACCAAGCAAAAGCAATAAAATCTGCTCATCAATCAAGATAAGCAGGTTGCTAAACAACACTGCTGGCTGGCTGCAGAACAGTTATGCCTGTTCAAAGTGCCTCTACCATACTGTAACATTTCATTAACATGTGACTCTGCATGTACAGTATGTAGGGGCAGAAGAATGTTTTTCATAAAACTTCAATTTTCATTGGCTCATAAAATCTTATTTTTTTCACTTACAAACTTCTCTTACTGGGTTTTAAGATATTGGTTCAAAGTTGTGTGTAGAAAGTTTCAAGCAAATTGCACCAAAATCCCAGGAGTAGATTCGATTTAACAGTTTTTCATATAATTCAAAATGGTGGGCGATCTAAAGGTCAGAGGTCAAAAGTCAGAACACAGAAGTTGTTCAGCATGAGGAGACACGTATCAAAGTTGTATTGTTGATAGTCAAGCGGTTAATGAGCTGTGCCTGTTCAGCGTTTCCATTTTAAATTGAGTGCCATAGCGCCACCCTTTGGCCAATAGTAGTTGGCTTCGCATCTTCACCGTTTGGCATAGCCTTCTGCCATATTGCCGCGTTTCACGAAAACCGACTGCATGGTTAACGGCAACGACATTTGAGTGAATGCAATGTAGCCTATATGTATTCTAGGATCGTGCAGGTTTTATTTTGCATAGAGAGATGTGTGGTAAAAGTGTGGTTCGGTCGGAGAAAGAGTAGGGATAAAGGCAGATAAACGGCCATGTGCTTATGTACCCCCTGTCTATTAGGGTAGCAGGATTGTTCAGATTTATATAGCGCTTTTCTAAGTAAGTACCCAAAGTCGTAAGAAAAGAAAGGAACCAACTTTATTAAAACCAACTAGATAACAGGTGTCTGGTGTCTTGTCTGTGTTTAATGACCGCTCCAATTCATTTTCAATGGAAGTAATATGGTTTGACAAGACGGTCTTGTTTGATTGGGTGAGGGGGGACAGAACACAGCCATTAAACAAGACTGTGTTTTCAAACCATGTGACTTCCATTGGAAAGGAATTGGAGCGGCCATTAAACACGGGCAAGACACATGTCTTGAATATGTGAATGAAGCCTGAGGACTTTGGAGGTGGTGCCGTTAAGGATAATGTTGCAGTAATCAAGTCAGAGAGGACTTGGAAGCGGGCAATATTCCTGAGGCACTTTGGTGATCCGGTTTACATGGGGGAGGAATGAGACGGTGGAATCGAATATGACACCAAGGTTACAGACAGGGATGTACAATCATAGTTATTAAAAAAAAATATATAGAGATGCTTCATTGGCCGCTGCAGTTCTTTGGAGCGACCTGTCAAGCGGAATCTTGAAGGCACACGCCTCTGATTGGCCTACCGACGTCCCCCTTCTAGCCCAACATAACGACCTGTTTCAATATAAAGTGGCAGTATACTGTACCTCCTATAATCTGGGCACAAAGTGATCTATTATATATTTAAAAAGATATTAAAAAACAATATAGAGATGCCTCATTGGCCGCTGCAGTTCGTTGGAGCAACCTGTCTCCAACGGGAGGTGGAAGCGGAATCTTGAAGGCACACGCCTCTGATTGGCCTACCGACGTCCCCTTCCGCTCTTCCGTTTTGCTTCCGCTATGCTTCGCAAAGGAAACTCTGGGAAAGCTTGCCAATGCAATCACGCATCGCCTCTCGTTGCCTCCATGTTGCCTTCCCTTGAGATACAGACGTCCCAGTGCCGTCTACCTTTATATGTGGTTACAGTGGTCAATGTTGAGCGTGAAGTTCTGGGTGGAGCGAGTGAGGGAGTCTCGGCCAATGATTCGACTTTCCGATTTGTTTGTTGAGTTTGAGGAAATTATTTTGCATCCATGTTTTAACCCATATAGACCTGAGGACGATTCTACAAATTACTTCTAAATCATGATTTGGTGTGTGGTGCTCAATATTTCATGTCAAGGACCCCAAAAATTAGCATCTGAAAATATGTTGTTCTAGGAACCCCTCAGAAGCAAAGAGTTGAGTTAAAAACGTTCTGAAAGAGTATAGGCTATACGTTCAAAGATTTGCGCGACATAATTATGTTTAGATGCCTGTGACAGCCTCTCAGCTGGTCAAACAATGCTGCTCCGCTGTTCTACGACAGAAAAACTGGTGAGCAAACTTTGTCAAGTTCAATTTCATGCTTTGGCGGAAATGGTAAATGCCGAAAATGTCGGTAATTTCGGCATGCACCCATATTTTGGCGTACGCACGGTTGATAAATGAGGGCCTATGTCCAGGATAATAATCCCCACACCCAACCTCACAGAAATAAAACAACAAAGCCATTCCACACATCACAATCTCAATAGCACAACACATCCCAAAGGATTGTGTACTGGGCAGGCCTGGAAATCCTCAGTGCCATCCAATGTGTCTATTCAAACAGAATTGGTCCGTGAAGGGAAGGAAGGTGGGCAGGGGTTAAATTTGTCACTGCACGTTTTCCCTAGAGGTTGGTGCAGCATCTGTCAGCAGGATGTGTGTGTGTGTGTGTGTGTGTGTGTGTGTGTGTGTGTGTGTGTGTGTGTGTGTGTGTGTGTGTGTGTGTGTGTGTGTGTGTGTGTGTGTGTGTGTGTGTGTGTGTGTTGTATCCTTTTTAGTTGGTTTAGCCGCTAAACCATTGATGTTGATGGTTTGGATTAGGGGTCAAATCAACTAATGATTCCCACACTTTGGCTCACCGCTCCAAGAGATGGGTCAAATGCGGAGAACAACTTTCACTGCGGTAACGTGTGTGACTAATCGTTTGTGATTGACTTTGACTTTTGACTGTGGGTACTGTAAGTGCAATTACTTTATTGTGTAGAGTTTAGGTGTAATTTATTATGCCATGACCAGGACCTGGTACTGTTCTGTACCTTTATGGAGTGACACTAAAACTCTTTGAAATCTTGTCTGTGTCTGTCTGGGCATGTGCATTTGCCGGTGCCGGGAAAGTGTAGTTGAGAGAAGAATGGAATCAGGTCAACCACCCACTACACACGCACGCGCACACACACACACACACACACACACACACACACACACACACACACACACACACACACACACACACACAGTGGTGCTCTCTATGGTTTAGAATACCAATTGGGGACAGAAGGTTGATAGTAGTTAACATATTAATTTATTGTGGAGGGAAAAAATATTTCTCAGGCGTAGAATAGTTACAAAACGGTTGGGTCGATCGAAGCAAGTGACACCTCATTTTGTTACTCCAATACAGTCATTGCCAGTGTTCAGTTACAGTTAAAACGTGTCTGTTTTCTGCATAAATTATATATACTGTAGGCCTAAATCCTGAGTTCAAAGCATAATTGTTGCTTAGCCATCACCAATTCTGCTGTTACAGATCCTTTGACACCCTTTAGTGGCCACTGTTGCCATGTTTGATTCAGCACAAAGAGACGGGAGCACAAGGTTCTGTAGGTTTGATAAATAACTTTATTTAAATAACAGTGGCCGTGGTAACATACATACATACCATTATGGTAGATCAGCCAAACTACCGGTATTACAACACATGGACTGTTTGTCATTTACTGTACAAGCACACTTACATGTGATTTACTTCAGGAATATCAAATACTGTAAACGGTTA